>NC_060246.1:53412154-53754029 GCF_921293095.1 Ischnura elegans | reverse complement strand
AAGGCCTATGACATGTTAATACATCATTAGGACTAGAAGTAAATAAACCCAGATGGACCGAGTTTCTGGCTAAGGATGGAAAATAACATTTTAAATGTTGATGACATCTTGATATGCCATCAGCACAGGAGAAAGTATATGCTAATGCATTAACCCTGATTACAATAGAACTATGTAATTGGATTTTTTAAGGATACAGCAATGGAAACTATGGATGGTACTCACCACCATTTCATACACATGAAAATAGATCATGATGAGCATGATGACTTACAGCATCATCATTACATAAGCATCATAATGCTACTTCAAAGCACTGTATTGTCTTCATAATGCTTAAGTGGGCCACCAGTACCAAATGGTGGAAAAAAAGGGGTCTGGCATATTAAAAACTGGCTCAAATTTGTCATCATTAGTCAGAGGAGCTGGCTCATTCACTGAAGAGACAACTGTAAAATCAGATCATCTGTTCACATCACCGTCAAAGCAGTGAATTCTCAAAGACATTGGGCACCAATTCAAACTTAATATTCAACATAAAAAGCAGGCCAATGGAGTGGTCTCTTGAATCTGCATAGATAAGAATTCCAATCCTTGAGTCACACAATTAGCAGATAGTGAGATTCTTACTAACGGCCCAGGAATAGGGATCCGATTATCTGCCACTGAACAAACATCTGCCAAAATTTTTGACATTTTAAAAATGTGAATGCCTAATTATCTACACAAAAAGATAAAAGTTTCCATGAAAACCTCAAGTGTTTTGAACAAGATTTAAAACCATGATAAGAAGTCCTTGAAATGGGAACAATCCTCATCAAAAGAGTCCCGTGAATTGGCTACTCAAAGATGAAGAAAAAAATGTATATGTGCATCATTTTAGCACTTCCATACCAGCAAAAAAATCTAGGGCAACAGAGTATAATCCATTAATACATAGATTATTTCCATCAATTATGTCCACACTAGTAATCTTAAAGACAAATAACATGGAAGCCTATCAGCTTATGAAATAAGCACAGCCAAATGATTAAAAGTAAATAGGTAAACTTACCTGGCCCATTTTAAAGTTAGAGCGAATTGCTATTATTTTTCCATTTTCCAACTGCATGTATATTCCTTTGGGACTTTTCAGGACCATCACACGTTGACCAGCTTTCAAAACAATTGATGATCGATCGGGAGCATTTGTAGGAATAACAACATCTGCAACAGATATTTAACATTATAAAATACATTATTCTATAATCATTATTTCCAAGATAACATTTCAAACCATGCATGACATCATTATTATGTTCCCAGCCATATTGAACCTAGAATAACACAATAAAACCTCTCTCTTCGACATCCTTTCAATCCCTCCATCTACTCAACTTTATCTCAGGTTTCCATTTTTCTGATATCCATTCTTCCTACTCTTTTCTGATGTAATACAAGAAATCTTAAAGATTTCAGCATGTTCTTCTAAATTTTTAACGTTTTATTGGGTGTTTGCTCACCCTATAATATGGAAGCTTTCAATGCTAAGTTTGATGGATGTATTTGTAGAATGAATACGTAGCACTTGCTTATTTCATCGCGCACATTTCAGAGCAATGGTTTCCTTACTGCCATAGGGATGTTGAACTGAACAAATAGGAAATTTAACTCGCTAATGAATAGAAAAACTTCTGAATTACATGCAAGATCGTTGGGGACCACATAATTTTGTCAAAAATTTCCCACCCATCTCGTACAAGTAAAGAAGCAAATCATAACCAAAATATAATGAATACTTTTCACTTAAAAAATTAATATTTTCCCCTTGCAATCATAATATTTTGCATTCAATTTACATTTTCTCATGAACACTTGGCATTACATTAAAAAAATAAATGTTAAACTTTGGCTTTCCACTTAGCTCTAGACATACTTAATCTCATTCACTGACAACTTCTGTATTTCAATATGTATTTTGTTGAGTTAGATGATGTGATTAAGCTGGCCAATTTACAAGCAATGTGACACCATTATCATCTGCAAGTTTAAGCTGTTCTTTTACAGTGACAGTGTCAAATGTCCATACCCCTTGCTAATCACCTTATTCAAAACCACAAATTTCAAAACTCTTCGCCTTTATCTAAAGTCTCAAATGATAAGGTAAAAAATTATTTTACAAATGATGAATTCATTGCCATTATCTGCCAGATCTAAAATTTGGGGCTATCTCCCAAACTTCCCTGGTTACTCCACTAATGCATGATGAGGGTTCATGCCAGTTGCAACACTCATCAATGGCTGTCTCAGGGTGCACTGTTTTTGGAAGTATGTCACATTACGAAAACGCAATATTGGTCTCAAAGTGACACTTTCTCTCACAAGAATGAAGTTATCATCAGCCAACTACCTTAATGAAAAATTATATAAATAATCCTGCAGAAAGATTTTAAAGGAACAGTAAATCTGCAGGATTGTGATGCCTAGCATGTCTTTTGAATGGGGTAAATGAAATAATTAATTTTGACAAAATTATTTTTGTAAGCAGGTGCGTACCCCATTGAGGGCCACACCAAACCATGGTTATAAACGGAGAGTAAAAAATTGATTCGATTCATACTTCATAAAACTTTAGGTTTAATGAAACATGTTATGTGATATTTCATGCACCCTCGTAAGCTTTGAAATGATTAATATGAACTAAAAAATCTTCCTTTAGTATCATACATTAAGTTAACACTTGATATTTAACCCTTTCGCACCGAATTCCGCACCTGTGCGGCGAGGATTTTTTTTCCTCAACTACGAATGCCACACCAGTGCGTCCTGAATGTTCTTACCCTAACCAACGAATGCCGCGCCTGTGTGGCACAGGTCGAAAAAAGTGACCGTGGCGGACACAATAGACCCACGCACGCGGTCGCCCCTTGTGATCCACCTTAGCGCGAGCCCAGCCCCTTCTTTGGCCGCTCAGGTCGACCCTTTCCTATCCTCTCCACGCGGTCAACTACTGTTATTTGCAGTGTGTTTTCCAAAAAAATATTTGTTGCTTACTTTTGAAATCCAATTCTAGAAATGAATTCATCTTTTTTTGCTGACCACATGGAAATTTCAAACGAAATTCTAACGTTAATATCAACAGAGTTATAGAACAACTAGTAAATATACTAAATCCGTCTATATAAACGTTAGAACTTCGTTTAAAATTTCTGCACGCTCAGAAAAAAACACGAAATTCATTTTGAATGTTAAAAAATCGATGCGAACAACAAATATTTGCATATATTTTGCATTAATATTTTAGCCAGTTGACCTCGGACTCGTCCTAGGAAGGGGCATTTAATCCTTCTAGGGTCTGGGACAGAGGCCGAGGAAAAGGATCGGCACCCCACCGAGTTGGGTCCAAAAATGTTTCGGGAGGGACCCACTGCCTTTAGTTGACGCGGAAAGGCTTCGTACAGAGGAGTAAAGAAAACTTTCAAGAGACTCGTATTGAGGAAGAATTCCCTTCAATGAAGGTCCGGCACGAAAGGGTTAAATAATACTGACAATTCAAACGGAGTGGTCACATTAAAACTAGAACTTATTTTAATTTATCCTATGAGTACAACATTCACTACCAGCTCATTTTTATTTTTGTAAAAAAATAATTCAATCACATTAAACAAGACAATGCTATAAACGTAGTTCAGCAAGGAAATGTCCTGACTTTCAGCATAATAATTCCATTTTATATCTCACAAAGATTCAAATAATTATTATCTTAATACAAGAACACACAAAACTGATGAATGACGTGCATTCATTACGGTTTTGATCAAAGAGTTTATGTTAAAAAAGACTTGGATTATATTACATGATCATTGAAAATACTAAAGTTTTTCACATACCTAATGGCAATGTCATTTCCTGAGCAGTCATACCCTGTCTCTGCCATACTTCTGCAGGGATCCACCTAGAACGCCCAGTAGAAATGGTGGTTATTCCAGCTCCAGCTCGACCTTTCTCCATGTGAGATAGCTCTGCTTGCATTGGTCTTACGCTAGCAACTGGTTTAGGAACACTAGTCCCATCAGATCGAATGGCCCTGTACATGAACAATGAAGAACAATTATTAATAAACAGCATCATATTTTCTTCCAAGAAAATAGTTTTACTTGCAAACATAACAAAAAACTCAAAAGTAGTTAAATAAAAACATAAAAGTTTCCCATTTACAATAATTAATAAAAGCTTAAGTTAATAAACCCAAATTTTTTCTTTTCACAAAAGAAATTTAACTAGGCTTTACCACTTAGGCATTCTTTGAAATTTCATTAATAACTAAATACATATGATTATTTCAAAGATGCTGAACAAACCTTATCTGTAGCCCAGATGACGGATTATTTCCTGGTCCACCCTGGGAGTTAGGGTAATACGTTCCATACATGGGTCGATTATAATTAATCGATGCTTGCTTCTCCAATTCATAGCTCCTCTTAGCCAAACGCTTTTCAGCTTGAGAAAGTTTTTTATCCTTCCGATCAATTAACAGAGATTCATGTTGGAAAGGCTCCTAAAGAGAAAAGCATGGGAATTTCATATGTGAAGCAAAATTTTGTGAAGATGAGCTTCAAAATATACTTTCACAGGCACAGTCAGTCACTCTCACAATTATAATAAAATTACCTTGGAGAGGGTATTACTATGTTTTTCCAAAATCTTCTTCAGAACCAAATCGACATATTTCTCTTTATCTTTGCTGAAGTCCTTCACATCAGAGTCACCTTCATCATCCCACAGCAAGTTGCTCACCTATGGATGATTAATTCATTAATGTTTGCAATGATACAAAACAATCAGAAAAAATTATTTATCTTCAAACATTTTAGCAATAGTAAAATGAATGCTAAAATGAGGGAGCGAGAGCAATTATTACAGGTTTGCTTCTAAGCTAAAGAAGAAAATACTTAACTGTAAAACACATAAAATAATAAATAAACATATTATTCATGCACATTTGAAGGTGCGAAAGAATTCAAACACATTTTTGAACACATGAAAGCCATAAAGCATGCAAAACAGAGAACATATCTTTAAAAAATTATGCAAAGTCTATGGTCATAGACTTAGAACTGTTGGAAGACGAAGATGTCTAGACTATATGTTCTTAATTCCCCAAGCGAGGACCTGTAAAACTAATACTACAGCACCATCTTACCTCTTTGATGGAGAGGTGAGCATCAGGATTAAGCTCATCAACCACTCTGTCAGCCATTCCCTGTTTATTTATCTGGCGGTCATAAATCTTCTTCTCTAAGCAGTTATCCATAACTAACCTATACACAAAGCATGGCTTTTTCTGACCATACCTGAAATGATTTTCAAATAATTCAGGAATTCAAGATATTCAAAATGAGGTGAGAGAACTATAGCTAATCAATTACATATTTTCAAACAAAATATTGTTTCAAAATTGAAATAGAATAACTTTCCAACACACAATTTGATGATCGATGAGAGTTAATAGTAAATAAAAAAACTTTTAAAAAATCTAGCACACGTACAAATCATAGATACATGGCTCAGTAAGACAATGAAGACTTGTACAAAAAAAGAGACATACCTATATACACGGCAAACTGCCTGAGTGTCATGACAAGGATTCCAAGATGCATCAAAAACCACAACACGATTGGCGCCCACCAGATTAATGCCCAAGGAACCAGCCCTAGTGGACACCAGGAACAGGTGGATATTCGGATTTGAGTTGTACTCATTAATTAGCTTCTCTCGTTCTAGAGCAGTTGTGCTGCCATCCAATCCTATAGAAGAATTTGAATGAATAATGTTTAATTTTATTTCACATTTAAAAAAATGCTCAGGCTCAAAGCACAGAAACATCTAAAAGACCTGTTCATGATTGAATAAAATGACTAAAGAATAATATTTATACCTGACTCACAACCCTCTTTCCAGTGGCTAAATTTACTTCAACTCACTTCTATCAATGTTCTAAGCTCCAGAGAAAATTCATGAAAAAAGTCTTACATTCGGATCCATATTTGATGACTGGAGTTGAATCCCACAGTCAGATCCCATTCCATCAACAACTTGCATTACTTCAAGGCTGGTGATCAATTACCCATCATTTTATTTCAAACAAAGAATAGGAGGTTTATATAACTCCATGAGGAAATATTGACTTTAATCAGTGTTAAAAAGTTAAACATCCCCCTAAAGGCTAATCACATACATTGATTATAACACAAAACAGACAACAAGAGCGATAAAGGCTTACTGTAGTAGTTCCAGTTGCGAGCCCACTTCTCCCGCTTTCCTGGCAAGTTACTTCGCTGAAGAAAATCTTCGATGAGATTCAATGTAAAAAGAGACTGACTGAACACAAGCATCCTATCACCAAGGGCCATTGACTCCTCCAGAATACAAAAGAATACCTCCATTTTTGCAGAGTTCTCTATTGAACCAGGAATGTAGCCCTTGAGTAATTCAGTGGCCTGAAAAGAAAACAGGGAATAAATTTCCATCAAAATAAGAACTTCCAGGCTGTGAAAAATTGCTAATTTAGCACGTTCAGCACCGCTTTGATCATAATGACCGAAACATGTACTTCATCATCACGCCGCTTCGGTCATTATGACCAAAGAATTAGCCTTTCTTTTGGCCACTCATAGCATGCCGTCGGTCACAGCCCCGTGCCCCTTATAAGACGTGGGCAAATTAATCTAAAAGTCTGCAGCAGGGAACGTGTTAAACAGACAAATGAGACAAATGAGACTTACCCAATCATACGGTATGCTGGGCTCATCCTTCATTCCTAGACCCCTCATCATTCCTTCAGTTTTCACCTCTGTCTTCACTGAGTCAGCAGTGGTGCCTGCACCATTGGCGACTGGTACTTTGGCTCCAGGTACACCGGGAGTGGAGGGCTCTGTCTTTGGAGATGGAACACTTGAGGATGGGCCATCCCCAGGAGATGAAACAGTGTTTGCCGAGGAAGGTACAGTGCTCCCAACATCTACGACAGGTGCACGCATGGTACCCCCATTGCTTCCATCAGACCCACCACCAGGAATTGAGTTTCCAGGGGAAGATGAATTGTCTGGATGCTGCTGCAGCGAAGGAAATAATTAAGTTGATTAGTATTATTTGATTCATAATTGTGTTTGGAGGCTAATTCTTCAATAATCAATACAATAACAATGGTAAAGTGTTGGGCTGATATGTGAACTTGGGCAGTTAGGTGTGAGTAGATTATTTTTCAAACTTAAATATTTCTGAACCATTTCCTATGCATGCATCAGAGAATTTTGCAAATTCGATTACGAGTAATGAAATGCTTTTTCCATAGGTAAGTAGTACATGGAGCTTATGGATCATCAGAAAACTCCAGGAAATACTTTAACTTTTTATTCCTAATCACAAGTGTTCTTTAATTCTTCCCGTAATTGAACTCGGAAACTCTCAGAAGCTTGGAAACCATCACTCAATGGGAAAATACTTCAAAACATAATCATAAAACAGGTAAATTGGGGTAAATATAAGTTATTTACACTAACTCCAGATGGTTGAATGGTTATCTTAAAATATGCTTCGATATAAATTGCAATAGGATGCAAAAGCAACATCTCGAAGAAGGAAACACTTACCTCCCAGTCAAATGAGGGTCAATATCAAAATACATTTACAAGCTTTGAATACTAAAGTCCGAGTTTCAAGCATTCTACTATACTATGCTCATGAAGTATGTGGATAGCCACCACTGCTATGAAGATAAAATTTATTCATCAATTGCCATTTGTTTTCTACTGACTTTGCATTTCATGAAATGGACTGATGTAAAAAAACCACTAAAGGTACAACCTCACCCCTGAATATTATTTCTAACCATAATTAGTCAGTTACTACTGAGGTATTCTCATCAGTTTACCAATTCATGATGAGACTTGAAGAACATTTTATCCTTGAAACAATAGGAGCTTATGAATCCTACCCACATATGACACATACGAAACTTACTCTGATAAATAAAATAATGAAAAAAGTGCCCAAGTAAAAAATCCATGATTAAAAGTCACAGGAAATAAACTTTACACCCTAAAAAATATTGGTCCGAAAAAAAAGAATACTAGAGAGGAATAAAGAGAAGAAAAAGGCAATGGACAGGTAAGTAATAGCAAAAAGGCAATAAGTTACCAATAAATACATGATTAAAGTGTTAAAAATTCCAAGATAAATGTGTTCGCTGTAACTCTAGGATAGGCAGAATAAAATGCCATCTTCACACAGTTAATGGAGAGCATAAGAGATTATTAGCAGCAGTGTGAAAATGAAAAAAAGGCAGCTAGAGGAAGGCAATCAATAACATGATAGTGAAGGGTCCACTACTCTTCCGTCATCATTAAAATAGGATTTTGATTCCACGACATAAAAAATAGCAGCAATCTTCAGTGGCAGTGTTTTATGCTCAGGTTTAGTCTTTGGGTTGAATATAGTAGGAGAGAACGAAAGTTTTTGTAAAGTAATGTCCTTCAGAAGTTTCACCCCAAGAAAATGAGCTTATAAAACTACTCCCTACTACTATTGGTAATCTAAAATACACAACCTAAAAGCAAAAGTGCCATGTGCTGACACACAATATGTACGCTAATAGACAAGGACCCTAAAAAGTGGTAAATAAACTTGAGGGAAAGCAGTGTAAAAATCATAGCCCCTGCAGTGCAAAAATTGTAACATTCATTCACTTTGAGTGCAAAATGAGGACTTTCATATAGAACTGATGCAATTTAGTATGACAGATATTAAGAGGCATTCTGAAATGGAAGTCTTCATTAATAAAATGCTAGCAAATGGATGAGAAGGTAACCTCTTTTGTATAAAATGATGAGCATATTCATTTTGAACTCTCATGCCAACTTAATTTCTATACCTTACTTGAAAAATGTCTTCCAATGAAAGCTCAATACCAGTCTAAACAGTTCATACAATAGTAGCCACGTAAATCTTAATAGAAATTCCAAACAATGGTTGACAGGGGCAAGCAATATATGCATGAATAATAAATAAATTTCTGAGCTAAAATAAGGATAACTTGAGGCCATAGAATGTGCATCTCTCTGAGTACATACACATATCATTGAACATCTAAGGCTCATCCCTATCTCCTATTTTTGGCACAGCTTACATATTTTGATGCCCGTGTTTTTACCACAGAAATGAGCCAATGCACCTACCTCTTCCTCTTTCTGAGCCTTAAACCATATATGTAATCACACCCATTTTTCCACCACTCTCCCCTGTTTTTTCAGTTCATACCATAATCTATTGTGTATTACTCTAAACATTCTCCTACCTTCCTCTGTGCATACCGTCTTACACATTCTTCTCTACTCTATTTTCTTTATCATTTCCTCCAGGGCCATGGTTACTAAATCCTTCTGTCATCTTCGCATCCAACTGACTTCTCTGCTGCAATTACTATTCCCGTTTTGACCCTCTCCCACCTTCTCTCAACAGTCAGCATATCCTTCATCTCCCCAAAGAGTACTACTCACCACTAGTTCCTGGAATTCCCTTTTCTTTGACCCCCTTCAGACATTTTATGGTCCACTTCCTCTCCCTTTTTTATGCTGAGCCTTTTAAACCTTACACATTATCTAATTAGCACAACGTTTTCTAAATCTGTATCCATCACATGGAACCTGAGTGAGATTTTTACATTGTTCCTAGAGATCTGTCACCATAATGTAATGTATCTGATATCTCCCTGCATCATCCAGAATTTACCATGCATGACATAATGATGTTTGAACCACAAGCTGGTTATTAAAAAATTAGTTTCTCCTCCAAAATTCTACTGACTTTCATCCATCAGGCTGTTATCACTCCAAATCCAAAGTCCTCAACCTCATTCCTATCCTTTCCCTACCCTACTGCTCTTCTCAATTCCCAAATAAGTGCTAGATTTTCCCAACCCAGGATTTCCCAAATAACTCCCTCAAGCTGCTCATAAATCTCATCTTCTTCATCCCTCCAACATCTTTTCATCAACATGTTCCCCTCAACCATCACAGCGTCGGTGGAAGTGCCTCATATTCCACCACTGGTTTCCTGTTGCTAATCTTCTCAACAGCTACCTCTCTCTTAACCAGTTTCCCATTTAAAACCACAGCAATCCCTCATTGATTTTTATCCCTGCCACAATATTGCTGTAGAATGGGGAACTTGCATGATTTTTTTTTTACTTCACAGGTGGACGGAAAATTATTTTCAGAATTCAACAAAGAAAATCGCATGTAAATCTGAGTTATCCTTTGGGAGATATTCAATGATAAGTATGTACACTGTACATTGTACAGTAAAACCTCTATGTAGTGAACCTCTTTACATCATAAACCTCCATACATCATACCATCCCTACGGTCCCGTCAGATTTACATGTAAATTTATAGGCAAACCTCTTTGTAGTGAACCTCTTTATATCGCAAAACCTCCACTTATCATACCAAGGAGATACCCCCGAGACGGCCTAACTACCTCTTCAAATCAAACCGAGACAACTAAACACCATTAATGCAGCCACGATTATGCATGTGGAATGGCATTTTCAGTGATAAATGTTTCACCCTTATTATTTGTTTCTTATATACCTTTAATATGCTGTAATTTTTACGTTAATCATTACTTGTGGCCATTTTGTTCCATATGAGAGCATACCTAACAGTAAGTAAGAACAGAGGTATCTAATTATCCTAATCATTTTAAATGACTGTTGACTTAAGAGAGATCTCATAATTTTCTCTCAAATCGTAGTAAAATCGTGTGATAGCACACGCTTTCTATAATTATGTGTATAGGTAAAAAAAAACTCACTAATCCATGCATGTTTGTTTAAACACATACATATAATGGTTTTATAGACAGTAGTGCCTTTCATTTCTGAATGATATGAAAAAAATGGTGCTTATCACTAAAACCTCTCTATAGTGAACCTCCATACATCATAATGCCCAAATTTTGGTCCCCACCGTTATGATATAAAGAGGTTTTACTAATTTACACGACGCAATTGTTGTGATTGTTTGTAATAGTTGCCAGTAGTTGTGAGAGCTTCGTTTGTGAATTATGTTGGTTATTTTCAATTTAAAGCAAAATATCCAATGGCAGAAGTTCGGAAACCCTCATATTTTGTATTATTTATAATATGTAAGTAAGGGCATAAAATATAAAACTGGAGCAGTTAAACCAAATATTTTATAATGTACCTCAATTAAATTGTTGCAGGGATCTGAGCCTCGGCCATTGGAGGGGGATACTTCATCCATTTCTTCGTAGTTACTGGAAAATTTGTCGTTTAGGACTGCCTGTGCTTGTATTATGAGGTGAATTCCAGTCAATACAACTTTTGCTCGCTGCTTGGAGATTTCTACGAACATATTTTGTTTGAACTATTTTATAAAATGGTTTTATTTTCAAAGTGACAACTCCCATGAATCTACTGCTAATACTCAGAGTGCCAATGGCTGTAATGCACAAAGTTTGACATGGTTGAAAAATATCCGCTAAGAGTTGTAATTATCAGTGTTCCATCACGATCCAATTGTAAAAAAGTGCTATTATGCTATCAATAAATGTTTGACAGTAATGTAAAGTTTTCATCTTAACGAGATATGTGATTATAAGTTGTACGTGATGAATATAAGAATGGTAGTGACTTCCAGTTTTTGATAATTGTATTTGCCTATTACCCACTATATTTTTATGACACGTGCTAGTATATTGTTTGTGGATTTACCTATATCATTGTAACACGTTGTAGCTTGTGTGTGTGTTGGCACAGGAACCGATTCACGATCTCACATGTGAATTGTGGTCAGAATGTTTTGCTGTGAATTCGTATCTGTGAAACTAATGAAATGGTGAAATTCAGTCACATTATTATGAAATAAAAGTTTCTTTTTACAATAAGTGCATGTCCTGTGCTTTAACTGTCTTTAACTGTTCATTGCTTTTCATAGATAACTGCCTAAAATTTATTTTTCATTATTATAGAAAGTGCTTTTCTCATGATCTCTGAACTGGCATTAGCTTTCCAAACCCCACTTCTTACTTGAAAAGAATGCAGAGCAACAGATTATTTTTTTTTCACAGGAGTTAAATGTTTTTATCTGTGATTAAGGCTCTCCAGCTAAGTATTCGAGAATGATTTTCAGCATTTCCAGCAGAAAGTGAATCGGACCACCGCAGGATGGATGGGACTACCCTCTCCACTAATACGGCATTGCCAAATTCAACAGCACGGCTCGTAAGCTTACGATCGTTAACCTCTAGTAAAACAAGTTTCTTTTACATTTCAATTTTCCACTGACCTATAGCAATTATTTGGCATTACAAATTCCATCGTTATCATCCATTTTTCTGATAACTGAAACAGACGAGGTAAAACCCTAGTACTTCATCATCCCGGTGTCGCATTTTTAATATCCCAGGTAAGAATCGTGGCACAATAGCTGTAGGTAAACTTATCCAAGAATAACAGCACACACACAAGTAACGATGGGCAGCTAAATCCTCCCTCAAAACAATGTTTACAGCTGATTGTATTTCCCTACTCCCGACGGCAGTGTAGGCACATATGATGTCACGCTTCGCTTCGGCAGAGCTCGGGTGTCTTCACACAGAGGTCGGCTGAGAGCAATTTTGCTCAATTTCAAAGTCAATTTTTTTACTTCTTTTGATGATGAATGGAGAAACTTAAGGTATTTTGCGAGCTAATATAACCGTTTCACATGTTCAAAATAGTTTTATAGCAATTGACACCCCATGCAAGTTCCCAATTGAGTAATTTCGAAGCATTTAATATGTAAGCCCTGATGAGTGTGAACAATACCATTAATAAGAAGTGGGCAAAGCAATTATTGCAAGTGAAAAGAGATGGGACAGTAGCTGAAAAATTATTGAAAAGTTGATTACTCTCATAAATACAGTTTTCACGCAGTAATTGCCTACCTTACTTTAGTATTTTATTCTATACTCAAACTATTTAATTTCCAATGCCTTCATCTGTCTTAAAAAAACTTGAAAAAAACCACTGTAGGTGTAATGAACTCAAAGGTTAACTCCCAGTTTAAAGTTTGCTAACCACAAATAACATGGCACGAAATGTAGACAAACATGAGCTGATGTCGAAATGACCTATGTTGAAAGAAATTTTTATCGAAAATTTTCATGACAAATACCTATATTTACCTTTGAATAAAAGAAGAACCACCAAATTTTTATTATTTTGTCACTCATTTCTCAGCTATTTAGTTCTGAATCAAATTAAAACACCATAGAAAACCCATTACTGTGGCCAATCAGTTAAGCATTGGCATTTTGGAGCAAAAATTTTTCTCCATTTATGCACACCTCTCTGATTTCACTCATACAAGTAAGATGTAAATAATTTATGAGATTGAAAATCAGAGAGAAGTTGAATAAAAATTTCAAGGGCAAGGAGATAATATATATGTTATTCTACAAACCAAATGCAATTTTGTAATGAAAGAATATTAGGTATTCTCCCCCACATTAATGCATAAGGGACCAACTTAGACTGAATACAAGATAACGGTAGTGAGAAACATGGTGTCATCAGCTAGTAATAGATTTCTTCACAGGACTTCCGTACACGTGAAATCAACAACAAAAATACATTTTATCCAAAGATAATGCCGATTATCACCTTCATTTAAGAGGACAGGAAATAAAGATGGGGCTGTAGTTAAAGCAGAATGAATTTGTCTGTACCTTTAATTTTGCTCTCAAACTTAACTTCTATCACTTATCAGCCACATTTAACACCACTTAGTATAATTTTCTTTTCATGAAAATACATAATACTTTTGTACTCACATGAGACGATGAAAGATCTCCACCAGGAGGAGCTCTAGGTGACGTTACAGTCGACGATGGTTCACAAGGAGTGGGGGGTGCAGTGCCAGGAGTTGGTGGGGGTCCAGGGGTTGGAACTGCAGAATCTGTAGCTGCTGGTGTCGGAACACTGGAAGTAGGTTCACAACCTCCCATTGGTGATGATGAGTTGTCACATGAAGTCTGTGCAGCACCATGCTGCTCACTGTCCCCTGAATCACACGTAGTAGTCGAGGGGGCTGCTGCATCAACAGATGGAGGACCCATGCTGCCTGGATTATCACCAGTGCCTGGGCCTGGCGGCCCCATCCTCCTTGCACTGCTCCCATATGGGTCCATTGCCTCAGAAGAAGGCTCAGGGGGCCTCCCATATGGATCGCTTTGCATTTGTCCACCACTCGCATATCCCTGTTGTTGGCTTCCGCCTCCTTGGGTCCCCGTGGAACCCATGCTACCCCCATAACCCCCACCATTTCCACTCGCTGTCACATCCATACCACTACTTTGGTCGTATCCAGACATATTACCTCCTGCACTGTCACCGTACATTCTCTCTGCACTTCCACTTGCACTTCCAGGCATCCCGACATAACCGGAATCGTTAGACATCTGCGATGCAGGGGGCATTTCACTTATGTCCGTACAGTATGACTGATTGCTGTGATTTGAGTAGTATGAAGGTGGTCCACCACTGGGAGTCGCACAATAAGGGGAAGCGCTGGGATCCCCGTACCCACCGGGAGTGGCATATCCAGAGGAAGTGCCACTACCGCCCCCACTATTACTACCACCACCTCCACTTCCACCGTTTGAGTTCTGCTGCTGCCAGTATGGACTCTGGCCACTGTTATTTGAACAATACGAGTTTGGTGTACTACTGGGTGCCCCTCCATTTGAATAATACGATGCACTTCCATCCCCATACGGCGAAGGGTCACCAGAATTTGGATAATACCCTCCTTGACTGGCTGTTGAGGGATCTGGACACTGATAGGGAGACTGACCAAAACCGCCAGAGGATGAATTTTGTCCGGGAGGCTGGGAGTTCCCATAACCACCTTGCGCTGTGTAAGGGGTGTGGGAGTAGTTGGACTGGTTTCCATTCCCATAGGCACCGGTGCCCTGACTTCCATTCTGGCAATATGGATCTGCATTGTAGCAGGAATTCATATCACCATATTGATTGTATGGGTTTTGAGAGTACATGGGAGGCGGTGGGGGCTGTTGGTGATGAGAGTGATGGTTGTGATGCGATGACTGCAGGTGCTGGTGGTGGTGGGGACCGTTCATCGTCCCTCCTCCACCCATGTGATGCGCCGGCGGAGGGGGGTGCTGGTGGTGGGATGGGGGGGCTAAGCTGTCATGGTGGTGCGGGTGGTGGTGAGAGTACGGATGAAGGTGATGGTTGCCTGGAGCACTGTGAGTCGGATAATGAGGATCGATGGGAGTAGTAGGGTATACTGATGCAGCCGGCTTCCCAGGGCCGTGATGTGGATCCTTCTTTCCCCTGCCCCTTCCCTTGGGGGCTGTCGCTGCTGATGCAGCAGCTGCCGACCCCTCTGGGGCATCTTCGAGATCCAAATCACAGTCCTCACCACTCTTCTTCTTGAGGAAATAATACAGCACATCAGGATGATTCCAGATCTGTGAAAGTAAGAGGATGAACTTAGCCACCATACAAAAATAGATCACTCTCCTTTACTATGCTTTGTTCTACAAAACCAGTGGATGAAGAATATCAACAATTTGAGTCAGTTTTTATGTATTTGAGACTGCTTCGCCATAATAATAACCACAATTTACCATTTTCTGTGGTCATCCAAACAATAATCCATAATAATTTTACTAATATCCATTTAAAATGTTTTACAGCTCAGAATTTATAACCATTTTCAAGGAAAAAAACTAATGAAATCTAGTGAAGTTTGAATCACCATAAAAAGTATGTGTACTTCATTTCTCAATAATGCCATGAAATAACACTTGAAATGGGCCATGAAAATAATTTTTCTAAGTATCATAGCGTCTAATTTTCAGAAACAATATTTTGAGGCGATCAGAAGTTCATGAAAGTAAAATGAATTGAAATCATGTTCTCACCTTACAGCATACGGCAAAAGCTTTGAGAGGATTTGGCACAGCCTTTGTGCGTACGACTTCATTCATGAATGTGTCATACAACTGTCTCTGGAACTTTGTCATCCGTAAAAGAAGGACATATTCCTCTTTCTGTGGAAGTGAGACTTGCAAAACAGAGTGACTCCGCCTGGTGGAAAAAGCAAAAAAGATACTTCAAATCCAAAGAAAATACACTTTCACTTTAATAATGATCAATACACAATATATTGACCATAATCAGACAAAATTTAACCAACATCAGTTACTAACCGAAGAAAAAGTTACTAAAAAATAATTAGAAACCTGTTGCTAACCTTTGCACAAATCCTTCCAGTAAAGAATGGAGTACATGGGCTCTGTATCTCATCAGTCGTATGTCTTGAGGAGTACTGTCTATACACTGACCATTTTGAATGGGCCGCTCAAACATATTACAGAATTCTGTCTTGGTCCCAAGATAATTGGGTCGAACAAAGTCCACCATACACCAGTATTCTAGTAAGTTATTTTGTAGAGGATAACCAGTTAGCACAATACGCCGTTTACTACGAATGTTTTTAAGTGCCTGAGAGATCGATGCATGGCTGTTTTTTATTCGGTGGCCTTCATCACATATCACTAAATCTGGACCAGGACGCACCAATGCTGCATGCATAGCTAAAGAAAGCAAAATAACTACAATGAGAAACTGAATTTAAAGATGTAAAGAATAAAAATACACCTTATTTGCACTCATCAACAATCTTTAAAAAAATCAAGAAAAGGATCTCATCTTCAACACATTACCATCAAGAAGAGCTTTGTTGCGATCATCCTCTTCAATGTCTATGACTTCAGAAGGACGCTTCCGTTTTTTCTTCTTGGGATGAGATCTTCTAAGACTTAACTGCCTATACAATTCATAACCAATGAGCAAAACTCCACCATCCTTATTCCAGTCCTTGATAACCTAAAGCAGAAAATACATGATCAGATAAAACCTTTTATCATTGAAGCAAAAACATACAGGGTACCAAATGCACAAATATTTCATCTCCCTTTCCATATTCATTCAATATGAATATTCTACGTAAAATATTAGGAGTTACATTTTTAAACGGTGAAAAAAACATATGAATGTGAAAGTAATCAAAAATCTTCTTTCAACAATAAATAGAAAGCATGCAGTTAGGGTCACAAATCCTTTTATAGATAATATCACAGCCACACTCACTTTTGATCGAGCTCCCAGCGATTTGTGGGAATCATTGAGAACATGAAGTGGAAAATTTCTGGGGCGCACTTCTCCATGAGATGCCAGTGGGGTTGCATAAGGATCACTAGGAAGCCAAATATTGAACTCAGCCACCCAGTTTTGAAGTGTATTAATTGGCATAATGCATAAAACTGTCCTTGCGTTTGTATGACGAAGAAACACATCACAAAATGAAACCACCTATAGAAAATAAAAAAATGAGGTTAAAAAAATTAGCCAGATGTAGAAAATAAGCAGTAAATGAAAATGTTGCAGATGTAACTCATGTATTACCTGTAATGTTTTTCCAAGTCCCATTGAATGGGCTAAAATGCAACCAAAACCAGTAGATGTACTGAACCTATCTAAAGACTCAACAACATTATCAAACAAAAACCGGACACCACCAATCTGCGAATAAAATACAAATGGGGTTAGAGCTTTGAAAAAAGGATAGATTATAATAAAGAGTTACTCAGAAAATGAAAAAATAGCAGGAAAAATAATGCATTATTTCCTACCAATTGTAAAATGGTACAAGACAGTACTCTCTAAAGTCTACATAATCATACTGTGGTAAAATGTGAAAAATTTCTGCCGTGGAAAAGCTTAGAAAGAAAAAATTACAGAGAGGTAAGTCTTCCAGTGAAAAAATAGGAGCAACTGTGCATTGAAATGACAAAAATGCAAATACATATTTATTTAAATACATATTTTTTTCACTCCCTACTCATATTCAAAATATTTTCTCTTCTATAATATCTTCAAACTCATTTCTCGGTGGACATTTATAAAGTACATTGGATAAAACAAAATAGAATGAATGGAAATCTTACCTGATGTGGCTTGATGACTCGTCCAATCTGCGGGGCTAGGAACACGTCTGGTTCATTTGGAGGATGCCCAACATTCACCAGCACCCTTCCTTGCTCGTCGGGGATGTTGTAGAGGTCATTGGTGTGCATTCCAGAGTTGGATGGATCCTCCTCCACTTCCGATTCCTCCCCGGCAGAGGGCTCCGACAGGAGTATGCAGTCATCATCTTCGCTACTGCTACTGCTGATCGTCACTACGTCTTCAAGAAGGGTGCCACAAAGGGGCGCATATGCACAGTGAGGCAGGGGGGTAATAGACCAAAGGCAGCAATATTTTCATTTAGGGAAAGGAGAGGCAGGTCAACAAAGAAAAGGAAAAAACAAAGGCATTCGTAAAGAAAACAAGTTCATAAAAAAATAACAAATGATAAATCAATCGAAAAATCAAAGTCTAGGGAAATATTAGCAATAAAGCAGCAACTTAAAATATTACATGATATTTTTCTATAAAAAAACATTAGATAATGATCTCAAGAAAATTGAAAGTGAGGAATGGATTCTGGGAACAGTCACTTTGAGAAGTTTTAGGGCAATGCAAGTGACACCACTTCGGCTTCTCAATGAAATTTAGTTTCCCTCGCTCTTTTTGCAGTCCTTGGTTACACACAGCTAATATTTCATTTGTGATTGAATGTATATAATATATATATATATATATATATATATTTGTATTTATGTTGGATTCAATGATTATTTTGTGTGAATTAACTGCATTATTGTCCCAGTTTTCACTGCAGTTCGTACTTTATGAACAAAAAGACTTGTAATGCAAGGTGCTGCGGTGATTTAGTGGACATCATGTGTTACTGCAGAAATGAAGGATGAAGTATCAGGTCCCCGCTGCAGGATGCTGGACTAATAATTTTTTCAGCTCATTCACTCGTTTTGTACTTATTTACAGGTTTCTAATCATCGCAAATTTGCTGCATCAGCTTAATATCACATACGCCCGATGGAGTACTGTACTTACAGTGCTCTCCACAAAGCGCACAAGTAATATTTGCCTGCTCGTAACAAAAGGTGCCAAGGGAAGATTACTTTGCCGGCCTCGGTGGCGGCGGGGTAAAGTCCTCGCCTGCCAACCCGAAGGTCGCGGGTTCGAGTCCTGCCTGGGTAAGTTAACCTTATCCAGGGCATGGATGTTTGTGATTGTAATATGTTATCAACCCCGATGTGAAGGCCTAACAGTGCTGTTTTCCGTGGTGTGTGAAATAAATAAATAAATATGACTGATGGATTATTGTACTTGCAGTTCTATCCACATGGCAAGCAAGTAGGGAACGAGGTTCCACGTAAAAGCTTCCACCAGTTTTGTCCAGGGCATAACCAAGAGCAACAAGCATAGAAAGGGTAACTAAATTTCCTTGAGAAGCATAAGTGATGCCACAAATTTTGTCCAAAAACTTTTGCAAGTTACAGTACAGATATAATATGCACAAAAATCATTAAATAAATATTAATTTAAGCATTAATATAAAAAAAACCTTTACACACCAAGTAAAAATTAATTACTTGCCTTGGATAAATAAAAATTAAAATGTAAGATGCATTGAGTAGACAGCATTCACCGGTGAGCTCTTATACATACATAAGAGCCACTTAATGGCCCAATTTATTTCTTATGCCCACAAATATTTCCAGGCATTTGAGTTTTGTTTAACTGAAAACTATTGCACATATACTTCAAAAAAAAATACCTGGCTCTTTCTAAAAAATAAGTAATCATAACAATAGATTCTAGGAGCTAATATGTAATTAGTATTGAAGTTGAAGCTAAGTAATAGGTATGATAGTCAATGATTTCAATGAGAGTAATCCCAAAAAAAGCCAGAAGCCAATGACTGACTGGTTTGAAAGTATGACCAAACACATAATATCATAATATAAATGGCTGGTTGGAAAGTCTTTGACAACAATTTTATTTCTCGAAAACCACGTTCTCCGTGACCTCCATGAGATGCTTGGCTTCAACAGATAAACTACATCGCAATGAGATAATACTGGTACATAAGTCACAGTCTTTTCATGAAGATAGTCTTCCTGTTAAAATTTTTTCAGCAGGTATTAATGAAGTAAAAATATCTACGTATTATTGAATTTCATAAGTACAGAATAAAATAGGGAAGGTATGGGGAAGTGAAATAAATTATGTAACCCAACAGAAAGAAGTCAGCCAATTTAAACAATTAAAATACAGTGCCAGAGAAATAAAAAATTTAAAATTTTAATGAGCCAAACTTTAACAAAATAATGCAACCATCTATCAATTTTTCCCACAAAAAATGTGTTTCCAAGCTCAATAAAATACTAGGCAGTTTAATATTAGGGTATAACCAACTTCCAAACCGAATTCCATTTTCTATGAAAAATAATGAATTAGTGAATGTAAGAAAATGAAATTCAATGCCAAGAAACACATGATGACAATACACTAATGCAGAATTAAAAAGAGTACACCAACTTTATTTCGTATATGTCTGAATATAGTCCCCCCTTTTTTTCCAAAAATTCCCATGGTAAAAGTAAAGCAGGGGACTCTATTCAAACGCATTTTTTTAACTTTTCCTGAAACTGAAGCCTCAAAATTAGGGGGGGGGACTATATTCGGAGAAATACGGTATTTCAAAATCCAAGCCAGACGCCAATTTTTTATTCCAACCTTCAAATGTGCTTGTAATGTATTCAGAGCTCTAATTTTTAGACTTTACCTTTCACAAGCAAAAAGATAATGCCAGCTGGCTAAAGACATACTAATATTAAACTGATGCTGTACTCAGAACAAGCCTCACCCTTCTTATGCTTGGACTTAACAAGCGTTGCTCCAGCTGGCAATGTTGTCCCGGAGGCTCCATGGCCAGCCATATCAGAATCACTCTCTTCTCCATCTCTGTCTTCTTCAGAGTCGGATGCTCCAGTAGACACCCTTTCTGCCCTTTCCCTGGCTGCTTGTGCAGCAGCTGCCCTAGCTTTGGCAAATGCTGCAGATGCAGAGAGAGGCGGCGTAGCTACTAAAGTTCTCGTCACTGATTGCCTACCTGTAAGTTTAAAAACAAGCAGACATATTTCAGTGAAAACCCTCCACTACTATCAAACACAAGCCAATACAAAACAATAATCCACATGAGGCTACAATATGTTCCATAAGACTGAAATCATTTACTAAAATATAATGCATATTGTGCAACTAGGGTGAATGAAAAAGTAAGAAAAATTAGATCAAATAAATCATCAAGGAAATATTTTGGTGCACATTCTATACTAAGACATGTAGCATCAAATAGTTTCATGCACTTTTGCTTGAAGGTTTCCATAGCTTCTTTTATCTACAGCTGTTTCTCCCTGTAAAAACTGCATCCAATTCGTTTTTAACTAAATTTTTCACTCCTCTTACAGGGAGAGTCATCATGAGAGTGAGTAAATTGGCTTCATCTCTGCCTTATGTAGGAGTCTATGTGTCCATTCAATTCTCTGTGTGTGTCATTGTTAGGCTGATTTGAGTTTCTGGGGGCAGCCCTAAGCCACTGCACATTAGAAAAGGCCAGGACACTTTTCCAAACATGGCTCAAGTAGCCATCATCTTTATAATCATTAAATAGGAAGTGCTCGTTCATAAGAAGACTTCTGCCAATTTTGTGTGGTCCTTCAGAATCGCCATCAGGAAGATTTTTTAAGAATTTCCACTGAATCAGGGGAAGGAACGTTGGTAAACAGCTACACAATGTCAAAGCTGACTATTACGTCTTTTTCAGCCACATTTGCATCTTTTAGGATTCCATTAAAATGTGCTGAAGTATAAATGAAGGATTTCACACTGCCAATGGAAATATTTAATGCCTCTTGATACATACTGGGCCAATTTGTGGACCCAATAGTCTTTACAATCGGTCTCTAAGGAGTTCCTTTGTTATGTATTTTCGACAGGCCACATAAACATGGTGCACTAGCTGCAGATGGCAATAATTTCCAATGATTTACTTTGGAAACAGAAATTTGTTTAATCAATTCCCTTACTTTGTACTCAATTATGGATGTTGGGTCTTTACTTAGCTTCATGTATGTTTCTGCAACTAAAAGGGAGAGAACTTTTTTGTTGTATTCCTCCACCCACATTATGACCATTACACTGCATTTGTCCGAAGAAAGGACAAGGATGTCTTCATTACATTTAAGCTCCATCAAGTGGCACAGCTCAGCTGTTTGCAAATTTCAAACAGCCACTTTCAAACAACAAGAACAACAGAAACTGATGTTATCTGCTTCCTCTGGAGGAAGTAGATATATTGCAGCCTCTGCTTCTGTAATGCCGTCTTCTGTTGGTAAATACTTAGGAGAAATAGCAAAGTTCAGTCCTCTTGAAAGAACTGAGATTGTATCTTCTGCCTAAATGTTCTCTGTCATATTGTGCACCACATTTGGCAGGTTGGCCGTCCAAATGCGAAGTTGTCAAATTTTTGCTTCTGCTTGAGTGTGGTGCCTTCAAGTGTGAATCATTCATTCTTCTGTTTACAATATCCCAGTACTCATGATTCAGACTTCTAACTCCAAGTGAATACCATAGAGCTCACCGGAAATCATCAAAATGTGTCCGTTGAACTACAAGTGACTTGCACATAGCACAAACATGAATGTTTCCCATGAGCTTATGCCTACTTTACTTAACAGTGGACAAATGAGAGGATACACTTATTCATAAAGGATAGGGACAGCTTTAAAACTATTTTGACTGACTTGAGCTTTTGACTGACCCCATTCAAAGCTCCATACAAAGACGATACCATTAGGAAATATCGTAAAAGGTATCTCAAGGTAAAGACTATCAACACTGAAAGGGGTTTTTCTCTAAGTTCCGAGGCAAGTTTCAAAAGCAAGAGAGGAGCTAAAGAGGAACAAAGTATTTAACAAATCTGCTGTAGTAGTCCCCATATACGATGGGTCTTCCCCTATCCCAGCTGCAGAGCAACATTTCCATTGCATTCCAAGAAAGAGGCTGACTTAAAACTTATGTAATTGGTTTAAAAATGTTTAACTTAGGCCAGGGTGAGTGGTGCCTCACTAGCTTCATGAATAGCAATTCTGTAGAAGCAGCGGGCTATGCTAAAACCATCCATAGCCCAAGGATACAGTGAACAAGAATTTTTTGTTATTTCTGCACAATTCAAGCATATTATAAGTTACTAAACAAAATTATTTTTGCAACAACATTAAGAATCCCAAAGGGTATGACATAATACAGGGAAAATAGCATAAATTATTTTAAGGAGTTATGGAGAAACAATCGTAGAGATTAAAGCATAACGACAAAGGGCATTTTTTAATATTTTTACATGAAAGGTATTGGTGAATAGATTACTGGATACAATGTTCTGTAGGGTGCGATTAGTATGACATGAAATTGGATTCTCAATGTTGGAAAAATATTAACTAATTTGAAAAACTAACTAGAGTAAAGCCTTGGCTATGTATTTCCTTACTGCACCATTTACCATTTTTTGTGCCAGTTTTTTGAGTTATCACATTTTTACACACACCACAACTTTACAATTGGCTTTTTATTCTTTTTTAGAGTTCCAATGAAACTCTAAAAAAGGGGTCCAAGCAATATTATGACGGAAAGAGGAATGATAAAAGAATAATGATAATTCCTTTAATTATTAAAGTAAGTTAATATAGAATTACCTGCTATTGAAGGTCTCCCTGATCCAGAATTTTTTAAAGTTAAAAGTTCTATAACCTTTTTACTTCCAGTTTGACCAGATTTTGCTGCTTGTGCAAGTTTTACTAAAACAGTTGAAGGAATTCGGACCTAGAACAAAAAAATGGAAATGAGTCATTAATTCACACTGTAGCTTAGTTCACATAACATGCCCAGGTAATATTCAGAGGGTATTGAAATACGAGGTTTAAAGAAGTTAAAAGCAACAACTTCTTTACATGAAAATAGGAGGCAGAAAGATTCACAAAGAAATCATAAAATGTCCTTAAGAATATTAACATATATGAATTAATAAAATATTAAAATGTAATCCATGCTATAAAATGATTACCTCGATGAACAGATATGTAATACATGGTTTTTAACATAAAATGTGCTGCCATTAACTATAAACAACAGACCATTTTAATAAATTACATAATATTGACCCAGCTACTCTATCCAGGTGTACTTAAGATGACTTTTATGGTGCCGAAACAAAACCTTTTTCATTTAACATTCATAGATAGTAGCTCTGGATGTTAGAGCATACAATAAGTCATACCGCACAACTTACTGACTAATGACCATGGAACCACAGACCAATGAGGTAGCTCTTAGTTATGCTTGCAAAGTTATCATCAACTGTTGTTTTCAGCACTTTCATTCCCTAACATAACAAATAATTTTCTTGTGTTAACACACTAAAAAACCTAGCAAAACTTCAAGAACAGCATATATGTATTGTACACCTAGATTCTATGACAGCCCTTTATGGTTAGGAAATAAAATTTCTGTACTCACTAGAACACTAACACACAACTAATAGACATGTATGCATGGTAAAAGCACAGGAGGACAAAGAAAAATACGACATATATAAATTGGTAAGGCAGGGATTGACGAGGGGAGGCAAAAAATTATGCTGGTCCTCAGAAGACACACGTGACTTAAGGTCACTCATAAAATGTAAACCTTCCTTCTAAAGGCTACTTAACAATATATATATAAAAGAAGAGTGATTTGCAAAATAATATCAAGGTTGAGGAGATGGTGTGCCCTATACTCGAGTCATGATAACACCAGCATCAGCAAAAAGCAAAAATACAGCTAAAAATTAAGGATTTAGGTAAGAGATGTACAGTAAAAATGAGAAGAGACCCAAATAAGACCCAGTTTCATGGATGAAGCTATTCATAAAAATAATTAACTCAACACAGTACACATGATGACAACCCGTTAGTTAAATTATTCTTATTTTTCATGCCACAGTCTATAGTGAAGTAAAGTAACAATGATTTCCTTCTGAGTAAATTAAGACTTGACACTTAACTAGTAATTTCCATATTATTATTTAAGTATTCTTATACAGAGAATTTGTCAGATCAACCCAGCCTACCTCCCCTCCCAACTTGGAGCCCCCTCTTCCATTCACAATTAAGTCCAACCCCTTATGACTTATCTAAAAATCCTGTACTCAGCATAACCCTACCACGGTTATTCCATGTGATTCCCTCTAACACTATCTTCAACAACCCCTAAACAGCTCAAAATTAACCCCATCCAAACCTTCTGTATACTCCGTACCTCACCTAGATGCTTCCTCTCATCACCCACCTTCATTGTCCCTCCTCTGTCTTACCATGATGTAGTCACTCTGATATCTGCACATATCTACTGGACATGTTGACTTTCCTCCCAAGCACAATATATAACCCTGTACCCATCACTACAGTATCCTTCTACCGCACATTCCACAGCCCCAAGATATCTACATATTCCTCTCTTCCTCCCTTTCCCTTTGCTATTTTATAGCCATCCCACCCTCATCATTGTCCTAACATTTCATGTCCCTACGTTTATTGTTGCCTTTGCCTTTTCCATTTTCTTGGTTCCCTTTCCTTCTTTCTTGGATGCTGCTGCTGATGACTATTTTCTGCAAGAATTTCGCATGATGGCAGCCTTGATGACTTAACCAACCTAGCTGCCTAGAAGGGTGTCCATCCTTAGCAGATGATCCCGTGCAATGAGTTTCCAAGCCTCATTTGATCATACTCCATGTTTTCAGGGATCTGATAGATAGTAGGGCTTCCCAAGTCCACTCTAACAGTGATTTTTATGTGACATCATCATTACTAATTAATTGACAACCTAATGACCATGTAACTGATACTTTCTCAATGATATGCACATTATTTAAAACCTAGGCCCTGATAAAATCAGCCAACCACAAGCATGGCAAAAATCGATGGGAAACAATTCATAGAAATGATGGTTACTACTGAAAATGGCAAAGGCCATTTTGAATCTAAGAGGCTATCTGATGATGCACGCATAAAAAGAATAAAATGCCGGCCTTGGTGGTGGCGGGGTAACATCCTAGCCTTCCAAATAAGAGGTCGTGGGTTTGAGTCCTGCCTGGGTAGGTTTCCCCTGTCCAGGGCATGGTTGTTCGTGAATGTTGATTCCTAAATTTGTTGAATAACCCGATATAAAATGGCCTATGAGAGCTGTTTTTGGTGGTTTGAGAATACATAATAATATAATAAAACAGTGTGTGACATTCAACTGAAGAAGATAATCAGAAAATGAGATTATTTATACAAACACAAGTTTCAGTTAAAAATGTATAAATACACTTTCTATGTGGGAGGAAATATGACCAAAAGAAGCAGGAGTTCAACAATTTTTTCTGCATGCATTCTAAAGTAAACACACAAAAAGTTTGCTAAAAAAATTATTACAAAAAACATTCTCAGATGAAAGAATCTTTCCAATTTCAATTTTCCTACAGAAACTATTTCAAAAGAAACATAACCCAAGCAAAAAAAAGGATTTTGGCACAGAAAAATAAAATCTAAGACCTTGGGTAAGGAACTTCTGCTGGTAATAAACAAGTGGTATTTTCTTGGCACAACCAATTTTTACAGTATAGTTAACAGGGGAGGTCACATCCCCTTTTACATTCATCAAGGTAACCTATGCACCCTAAAATTTAATTAGCTGATCTTCTGAAAGCTACCAAGCAAACCACATACACAGAGACTGGGAGCTTGTAAATCAATGCTTTCAAAACTCCCCACTACTAAGGGGACAAATGGTAATATTAGGGATGGGTAATTCCACGTCAACTCAACACAGAAAAGTGACATTTTCAACCCAACCATGCCAGATTTCTTTCAAATTAGGTGTATTTAATGATCCTGGTAAGAACTGGAAAAATACCAATTTGAAGAGGTAAATGGCAATTTTGAATAAAGTTACAGGTCTGCAAATGTTGGATATTTGTTGAAATTTCAGCATGTCTCTCTAAAGGTAAATGAATATAATTCTGGTTCTATTCAAGGTAGAAAAATGACACTTATGTTTTTGGAACGATAATATGTAGGGATTTATATTGATATACAATATGGCCTATTTATAAGAATTTCAACACTCGAGGTCATCGACCTTGATCTTTGACCTTGAATATCTCATAACAACCCGCTTCAATTTTTAAAAATAAAAATGTATGTTACTGCTCATACACTTTACTATACGCATGCAAAATATCAAGATATCAACAACTTTAGGCTTCATGCCTAAAAAATTATTTGTCTACAGTACTTAATCGAGAATAATCTTATTACGAGAGCTTATCGAAGGCCAAAGAATATATTAGCCACATGTTTAATAAAGGAAAGGAACAGTAAAAGAAGGAAATATGAAATGTTAAATTGATAAAGAGAAAAAAGTAAGGTCAAGCTAACTATAAAGAAACCAATCACAAGAGTATCTACATTATATGACCTCTTACTATCAAAAATATATAAGGTAGAGAATCCCAATGACATTCAAATAAAAATAAGAGAAAGTAATTGTTTTCAATCCCCATAGGCCTAAAAAATAACACATTTCAAAAGCATCAAAAAGCATCGAAAACACAGCCATGACAAAACCCAATTGACATAAGATGGCAAACTAGTAAGCCAAAACTCCACAATGAAACTAAGGAATAAGAGATCATATCAGAAGAAAATCAATAAGATGTCTTAACTTGCAGGCAAAAAATAAAATGAGCAGTTCAATTTAATGTGGTATTTCTAAGATATCAGTAAGAAGACTTATCCAAAGCACAAACTCACAAATGACTGGAGGATTAGATGTGAAATAAAATATGAAAGAGAATATTAGGTACAAGACTTCATTATTGGCACAAGTTCAATAACATTTCTGAGATAATTATGAGTAAGGTGTGGTAGAAAGAAGACAATAAATATCAATTAGGTAGCAAAATTAGGCAGCAATAACTAACAAGATATTTTTAGGAGGATCTCATTCACAGAAGACTGGCTTTTCCTCATCTTGCACACCTCGAAGATATTAATTCCATAAAGCTTGCTTCATGAGAAAATGACTTATACGGAGGAGTTCAGGGCTTCTAGAGAATGGAGTGTTTGGTACCAAAATGAAAAAAATTGCAACTGGAGTCAAACTAACTCAAATATAATTTAGCAGTCACAAGAGCTTCTGTTTCCATGAAATGTATTTCTTTGACATTCTAACATTTTAAATAGCTACTGAGAGGGTGACATTTTCTATACATACAGGCAATATCTCCAAGATTTTTATTTTATCTATTTTTTTTAATCTTCACCGCCCCAAAAACAGTAAATTTAAGGTCTTTAGAATGGGAGAATCAAACTAATAATAACACTGGGTGATCACAAACACCTATGTCCAGAAGAGACGCCATCTATCCAGGAAATGGATGTTTCTATCAATCTAGCAAGGTGGGACTCGAACCTGTGACCTTAAGTTGGATAAGCGAGGACCTTACCCCACTGCCAATGAAGGCAGCAAATCTCTTGAATTTTCTTTCATCAGTAGTCTTTATTTTCCTCTGCCCCATTGACTCATTCCCAAATAATACTGTATTTTACAAAATTTATTAATATGGAAAGGTTCAATGAAAGCAAGAATAACAATTAATTTGCGTGAGTGTGCTATTCTCTTTTGACCTCAGGTTCATTCTCTTTCCTACCCACTCTCACTCAACAAATTGTCTCTCTTTTGGCTTTCAGTATCCTTAAGCTAGTCTACTCTACACACCCTCCATGTCATGAACTCTCCCTATCATTCATATCACTTTTACTCTCACCCATACTTTTCTACACACCCACCACTGAGAGAGATTGGCAGCCTAGTCTAACCTTCATAAACGAAATTCCATATGTTTCAAATATTGAAATGAGTCATAGCGAACTATTCCAATGAGCACACTCCAAGTTCGTGGACTTAAACTATCTCCAAAATATGACAACCTCTTCTCCTCATTATTGGATGATAAAATACTAGAACATGCTGAACAAATCTTCCATTTTCCAGACCTGCGAGATGAATACACCTAGAACTTTCATTTTCCATTCCAATTTGAATGCCAACATTCTTATCAATTAACTCATACTACCTCACTGAAGATTGGCCATTATTCAATGCTCACATGCATTTCTTCCATGCTTCCCTCACCGTTTCCAGAAACTATACTACAACCTATGACTAAATACCCTAATTCATTCCCAAAATGCCACCTTTACCAATGAAATGAGGCCATAAGTGGCCATAAATAGTCTACTCCATAATCTAGTGCTATGTTGCCTGAAATAAAAGTAGGTACACAGGGAACAAATAAAAGTCTAGGCTAAAAGCTGGTTCCCATTCCTTGCACACTCATTCAAATCCAGGTAGTTGGGACATATATCAGGGAATAGATAAATCCTTCCCTGAGTGGTGGGTGGAAGGCACTACAAGTGCTATACACTATCTCTCAAAAGAAGTATTAAACAATGACCTAACAATGGCCTTGAGGGTTACTATCATAAAGAGAAAGCTAATTAAGTTTTTCTCAATCCTTTCTTCCCTAACCTCCCCTAATGAGCAAACAACCCAGAGTGTCCATCAGCAAAAAAAACCCACACCAAGAATTACTACTGCAAAACTCAAAACTATTGAGTATGCAATTCCAAATCTGTTGAGGCATAAAACAGGTAGCTATAATAGAAGAAAACTGAAGTAAAAAATATGACATAAAATATGGCATTTACCTGCGTAGATCCAGAGGTTCCAGCCCCGCCTCCAGCAGTTACTGACGAGGAACCAGGTAGAACCTGCCTCAATAATGAATTTGTGGCACCAGTCCCAGATCCACCAGATTGAAGCAAAGATATGACTCGGGGTTTTTGTTTGTTAGTAAGCATAATCTGCCTCTGAACTTCACGAATTATCCTCTGCTGTTCCTGCACCCTCCTTAACCTCTCCAGTTCCTGCCTTTGAGCTGCCAACGTCTCCTCATCGAGCTGATTCTCATTCATCACTTCACGAATGTTCCGCCTCATGTTCGAGAGCTTTCGCTCCATCGTAGTCTTGTTCTCCCCACCGCTGTCCTTGCCCTCGTCCGTCCCGGACGTGCCTCCCGCACAACCCTCCGCACCACCATCTTTTGCACTGGTCCCGTCACCCGCCGCACCTTTCTTCACCCTCTTCTTCATCTTCTTGCGCTTCGCCCCGTCCGCACTCCCGTCCCCACTAGCCTTCCTCTTTGGCCTCCGAACGTTCCTCTTCTTGGGACCCTGCTGGTCCTCTGCTGTCCCCCCACCGGCACTACCACTACTGCCACCACCGTCAACACCACTGGCACCGGTACCTCCCGCCTCCTCGCCCCCCCTACCCTCCGAGGCGCCACCCTTGACACCCTCCGACGACGCATCCGCACCTCCCTCAGTCCCCTTGGCGCCGTCCGCCGCACCGTCGGCACCACCGCCGTCGGAGCCCTCCGCGCCCTCCTCCTTGGGTTCCTTCTTCACCACCACCTCGGCTCCGTCCGCCGGGGCGGCGGCCCCGCCTCCTTCGGCCGCCGCCGCCGTCGCCCTTCCGCCGTCCTCGTCCATCCTCGCCTCCTCTCCTTCCTCGTCCTCATCCTCTCCATCCTCTTCCTCCTCCTCCTCTTCGTCGTCCTCCTCGTCCTCTTCCTCCTCGTCCTCCTCCTCTTCTTCCTCCTCCTCTTCCTCCTCCTCCTCCACGCCCGCCTGGTCCGGGTGCGGCTTCAGGAAGATCTCGAGGTCCATGTTCTCAGAGCCGCCGCCGGGGCCTTCCCGCTCCCCGGCGCCCTTGGAGCCCTCCTCGCCCGCGCCCTTCCGCTCCTGCTTGGGCAGCACGCGCTCGATCGTCACATCGCCGATGCGCGTCACGAACGGCTCCATGCCTGCAACGACGAAAGGAAAAAGTGCGGTCAGAGATATAATTAAGAAATACATCTAAATCAACCCATTATAACACCCACTATTCACATAATAAGATATAAAACATATGACGATATATTAGCGTTTAGCCACTACGGGATTGTATTATTTTAAAAAAGATGGTTTAATAGATGTTTTATTGATGTTAATTACATTTAATTACCAGATTAAAATTAATGCATGTTTTCGCATTTAGCTGCATAATGTCGCCATAAAAACATCAAAGTTTCGCTCCCGTCCCTGTGAGTCTTCAAGAAAACGAAAGCTAAATTTCAAGAGCTTATCACAGGAAGAGGATCAATTGCACTCATATTTAAATGAATACTAAGAAGTAAAATGAAGAAATTTGATTACATTGATGAAAAATCCACGAAAATGTTCAAAGAAAAATAACCGTTTCGTTGATCTTCCCCGAGGAATTCATTGAATTATTTTCCTTTAACGCACAAAAATGGAGGGATGCCAATCGAAGCTTGAATGGCAATGTGTTAATAAATCCGATTTCTAGAAGAATTACTTGTACGCTTACATAAAGTTTTAACGAGAATAAAGAGGTTTTACTGCATATGATAAAAAGAAATTTCTCTAAATTCATAGTTAAAATCATCTTTAAAACAGTTTACTAATATTTGTAATTAAAAACGAAATGATGCTCCCATTTGATAGCCCAAATCGTAATTCAAGTTGTTATATCTGAATTACGGGAATGATTCCTCTAAATAAGCAATATAATTGTTACAAAAATTAATATTAACACAATTTTTGAAACTTTGGACTATATTCCAGTGGATGTTTATAAATATTATGAAAGTTTGAGCCATTAGACTTAGCACAAAACCTGCATAATATTCTTTGAAGAAGAGCACTGAATTCATGAAAAATTCATTCTCATGTTAGAAAAGGAGAACAGTGGAAATAACATAACACCTGACAGACGCTGAATGCGTCGCAAAGGTTTCAAAAGAATACCGTCTTTCGAAGAAAATCGTAGGGAAATGGAAACAAAAACGTTCACGATGCAATGTATATAGCCCGTTATCTCAGATCAATCGCTCGTTTTCCTTGCAAATACAGACGTGTCTATTGAATTTACAATGTAATATGAAGCACTGAAGCATCCTATAGCAATAGGTCTTAAATATAATATGAGCAAAGATGAGGCAAAGTTGAAAATAATACGATCAATTCTACATAAAAACCTTAACAGCCCGTAGCAAAATTAAAGCGTCACATAAAAATTTTAAGCTGAATTAAGTTCCAATAATAACGTCTGAGACGACGTAAATATTTAAGACGTTACTCACGCATAATAAAGCTGATTGAATAGTGCCATAACGTACTTATTTTTAGAAAAAAAATTGATTTTCCCAGTTTATAAAACATGAATTTTTGAATTTTAGGATATATTTAAGGTATTCGAGCCGAGAAGCCTGATTCAATAGGGTGGTTTCCTATTATTTTTTTATTGCCTAAATCGAAAGATTATTACTCCTGGAATACGTATTTCACGCTTTTAGATTTTTATATGACGATTTCTATTTTTCGCGATTAAATGAAAAGTGAAAAATTTCAAGCGCACGAAAACGCGACGCGTAAGTATGAATGCCGGGAAATCTCTCCGTGTGACGTATTTCTGGTTCCTGCTGCCGCCCTGTGAGGTGACCTTGAGGCGAGGCTTAGCGCTGATACGACGCAGGCTGCTAGCGGGTAGCTGAGTACCCTGCTGCCTGGTAGCGCTTGGCTTAAATAAGGATTATTAATACCTTATCAAATGAGGAAAACTTTCCGACCTTAGCCAGTTTTAATAGGTGATTATAAAGATATGTTTCCCTGAGCTCTGTGCCTCATGCATGCATTGGTAACCTCAGACGACGTATAACTCCTATCTACTCGTATAGAAACTAGGTCCCTGTGACGTCACGTGGAGTGGCATCGCATGGGCGCCAATCTGGCCCATTTCAAATGAGGATAAAAATGGACCATAGCCATTCGTCCAAACCGGTATTTCTAAAACGAAATAATTTGTATATTATGAATACAGTAATGGTGGATAACGAATCGCAATCAATGCCTTTCGTTTTCTTTGATGAAGGAAACTACCCTATTCATTTGTTAAGCGAGCCACCAATATCCTGTGAATACCGAAGCCCGCACAACAATGTGAACTGCAGAGGAAATACTCTTCACCCGGCGCGCAGTGGTTGCAAATCGGAAAGAAAACAGGCCAAAGTCTTAACAGCGCTGTTCATATAAAATATAAAATATTATATAAAATGGCCACAACCCATTATTTGAACCACAAAATCCGAATTATATGATATTTTTATGTCATCAACAATACTATCAATTATAACTATAAGTCATTACTGCAACAACAGCATATCAACAATTAAACGAGACAACTAAACTTGAATTACATTGGATACATTACAATTATAGACCAACGACTATATATCATTTGATGCACATACCCACATTTTTGACGGTTATTAAAAATAATTTGAACAAATTGAACACCGAATTATAAATAATATGTTAATTGTAATGATAAAATATCCGACTAATAATAATATAATACCCGTCTCCTATGTACAACTAGTTTTTGCTGGTATTAGCAATTAATAACATTATGACCCAAGCACGAATCTAATTTTACATTTTCCGTAATCAAATCAACCACGCAGCCAAGTGATATACTAAGAGCGATTTCCCATGCAATGGCTCATCGAGGCCATACTTCAGAAGTTAACTTGCGTGACTCCCATAGCCTAACCAACAACAAGAGAAAAGACATTTTGGGTAAGATGCATGTTGAATTCGTATGGTTTATGCCGCCTCCTTTCAACTGCATTTACCTCTTTATAAACCAACCTATTCCGAGTGCATGGATTTCCGGAAATGGTTCCTTTTCTCATTCAGAGAAACAGTGAGAATGATCAATTGATTGATTAGATACATTGTATTATCTATGTTACCTACTGATCAGTGGTCGAAGACCAGACCAAAAAACAATGAAAATTATATTTTGATCCTACACGAATCTCAATACAGTCTCAGGTATTTAAACAACTCTCGCAAATTCATACGTGTCCTTTATTTTTTTCTTTCATTTATTTATTGATAGCTTATCGCTGTTAGAATATTTGATCCCCAAAGTATAAGTTTCGTGACTCTGTCGGGTGCCACCGTCCCTTTAATAATATAGCGTGTGAGTTACGATGACCTCAAGCGACTCCTGTGAGATGTAAATTTGAACCCCGCACGAGTCACAACCTGCGGGTAGAAATTTGCTTGCGTATATTATTTTCTGCCATTATAAACTTATCAACCACTGTTTGTTGGAAAAGGTATCCAGCAAGAGATTTGCTCAACTAGAAACCATAAGAAAAACATACGCGAAAATTATTCAAAAAGAGGGGCCCTACAAGCTCGGCATCGACGGACATTGCCGCAAAACGAAATTAAAGGCTTCAGGCAGCTTGTTGTCTGCACACCTCTTCGGCAAACGTAAATATCCTCCTGAATGCCCTTCATTCAAAGTTCGGCTACCTCAAACCTAACAACCATCGAAAGTATGCAAAGTAATTCAACGACAAGTTTGGGCGTTTTTACCACTTACCTTCAGCCTCACTTTTTTGCCCATGTAAAACTTACGACAGGAGTTTAATTGAGTCTGACCTACATCCGATACAACTTCCCACCTTACCGAATTCATCCCAAAATGTCAATAAACCTAGGATGATGGATTTAAAAATCGCCAAGACGTTAGGGAACTAGTCCGACTTCGCCATCAGTCCACTGATAAAAGTCCTTCAACTTCATCCACTGGTGCCTACCTTACCGTTTACTATGCACATATGTTGAAAAAGCAAAGATGAGAGCAAACGCCTGGTCTAAAAATTCGAATGCAGGGATGCTACCCTCGCGCGGCATCAGTAATTACTCGCTAAAGCGCTAAGTGAGCCCTACATGCGACAAACCTATTTCTATTTTCATGAACGTTCCTTAGCTTTTCCCGTTCACTCGCTCGAGCGGATTTTCAACATTTAAAAAGATAAGCGAAAAGTCCTCATAATATTCCATATTCTTTTTATGAGATCTCTTCACTTCCACGGTGACTACGCCTTACTTCACATTCGTAAACGCTCTTCATCGTGGAGGATCTCTTTTGCCCTCACCAATAAGGAACATCAACTAAGATATTAACCACACATGATAGTTAACTTATTTTGGCGGTGATTTTGGAAATCGCAGCATTTTTCATCCTCAATAACGGTGAATACAACTTTTTTCATTGAGTTCCATCGTTAGATTCCCTCTTCGCGGGCCCCATGATTAGTAGCATGAGTCTTCGACGCACATATTATCTTGAAATATCAAGTTGCTGTGAAGCGATATACTTAAGGGGCTCGAGGTAATCCTTTCCTAGAGTGTATTCCTCATTTATTTCCAAGCTAAAAATTTACATCACTTAATACAATGTTATTCCGGGAACTACATCAACGATCGGAATTTTCTATAATTGTAGCAATAAATCTAGATTACCAAACTGAAGAGCAATATCACATGCTCACTCCGGCACTAATCACATTTATAATTCCATCAAAAGTCGTCCTGCAACTACAGTAGTAACACTTAATACCGTCAAATATACAATCAAATCGGAAAAAGTGACAAATATTATATTTTGAGGAAGGAAAGTGAGGAAGCATATACATTTTTGATACCACGCGCACGCGATACTCTCCTTTTTTCTTCTCCTACCTATCTCAAATAAGCAATCAGTCCTATTTACAAGTGCTAAATACAATCAAGAATTATAAGGAGATTGACAAGACATCATGGATCTAAAGGCAACATTTCTATTCCATTCAGCGTAATTTCACGAAATTACAGAATTCAGAGATGATGATACTCGTCGTTAATAAAATAAATAAAATGGCTAAATGCAAATTATTAGGCAGGCTGTATGCTAAATATACAATTTGGTCTTTGAAATCATACAACGTCAAGTGGAGATTAAAACGAATGACGCGGGAAGCCGGAAAAAACTTCGTTTTCTCATCTACACAGGGCAATCTACCACGTGTTCGATAAGAAAATATCGATGATGGGGCAAATAGACAATTAATTTTCTCTACACCTGACAAATATGAAAACCCGGAACGAATCGGAATAGTTTTATTTTAGTATAGCAGATAGATTGAATATTATTAGCACGTACCCTAACGGGAAAGGGTGATGATTATGCAAAAAGGTGATGATTAAATTTTTCATTACAAGTAATTTTCAATTGAGTCAAATACTCACGGAAAAAATTGTATTTGAGTATTTTGTGGAGCAATGAATGCAATTATTAAGCTCTCCTTACAGTACGAGGCTAGCTATTTCTCATAATTATCTGTGGTCCCATAGGAGTCTGAGAAAACAGAGACATTATACGTTTGCATTTGTATGCATATTTTAATTTCACCTTCGTGGGTTCATGAAGTCGTTAAAAATAATTATTCGCGCCCGTATGATACACTCCTACATGGATATTTATATTTTCAAAAATTTGCTGATAGTTTTTAATCTGTTATGGTTCGACTTGAACTAACTTGCTCTGCATCCATATCAACCACCGAACTGCGATATGACAGTAAAAAAAAACAACTCCTCAAAACCAACCTTATAGAAAACTCTCACGAGCTACGTTTCTCCATATAATTTGCATACCGTCCACACACATCACACGTGCAATCTTCAACGAACTAAATTACGAATTAAAATGACGAAAAACTTCGTTTCTTCATCTACTCATGGCAATCTTCCTCGCGTTCCATAAGAAAATATCCATGACGGGGCAAATAAATATATCTCTCTATACCAGACAAATTTTCTTCAAGCCGTAGCACTTTTGCCTTCAAATTTCCGTCAAAGATGTGGCACGTAATGGAAGTTACAAAGGCAAAATTCCTTAAATTATTTTGCAACACATCAAAGTGCCGTATCGTCCCAATCACGAACGAATTTTTCTACCATACTATTAACTGTATTGTACAAAATATTTCGTTAAAACGTAATAAACCTTAATCATTACATAAAATGTACAGTCACTGTAAAAAGAGGGTCAACGACCCAGTACGACCAGTAAGTTGCGAGCAACGGCAGTGCTGCTGCTACGATTGATTAACTTTCATTGGGCGCGTGACACAAATCGCTTGGAGAAAAACTACAGAGCAAATTACAAACGCCCCAAACGAAGCAAGAAAAAAGCAAAATATATGAACAAGAACAAGATACATGCATAAGGCTCGAGGCCTGTCCATTGCTCAGCCAATATCGCCAGCGATCACAGAAAGTGCGATCACGCTGAGGGCAATAAAAACCCATTACAAAACTCGATCCAAGCATAAGAGAGAAAATAGAGACCACCTACTCAATCAAACAAGGCAAACTCAAACAGCGATTATGGCCTAAAATCTGTGCGGAAATTAATGCAACCAGCGTAGAATGACCCTTTGACGATAAAAAGCCTTTCATTTCAACTACCAAATAGAAAGAACCTCGTCAAAAAATGAATAATGCACATTCATGAACATTTCCACGAGCACATCTTTAAATATAACTGTCTCAGGAAAAAGTGTTCTAACGGTCCGTGCTATTTCTTCTGGCCATTCAAATGTTTCCAATTAAAAGTTAGGGCGATCAAATTTTTTTTGGCTGACTGATTCACAGGCATCGCCATTGGAATGGGATTTAGCATTTAAGGTTGCGGGGCGACCATTGGGAGAAGTTTACTACAGGTACGTGAGCGTACACACTAATGCAACAGACAGAGGACTATTATACTCCCCAAATTTTTACAGCTATTTCGGTGTTCGAGCAAATGATTTTCCATCACTTTTTTTTTTATTTATAAAAGTAGATAAGAGGTTGAAATTATGCGTAACTCACATTTTATTGCCCTTCGAGACTTTCAGGATGCCTTTTTCGAGACGAGGTATTCAAGAGAAAACTTACATTCACAAATTTTCCTTAAAAATATGAACTCACGATAAATTTATTGAGCAATTTCCTTAAATATTTCGCTAGACCATGTCAGCCTGCGACGGTTTATGCGATATTATTTCTGTAGACACTCCAAATCAATTTCAACGGTACTATACATTTTAACCCATAGAGAACACAATAAATTGGACAATTTACGTCGTTAACGTTAAGCTATAGAAGCAAAAATACGCCCACTTCAACATTTTCACATAATGACAAATTCGCATATGCGAAATTACACTATAAAATAATCCCAACAAATCGATATGCGACCCGCTATATTAAACGTGGATGTTTAATAATACAGAAAAAAGCCATTTGACATAATACAACTATTCCGACCTTTAACAATAAAAAAATTGCTGTATTCTACTGTTGCATTGACCAGAGAAGACAAGTCATCACACACCTAATGAAGAGCAATTTTGGGAAAAAAGGAGAGAATGGGCGGCAAAAAAATGAAGATAGGTTAGGACCTGGCTGAAAAAGTGAAAGATGAGCAGAAGTCTGAATTCCCAAAATATGGCAGGCTTGTTGCACAGAAGAACAATGGACTAGTCCAGGGATGTAGGTTGATGATAAAAAGGGTACTCAAAAACAAATCGAATATCACATCGACTTCGTCCTCCCTGCAGGAAGACTATTTCGGTGTTAGCTTCTGACCAAAACATTCAGATATACGCACTATTTCTCATTGTTTTTATTACTACGTGATACTAATCGGGTAATTTGATAATATTTAAGGGAAAGGTATGGGTTACTGAACGATCGTAAGAATCGTGATGAGTGCCAAGGGCTTGTGAAAAGATATCAGCTAAAATCCTTATCCGTCTCTTGACATTCCCAAATATTAAGTCCGATTTAGCTAACAGTGAATTAATGTGATAAAGATTTTTTACAATGACGTTATAGTAGATAAAAGTTCTATAATATAAATAAGTTTCATATTCTGAATTTCCTAACATGTGATAAATAAGCAAAAGCGTCAAATTGTCTTGCTTACAGAGTGAACACATGAATTATTTTGTTGATTATTAAGAAACTAGTTTCTTTTTTCAACAAGCTCACAAAGCTTTTCCCGGAGATATCACAAACGTCAGTCTGTAACATTTCCGGTCATTCTATGACCGTATATGATAATGACTACGTATTAATGGTAACTGGAGTCAAATTTGCAATAACATTAATGTTAATCAGACGGAAACACTGCATTTCACCGTTTCTTGGAACCACTTTAAGTTGCAGAGCATATTTTTCACTCTGAGCCGTAATTAGGCTTCATTTTTGTCAGCCCGTGACAGAAGTTTCAAAGTTACGTCCGTCCATAGCATTACACAATATCATGGTACACCCACCTACCAAAATCTCGCAAGTGCACAACAGCGTGAAAGTAGCAAAAAGGCATGAATTTGTCCATCTGGACTGCGGTTGTTCGACGAGGTTCTCAAAAACTAGTTGTGATGGTCAGTTAGTGACCCGCGTAATCGTCCTCATACACTGCTCAATAAAATTAATAAAACTACGGTTTTTTTAGTTTTACGACGATACATGAAAATTCTTGCAAGAAATTTCGGAAAATTGGGTTTATCGTTCGGCTAATCATGGAATGATAAGGCCCACGCGGAAAAAATGGGAGCTAAAAATACTAAATTCCTAGTCGAGAAAAGAATCATTCCTCTGGTAGTCTTTCCAAAATATTCACCATCCTCAACAAGTATTTTGAGCATTGCTCGATTCTCTTACTTGTATGCAATCCAAGTTTGTAGTACATATTAAATACAGTTAAACGAAGTTTTAAAACTACACACTGAGGTCTCACATACTTTTACGAATTATAACTCTGACTCTATGAAGTCTCCAGGAACAAAAACAGATTATTGTACAAAGAATGGTACAAGTCATTTTACGAAACCAAGCGGCATAAGATACCACGTAGCCTGCATATGTGGAGTAATAAATTAGTGGAGACACGCTTAAAATAAAACTCGGTGCTGTCGCTAGTAAGAGATGCTTCAAATACCCCCTTATCCACTTGGTAAAAAAAATAATAAAAAAAACACTTCCGGATGGGATTCAGCGACGGAGTAATTTAACTTCTGAAATATGAACGCAAGAAACGTCCGCTATTTGCTTGGCTGAGTCATCGGCGCATGTGCTCGAGAGACACCTTGGCAGATAAGAATCGCCGCTTGTCACCTGCGCCACGGGCTGAAAAATGTCCCGTAGGTACGCGAGACAGGCGCATAAATGGGGGCGCACTTCATCCGGCAGATTGATGGACACAGCCGACGCAAATAAGAAACCAGATTCGCGAAGGAACGACTGCCGGGGAGATTTAACTCGTCGACATGTCATGAAGATGGCCAAAAATCACCGATCATCATGTTGCTCACGAATATTACAATGGAATATTCTCCAGTTAGCCAATAAATGTTCCGTCACCCATAACGTAAGTCCCTGACGGTACAGAGTGAACCGAATTTCAAGGGAAAATGAAAGTCTACATTGAAATGAAATAGTTGTAATTTTCCACACAATATATTTAAAACACCCCACCGACCAAGGTTTCGGATCGGAACGTGATGCCATTCTCAAGGTACATCTGCTACACACAATGTTAAAAAACTCCATCATCTATACCAATACCTTTGGATGGAGACAGGGAGGGGTACTAAGTCAGAGAAAGGGGGACCAAAGGAGGGGGAAAGGGGGGGGGGAGGAAAACAAAGAAAACCAGTTGATACTGAAGGTCAGAATGCATGGTCATGGCGTTGTCTGACGGGATGGAGAAAAAGGTATTAAAGAGGCGATCGGTCATTAAAAACAACGTAATTACATAACTTAGCCGGGCTATGAACGATTTCAAATTGCTCAAAGATCTAGCGTAGCCCTCTTCATAATGATGTAAATCTTCCGTGCGAAAATTACCACAATTATTAAAATCGCACAAGTCTTTAGCAAAACAGGGTTCACGGCCACAATTAATAAGACCATGACAATATTCCTTCACTCTAACCTCTTCTGTCAGTTTGGCCATTATAACAAATATGAAGGTCATGGCACATTAATTCATAAACATATTGATCGGTTGAATGATTTAAATATATTGAGTGGAAAATTCAATTATTTAACTTTAATATAAAGATTAAATATTAATATCCTGATACGCTTTTATGCAGGAAATGAACAATAATTTTACCCGAAATTTACATTAGATATGGTATGGTATGATACATCGAATTTATAACATTTCAATAAAATTCCTCGCGAGAGAAAATTCTCAAATGCAAATAAGGAAATGAATAGCCATGGCGCGCCGCACAGCGGAGATTTTTGAATACCGATTAACAAGAGAGAGAAGCGACATTAACAGGCTTCTACGAGATGGACTGGGGTCTACTCTATGTAGCATCACTCCCGCCTGACCATTCGTATTTTCTCTTTTTCCGTGACGCATTACACAATACATGTAAACAATAATTGAAGGACAAGTGGACGGGAACAAGCCAAAGGAGGGCCCAGAAAGGTTTACGTATAGGACAATTTATTAAAGATGTAAAAGAGAACAACAACGTAAAGGCAATGGAAATACGAAAATTTTAGCTGAACGGAGAGCGAAGCAGAGGATAGCGGCAAATCAATCTTCGGATAGTTATTCGGATAACTCACAATAAAGTTACTCTATCACCCTAAGTTAATCACGGTACATTCGAGGAAACCCTTTTCAGCAATGTCCTGCATTTCAAATATTAATTTTTACCTCTAAGAAAATAATAAAATCCAAGTCCCATACATATAGGGTAATGTAGACAAAGGTCTACTCTATATGCCCTGAAAATTTCATAAGTTTTAATTCGAAATGAAAAAAATGGATTCAGCGGGATGATACGCCCTCGAGGTCTGGCCACAGAATAAAGTCCATGTCAACTACCTTATGCTTCAGATAGCTCAAGAAAAACGAGGACCCCAACAGTTTAAGGTCACAAATTCCTACTCAATTGCAAAAAAAAAGAACTTGAAGTTACAAGATGGCAAAGCGAAATTTTTCTAATAATATCCGTAACATTTTGAACTAAGCAAATAAGCAAACGTAAGCAAATATTCTATTCTCACGAAATAGTGTACAAAAGAACCCTTTTCCTTAAATTCCAGGCTCGTAAGGAATAATAAAAAAGGTAACTACAAATATAAAACGGTAGGGAATAGGTGATGGTTTCCTTAAAAAAAGGATATGATAAAAATTAAGGCCTGATAGAAAAATTTCCAATGCAACGCAAAAATTTTAATAAAATTTATACCCTTTTGTAGATTTGCGAACGAAAACCTAATAGCCCCCAGCCCCTATGTAAACACTCGTTGAGGCGGGTCGCGGGGCACACGGAACTGAAGAGTTCATCCAATGGAATGGCAGAGAAAAAAAATTGAAGAATTTCCCAGAGTGAATTATGTGAGAAATTTGATGAACTCACCGCAGTAAGTGGGCAAAAACGCATTAGTGAGGAGGAAAATAAAAATACCAAGGTCATAAGGAAAGGCATTAAAAATATATAACAGCCAACAAATCTGAGCGTAGTTCAAGAATAATCAACAAACAAATTTTGTTTTTCAGTTACTGAATAAAAGAAATGCCATTTTTATGCACAACAGATGAATTCAATATTTAAATTAATTTATACTGAATGGAATTTACCTTTTAGCAATAAGCTTTTAATTGGTAGTTGAAGTTTTCTATTAACATGATTGTTACAATAACGGGTCAACCATGAGAAAACCAATATCGGCTATAGGAATAGCAAGGTAAATTAAAACAAAAGTTCAGCGTTATGCGACAACGACAATTAATAGGAACTACTCAGAGATTAATGAGAGGGTATGGATTTTTGAATAGGAATTAACCTGCATGCACATCTCTTTGACACTGACATATCCCATGGAGTGTATTTAGTTATAATGCTCTGGATTCATTAAGAGAAAATTTTGCCAATTGTCTGATCTTATCGCATAGGATAACGTAATCTTCATTACCAAGGGTAGCCATGAAATTGACAGAAGGAATTACAGGGAGAAAACTAATTGTGTTCTTAGACGCTAACCAACGGCAAATATCAACTTTCCTTAGACTATGCTTCGCAGAGGTGACTCCAGAAATAAATATGCATTCATTTTTCATAGTATTATTAAGAAATGGTGAAAAAATCAAGGATCTCACAATCAGTTTTCTTCGAGCCTCATATCGCTCTATCAAAATCAGGCGTCATGAATTCCAACCACGGAACTCTAGGAAGATAATTCTACTCGATAACGCACAGCCTATGCAATCTGCATGTTGGATATTAAAAAAAATCTGTCTGACGTAAATATTGTCGGCAAATTTAAATCCTTAACGTCGATACGGGAACCTAGATAATCTGAAATTTTCAAGCAAATAGTTTTTATTCGTGAAAATTGAACAGATATATGAGTCATGAAGGCCATTTACTTCATAAAGTTCCTACATAAGAGAACAAAGGAGATGAAGACATCCTGACGGAGGCAACCTCGACCTATTGTAGCGTAGCAGCTACATCTTGGCCTATTCGATTCATTCTCAAATACTTCACTATATTAAAAGGAGGATAGATTTTGAAAGGCTAAAATAGGTCACACTAATAATTAAAAACGAGGAAATTTCCCAACCAAAGCTTTTTTATCGCAATATGATATTAAATACGTATCTCACTAGATTTAAAATTTTGTTCTTTAGCCCAAATGGATACGGTATTCGTTCATCCACTGATTCAAACCAAAGATTGGTTTGCATTAGTGAGAGCTGAGCTCATCCCGGAATTTCAGAGGATAAGGTGCAGTTCTTCCCAGGAGATAATGGCAGAAGAGCAAAAATAAGCACTGGACGAGAGAAATTAAAGAAAAAAAATCTGTATTTTATACTTCGTCGGCACTACAGCAAAGGAGGGAGACCTTCATGCGACGAACTATATTAATTGCGAAAAAAAACAATAGTTTGCGAGCCACATAAAGGTGTCAATATTTTAGAAAATATCATAGAAGGAAAGAATGGAGCCAAAATGCCTATTCAGTCGAGAGTGCAGTTCAGAGTACTTGAAAAATAGTATATAATGGATAGTAATACAGGCAAAGACCGCGGTAACTATTAAGGCACAGACGTGGAAAGATCACACGGGAAATTACAGATAGACTGCCATGAGTGCGGACGAGGATATAACGGAAGCATTTTAACCTAAAACGTATCTGATGGTTCTTTATCTTCAGCAAAGAATTGGAATAAAAGGTTATCTTTTGGAATTCTTGAAAGAGCGTGACATATAAGAATGCCTAAGATCAAGTGGGTTCGACAGAAAACTTAAGAAAGACGTGCTGAGATAATCCCGACTCTTGATAATGGAGGGGAGTTAGGAATTATCGCGAATTTAAAAGAAAATACATTATAGTAAATTTAAGAAAAGAGGCCACGAGATAAAAAGATCGTTCAAAGAAAAGTGGATTCAATTAATGAATTATGATGAATAAATAAGCAAACAATGAATAATTAATTATACACAAGTAAGGAATACGATAAATGATATTCAAGTAAAGAAGAAATTAACAACTTTAAGTACAGGATACAAAAAGAGAGGTCATACGATGCCTGGCGTGGTTAAATTACCAAACGCAATGGGTGTTTACGTACAATACTTGAACTTTCCACGACCTTAACCACCAAATGTAGAAAGGAGAAGTTGAAAGGGGAGGCTATTACGGAATGAACACGGCTGGCACTCCAACAAGTTGGTTCGAAACTCGGGGAAATCGAGTCACCTCGACGTCACACGGCATCACCTAACGCGTCTTTTGCAAACGCGCTTCCGGCAATTTGAAAACAAGCCGCATCGAGTAAACAAACGACCACTCTTCGCGCCCAAGCGGAGGCCGACACCCCCCCCCCTTCCTACGCATACTTGCCCTTCCAACTTCCCCGCCATAATCGTGCAACGTCGCGACTCGCGTGGAAACCTTTCCCCCGCCCGCGCCGCTGCCGATTCCGCAGCAGGGAAACGGCGAAATGAGGAGAGAACGCATAACCTCGAAAACAGACAGGTCGGCCGTAGCCGAAAGCCATTTCCTATGCTATTCTCAAAATGAAAACGAATTACAATACTTTCACTGAGGTTTACACGGTCATCACTATAAGGCAATGAACTAATCTGTCACAAGTAAACCCACACCATAATCAATGGATAGTCGAGAATATAGTGTTCAACTACTTCAACTTCCTTTCCAAAGGACATGCATATTAAATTATTCGATCAAGTTCCAATACAATTAGAAGTGTACGCAGTATGTGCAACTTTGATGAACAATTTCTTATTGAGATAAAAGTATTATAATTCAAGACTGATCATTAGTAAGGCTTATTCGTCAAAGCAATCAAAACAATTCATACATTCAGCTAGGCCGTGGTTTGTAGGAAGCATACAAAATTTTACGCGTCAGACAAACGCGAAAGAAATACTGCCAAATAAATACGAGAGCTCTTAGCAGGTACATCCAAAAGTTCATTTGGTTCCACCTTTTACGTCAAATTTAAAATAACTCTCATGATATTGAAGTAACGGTATTGTCATTAAGCACGCAAAAGGGAAATACGGACAAATTCTGATTAGAGAAACCGTTAAATTTTCTCGAGTGACGGAGGCAGAAACATTACAACCAAATACAGGAGAAGAAAACTTCCATAATGACTTGGACTCATAAAGTAGGAAAAGGAATAATTGTGGAGATAGAATACATCTACGATACCCGCTAATCCAGCCGCGAGGCGCGAAAGGCCAGAGCGAAGTCGTCTCGTCATAGAAAGGGAAAGTGAAGGGTGGTGCGAGGGACGAGGAGAGATAACGGAGGAGAGCGCGAAGGAGGCTTGGAGATCATGTGAGGAGGGAGTGGTGGAGGCGCGAAAAGTGGAAAAGCAGACGGGAGAGGAGGAGGATGAAGACGGGTTATAGTTCGAGTGACGGGGACGGAAAAGAAAGGGAGAGGATGTTGCTCTCGACCTTGACTGACAAGAGCGTGATGTTGCCGGGATAAAAATAAAAATAAACGAACGAAACACACAGAACACATGGAAGGGGCACGGAGTAGGTATAATAAAAAAAAATCAAAAGGAAAACGGAAAGGGGCGATCCGCCAGACAGATTCCGAGCATGCGAACACTTTGAGCGACTGACGGCGCATGCGCGAGCCACGAATTCCACCCATTCTCCCACCCACTCGTTCCTCTCTCTCTTTCTCCCGCCCAAAACAAACACACATACACGCAGGCAAAAACACACGAAAGAGAAGCCCACATTCACACACACATAAGGATCCACCAGATGGGCCCAAAGCTATTCGCCTCTCGCAATAACGAGTGTAAATCTCTTTCTCAACCGGAAGAGGAAATTGATTAAATTTGTCCCTCTCTCTCTCGACCACACCATCATTGGCGGGGGAGTCGCCGGGTATGATGGCGGGAAGCGCGCGGAGTTTTCGGGCGAAGCTGAGCCCAGACATCCGCGGGGAGAGACGGAAAGGGGGGGAGGAGGAGACGTGATTAAAAGCATACGTGTTCCATTTGATGGTGGCGGTGGGGCGAGAGAGAGACTGCTGGAATGCGGTCGCTATTTATAAGCTAATTGGTGGCGCGAAAACTGAGGGGACTCGATGGGAGGGGGAGGAGGACGATAAACGGGATATAGGAAAGAGCCGGATGAAAAGCATACACGCAAACACAGGGGGTCCAATTCATGCGCTCGACTAATAGTGAGTTAAAGCCGAAATCGAGAGGATGGCGGGGAAAGTGGGGTCTGATTGATAGAGGGCTGGTTTGATGGGAGTAAGCGGCACCGTTGACCGCCACTGTTTATTTCCGCCACGGCGATTAAAGAGCGAAAATGTAACTGACCGAGAATATCACTTTTTCGGGTAAGCCAATAAAGGATACCCCATCACGTCGATTTCTGGCTTTGACCGAGGATTTATCGGCGAAGCCAAAACAAAACTACTCGCCGAGGCTAAAAAAAATTTCCGCCGCTCTCGTTATTTTTACCTCTCTCCGCAAAATGTGAATTAGGAAATGACAACCGACTAATTGGGAAAAAGATTTAAAAAAAAACCGCAGCTCGTGAAAAAGTAACTCACACCATCCAGCTGCAAGGACAAAAACAACGCTCTTCATGAAGTGACCACGAGGACAAAAATAACCACACGAAAAGAATAAAACAGGTGGTTCGTTGACCGGTAAATAAAGGGGATACATATAATTTTCACTTTTCGTAAAGAGATAAATTAGATATGCCCATCAGTTTTACATCAGATTAACAAAGCTTAAACAGAAAATTTATTTCCACTGAACGTTTACTGTAATACGGAGATCCGTTCTCTTAGCAAAATGATTAGGATAAACATTCAACAGGCCATTATAACGGGAGCTAGGTAAATTTTAAGGATAGAGTTTACCTTATCCATCCTCCAAAAGCTCACCCCTAAACTCTAACCCATAATTATAAAAAAGCGAAACCACTAGGCTTGGGCGATAAATATTGGCGATAGCCCGATCGGAATCAATAAGGCAATTATTTAAATATGATGAAAAAATATCAAATAAAAACTTAGTCTCTAACATGAATTTCATCTACATATCTTCATGTAAACATCAACATAGTGTGTTTTGATATTTTATTCCACTAAAATAATCGTAAGTTTCATCTCATAACATCCATGACCAAGTCCCCCCAGCACAATGAAGCGGATTACTCAAATGAGGTACAGTAATTGTACCCACGCATGAAAATTTTGGAATAGGCAGAGCATTCTTCATCACGATTAATTAAATAAATAATCCAGAGAAAAACAAATAAGAATAAATGCTTCTAATTTCCTTTCATAAAAATAATGAGTTTCATATGGTCAGCCGGCTGATTATTTATCGCATGAAGAGAGATGATTCCAGCAATCACAGAGATGAGAGCACTATGACGCAAATGATTCAATATCCACAGGTGGTATTCCACGTCACGAAGTGCAGGGTAGTGAGGAGCAAGAGCCCGCATGGGGCAAGATTCCTTTTCCGAAATAAATCTCTAAATACCTGGACGATGCCACTTGTAGTCAACAAGTTTCATTTACGTGACCAAATGTAACACAGGGTTGCGTTCAGTGGAAGACAACGAACGACAAAATGTCAGTTTTTCTTATTTTTAAGTTTTAAGCAGCGTTAATCTAATTTGTAGGGCCGCGTAATTTTTATATGTGCTTTGGGCGTTTATTTAATTGCTGAGTTTGTCTAGCATTCCTTTACATACATTCTTTGCCTCAAAAAATCTTGCAGTTAGCAGGTTCGCAGCTCACTATGTGGTTGTGTTATGGCGTATTAGGTGTAGCAAGTGCTGTTGGGGCAAGAGTCCTAAGGCAAGTGTCCGCATGCGGACTCTTGCCCCACGGGCGCTGACTCCTGCCCCACTTTATAGGATTTCTTTTTCTACGACTTCATAGTTTCTGCCATAGATATCAAATTAATTTTTTAATAATTGTATTGAAAGAAAATGCGGAAACTGTAAGAGAAAAACCGATTTGGAAGCATTAGGATAACAAATTTTGGAGATTGTTTCTGCGTACACGTCTTAAGACGGTACGTGCAATAGAACATGTAGCATACAATGATCGGGAATTCGAAAAATATTACTTATTTCCAGAATTTTAGATACGTTTTATTAGTAGATATGCATCACACTGCTTGTTGTTGTCCGAACTACCCTTGAACAGGCATGAGTGTACGTTCGGGTGCCTCGTTTTGCCAATTTTTTTAGGAGCGAATCGTGATACCCGGTAAAAATTGCGTACCCGGGTGGGTATTACAGGTATGATTTTTTTTCAAAATCGGTTAATATCTTCTGTTCGCCATTTTGTCTTGAAATTTCGAAATTTTTAACGAAAAACGTTAAAAATGTAAATAATTTAAATTTGGTTTTAGCAAGCACTCATTTTTTCCAATGGTTTATAACATTGGTCTTTCCTGGATATTTTAGACCAAATACGTCAGCTCTATTCTTTTCAGTTATCGAGAAAATGACCTTTTATAGAGTCCCCGAAAGCAGTTTTGTGGGCATGCAACCCGCAACACTTATTCTCATTTTACGCTATGCATGCACACTGTACATTCCCCCAGAAATAAGCTCAAAGAATACGATGATGGAAACTTTTGGGAGGCAGGTGATTTGCATGCAAAGAAATATTTTTCCAATGATTGCATTAAAAAATTCTCGTAAACTGGAGAAGTATTACCTCTAGCAGCTATGATTCCGGTAAAGTGAAGCACTACATAATTTATAAAATGTAAAATATTTGGTATTGCAGAATAATCAATTAGTGAGACATAATAACAAAAAATTTTGTATCTACCGGTTCAATATGTGTACATACTATTCTCATGGAATTACATAATCAAGTTGAAGTTACATCAATAATAAGATCAACATGAGCATCGGCGTTGCCAGAAATAATTTTCTCGCACATGGGTAGACTACACTAACATAAAAATTGATAGATCAAGGTATGCACTGCTACGCATTAAGCACGATAAATATTTGGCCAGTAAGTGACTTAAAACAATTTAATTTTCATATTTTTAACATTTAAGCATCTTAAATACACCGGTTTCTCCTATAACAAGCTATCATACTAAGGTCCTTCTCCTGTGTTGGCAGTTGCTACGAATATAACGTTATCATGGAAAATTTTGGTTAACTAATAATTTAATTTAGGTCGTTACCACATTACAACACCGGCTAATTTGAAGCGTAAAATAGAAGGGTTATCATTGATGAGAAAAGGGCATTAAAGGCATAAATTAACTACATATAATCTTCCGGTAAAAATTTGTAAGCCTTCTCAAATATTAAGTTTCCCACTTCTTCTTCCCAAGATCATTAAAAGGGCGTTGGGAAACGATCCAAAAGTGGAACACTCTCAAAAATATTGGAGGAAATATAATTTTTTTTCAATAGAGGACAAAGAGCAAGTTCATAATATTCACACTGACACAAACTGTTAGTATTCACTTTTCCAAATTTTATAACTCCAACTACAAAGAAAAATAAGGTCTCATGTAATTTTCATCATTGGTCTCATGTAATCAAGCATTTGATTGGGGTTTCATCATTTTTTATACCATAAGATGCAAATTAAAATTCATACCCAATTGAAACATTTTTGATTCGTTCAGAAGAAATTAAATGTCTCTTCAACTGTACAAACCATAGGTACATGAATGAATGCGTCCCAGCGTCGAATATCTAAGCGAAATACTGAAAAATAGCGTCGATCGTCAGCTATTTGAACAAGAAATAATACACTCATTGAAAGGACAAATGTTAACATTAAAAATTGAGAGGCAGCTTCCGTTAATGGCTTAAAATACGAAGAAAATCTCGAAAAAAACAAAATGAAATGAGACAATTATTTCATATAATGACGTAGTTCATCAAGACATAACCATAGACTATCAATACTAAACGTAAAAAGAGTAACTAGCGTAGTAATTAGCTTAGTGATAAGATCAAGGGCATTATTAAAAAATCTTAAAAATGACCCGACAATCTCAATAGTGCGAGACTTAAGGAGAAACGATTTAAGTAACATTAGAGAACACAAAAAATTAAAAATGAACAATAAAAGAGACGAACAGAAAAAATAAAAATTTACTACGAATGAACAAATTTTAAAAGAGTTACGACCAAGAACCCTGTTACGACAATATACACCACTTCAATGAAGAGTATAAAACTAATAACAACCAACGCGTAGCAACGGACTCTAACAACAAACATAGTTGTACGGTGAAATAAATACTTAAAATTTTCCAAGATTGTATTATTATAATCGTGGAAAATTGCAAGTAGGTATTCTAACACGGAAAAATTCCACTCCATCACGCCTTAATCTTAGGATTTTATAAATAGGTGCAAGGGACTTCGAAACTTGGGATACGATCGTAGTAAAAGATTCTGCGAAAAGAAGTCGGTGAAAGTAACATGCCCAACAAATATGAATTATTTAAACCAATAAATTTTTAATTTCAAATCCAACGACGGTAAATTTCATACATTTATGAAATCACCCTCACATAATCATGATCACAGGTAGCATCAAATGATCCTGATCACGGAAGATCAGTTTTTTTAAACGCATAAAAACTTTCGAGAATACCTCAATTTTCTTCGACAGAAAGGTAATTCTATCATATCGACTTTCTTATTCAACTTTCGATCTTTAAACTTCAACTTTCGATCACCGTGAAAGCAAAAAAATGAAGCTATCGCAGTCATCCGCGATTTCATAGAACGGTAAAATATTTGTAGAATAGAATGAATATATTGTAAATTGAGCGGAAAATATATTCAACAGTTCAACTGATTAATTTAAACTCAAAAAATAGTTGTAGATACATTTTGTACATTTGTCCGGTAGTGTCCGAAAATATCCACAGGGAAGAATGACGCCTCGGTAGCTTAACTGGCTAAAGCACTCGACCGGAAATCGGGGGATCCGGGTTCGAATTCCGGTCAAGGCGAATGATATTTTCTCGGTGGATCTTCCGCACAGTTGTAGATACATATTGTACGATTACAACTCCAAGTACTGACATTATTGCGGCTGCAATAACTTAAAAAAATGCACCAAAACCTATCATGGATAACATCAAATCGTCACTTGATTCGCTCGTTACAATTATTTCGTCACTAGAATTTATGGCGATGAACGAAATGCAACAGACTGTTCACGTGAAATAATTATTTTACTACTTTCTCCAGGAACGTCTACTCTCGGCTTCCGCTAGTCTTTTAAAAAAAATCAATATAAATCATTATTCTCCTGCCGATCATTTAAAAAAAAAATTCGAGGTTCAAAAAGAATGATCATGTTCATGCTCAGTACGTTAAAATAGGTCAAGCGAAAGAAACTGGACCAACGCTTTCCAAATATAAAGTTGATCAAAAATGGCTCAGCATCAAAAAAAGATTCCAGCTATTTATACCGCTATATTTTCAATCGCTGACCCGAAGATAAAACCACGATGGGGCCAGAAGTAGCGAGAGGTAGAATAAAATCAAAATGGTGAGCCTATATGGTGGCCTAAATTGCCACTGGAAAATGAAAAAATACCCAAGGAAATGTGGAAGAGGAAGCAGTTTTATCATTCGACGCGAAAATAATATAAAAATGTTTTAGCATAGGGCTTTAAATCACCAAAGAGTTTTCTTCACTCCGAAGAGAGATTCTAAAAAAAAACGAAGATGAGTAAACAGTAATGAATAAAAATTGCCCTCGAGAAAGTAATATAAAATGTTATGCATCAAAGACTAGCACATGAATACGTGAAATTTATACATAAGGCTTCAGTTATGAAGGTCAAAAGAGTGTGTTAAGTAAATATTGTACAACTAAAACCCGAATTTACCAGCAAGCTAGTGATTTGACAACCATTGATTGTAAGCTTAGGCATCAATTATTATTACTACGCCTCAATAAGCAATAATGCTCACGATTCTACAAAATTCCTATAAGTTCAGGTACTGATAGAATTTTTAAACAAATGAGTATTAGGATACACAAAAATATTCAAAAGAGAAAATTTATGAAAATGAACTTGATCAGTATGTCAGTTAAGGCACCTAAATAATCCATACACGAGAACGAACACAACGGAAATACAAATAACTTAAATTTAATTACTGAGCAAGTAAGGAAGAGAATATGACTGCTACAGCATCTTCATGATGTAGACATTAACAATAGTGTATACCCTCATCATGATATGTAATGAAAATATGTGCATCAAAACTATACAATACAGGTTAAAGTAACCTAATACCTAGTTACATATGAGTTTAAAATAAATGGGTACTTGAATTTAGTAGTGAAAAGAAAACTACGTTATATTCATTACGAGACGAATGGATGAAAATAAAAACGGCCAATTAAATCTCACGCAAGAGACCACAAACAGAAATGACCTTTTTTCAATTTTCTCTCGTGAAATAAATGACCTTGCTCTTAAATGGATAGTAAACAAGTTTTATTTTCGGGAGGAGTAATTAAATATTGCTGGTGTAAAGGTATTGCGCTGAATGTGACATTAAACCGAAAAAATGCGCCCAAAATACAACTAAGTAATTAAGCTAATAACATGAGGTGATATTTTGAACTGGATAATTTTAGTTTCCCTTTGCCTCGAAAAACCACGCATTCAAAAGGATTAATAAAAAGAAAAGATAATTTAAATACAAACTGCGAATTTCGTGACAATAGAGTTCACCGTCAAACAATTCTGGGTATAAAGTGAACAAATTGTGTATCCCATTAGAAAGATAAAGTACGACGTAAGAGCATGGACACGAGAAAATTTCGCTATTCAAGAAGTGCAACGGGTTAGAATTATCAAAACAGCACATTTTATAATTAAAAGATGGATAATGTTTTCTAAATCAGATGAACACCGAAAATCACTTTGTATGATTTGAAGTTTAATTCGCAAAATGAACAGAAACCACAATTTTTGAGGAAACGGTTTGATACAAAAGACGTTAATCCGTGGGACAAGGTTGCGTAAATTATCCAAGTAGGAAGGTCACTCTTATATTCATGCATAAGATTTCCATACCACACCAGGGACAAGGTGTGTTTCCCTACGAGTGCTAATGAACTCCAGACCTCGGAAGGCCATTACGGCCCCTAAAAAACGATGTCGAGCCTCAAGATACTAGAATGTAAAACTGGAAATGAGATAATGACAGCCACCAATCGCCAAAATGACAAGCCATAAATTCAAAGTCTCATCATTATTCAATCACTGAGATATCTCACACTTGGAACAATGGAACAATTTATTCACACGTGTACAATGACTAGCACCAAGATAAACTCAGGAAACAAACTCGAAGAGTTTACATCGTTTAGTGAAATAAATATACAGATGTAGTTAAGAAGAATTTGAAAATAAATTACCACTAATTGAAGACGCTCCATCAAGAAAGCCGATTGAGAAGTTTATACATGGCTCCTATTAGAGGTATTTAAGATGAATAGGTTCATAAAATGGTCGCTATGGTCTTCGCGGTAGTACAGAATCACAAAGAGATTTGTTTCAGTGCTCGGCAAATGAAACATCCTATAATAACATTATCATGAGGTCCGTAAATCTTTCATAACCATAGAAAAATGTAAAGGATAACTCCAAAAACCGGTGACCATTTAATACAATTATAATTTAGTAATTTATTAATGTGACGAATCGTTAGACTGACTGTGGAGGATTGTGAGTCTTATAATTTGAAAAGCTTTAAACGCAATTAGATGGAAAAAAATAACACAATTGGGGATTGGAAATAAGTTCTTAAATGCACAAAATATTTATCTGTGCCATAACTGTCCCTTCCTTTCCCAATCCCGCTGAAGGAGTCTTTTTTCCTGACATATTACTTTTTTTTAACATAGGCCAACACCTTAAAATACTTAGGGATTATAGAGTGGACCCATGTCAACACATACCTATATCCGAAATATAAAAATTTTACCTCCGTATTTTCTCCTAAAGAATGCCGATTGAGAAGTTAATGCATGGCTCCTATAAGAGGTATATAAGATGAACTCAGCAAATGGGAAATTAATAAAATACACTCGTTCCCTTCACCAACTAATCATTGTCATGTACAATGACTAAATGGACAAGTGAAAAACATTAGTCATAAGCAATAAATACAAATAAAAAAGTAATTTGCAAGGCGATCCACCGGTGGATGTAAATTTACATGGAAAACGAAGCAGTGATGTTCCCTATCCGTCCCCTTTTCATTCCGTAACCGTAAATCTTTATTCAGCTCGGCGTGAGTCCTATAAGATAGGCTAGGGACCAATAATATTTACATACTAGAAGGAGCACGGCCACAGCGCCAGTGTTCGCGTCTTCTCTCCCGTAGAAGAACCTCCAGCTCTTTATCGGGCGCACACCAACTGGATGAAGAGGAAAAAGGTGGCAACAACGTCACTCCGGAGTGGCTGATACAAAAGGAAACCAATTACGGGTGCAGCTCCATTTCATAAAGGAGAGGGATGGGCGGTCCGCTGGGAGAATACGGCGGGACGGAGATCGGGGAGATTGGGGAGACCCGAGACGACCGTGGGAGAAGGGTCTTAATGAGGGTTGGGAGGGTGAGGAGGGTTAGGGGTCAGGAGGAAGGATATCCAGCGGCCCTTATCAAAGGACAGGCGGAATTTCATCACCGGCAGGGACTCCGGCGTCTTCAAGACAGGAACGTCTGGAGAGGGAGAAAGAATGTAGGAAGGATAACGCAGAAAAATGGAAAAAATACATCCAAGTAGACACTATAAGTCTGATTCAGGCAATCAATGGAAATGTGATCTAAGTCCTCAACTAAACAAGGGTCCCTAGATAACTGCTCAATGAACTTGTTAGGGAGAAAAATCATCTCTTTCATTCCCTCCGATACGAATTTATGCATTTCATTTTGTTATCATTGACTGCGTCTGTTCTCGCCAATAAAATGACTGATGAATTCCTGCAGTATTAAAACAAAATTCTTCTTCCCAATTTTTTTTTAGATCCATTTAGACCCCGAAAGACTAATTCCGGCAATCAGTAGAGTTGTGATCAAATTCCTCATCTAAACAAGGGTTCCAAGTTAACGGCGCAATGGTCTTGTGGAGAGAAAAACCTTCTCTTTGCTATTTTAAATAAAAAACTGTGCTATTCTTGACTGCGTCTGTTCTCGCCAATAAAATGACTGATAAATTCCAGCAGCGTTGAAACAAAATTCGTATTTCCAAAAATTATTTTTTGGGGCTTATTCAAGTAATAATGTTCCGAACCCTTGAATTGAACGGTAGCCCGGAGGTGGATTGATAACCAGTGAGTCACAAACGGACCCGAAAGAAACTGTGGCATCAAAAACCGTAAGAAATATACAATAAATACGAGGTTACTCCAATATTAGAGGATTAAATGAGACCGAAGAATACTTCAAAGGGATATTGGATCATTACAGAGGTAATTTATTTTAATGATAAGCTGACCACATGTAACTGGCAGGGAATATCAAGGTTCAAGGAAATTATTAATTCAAGAGAAATGTATCGTTTATCCTTTCGCTCGCAACCGTCATTGAGACTTTCAATTAACATAGCAATAAAACATATTATTCAAAACTAAGCAAAAAGGAAGTAAAAAAGAGACAACAACTAGAGCTACAAAATAATGGAATGGAGCAGAATTATAGCTAATTAATTAATCGTAATCCCGAAAAGCAACTCGGTACCGGTACTCGGTAATTAAAACCATTAGGTCATACCAAACTACTCATCCACACAACAATTAAAATTGGACTCGACCTTAAAGGGAGAAATTTTGAGAACAAATATTGAGAAGATCGATGTCACAATTTAGCCGTAAGGATAATGCTTCAGAGGATTGAAAAGAACGCTTTAGTTATTATTCGTTCTGAAATACCGGTAACACTTATTGCGTTTTCACGAAAGCAACGACGAGATGGTTACATGTGTGAGAATTGGGGGATGTTTTCTCTTTCACTCCCATCAAAAAATACAACAAATTGGCACAAAAAATTTCTACGATGTTAAAGATTATATCACAAGCAGTTTAAAGGAAAATACTTCGTTCCTCTGCCCAGTAACTACTTATTCTCACTCCATATCCTTTTCTTATATTCCTTACTTCGATGTTCCATTTCCTTCGGTCTCATTAAGCCACTATTAACTCAAGTGAATAACTAATTCCAGTACCCAAAAAGCTAAAGCACGTACTACTATGAAAGAGAGTCCATGTGTTCCAGGAAAAAGCATTGGAAAGATTTTAATAACTGGTAAAGAACGAGAAACGAGATCATAGAAGTGAAAATGGGCAGTTCCCGGCATCGAGCGAGGAAGATAAAGAGCAAAAGTATAAAATATGTACGCATGTAAGTAAATTCAATACCTTTCCGGAAAAGGCCAGTAGATAAGAAACACAACATATAAGGTAATAAACCCTCCAGTTCTTAGTTGCTCATCACGTGAAGAAAACAATTAATAGAAAAGACACATCGCTTAATTAAAATTCGGTGAAATAAAAATTAACTCAAACACTGTTACAGGGGGTCAAAGACATGATGCTTCCAAAAAAAAAGGGCGAACGTGATGAAGGAGACACGTTTTTCATTCCTCATATCCTACGAGAAAGTCACTTTGGGTATGAACAACCACGAAATATCGATAATATTCTAATTACCTCATTAATGAAACTAAATTGCAAATGAGCTGGATCCAGAGTGCGGTCAAATGAGGCCAAAATTCATCACAAAGTTGGCAAAGGAATGACAACTAATTCAAATCAAAGCGGCCAATGGTAGGAGAGTGATACCTACGTGAAATCAGTGCCCTTAGAAAAGTACAATAAGTGAGGCCATACGCTGACACAACTTTCCAATCAATCTCCCAGGCAATACGGTACTCTAACCAAACGTGAAACAATTGCACCAACATGAGACATACACCGGCAGTTTACAACGAACATAGCACTTGGAATGTCGAGACACGCGCGCCACTTGAATTCCACTTGGCAGAGCTTCCATCAAGCTCATACGAAATTCGCGGTGCGAGGCGGAAGGCGAGGACTCAAGAATGGACGGAAAAAGAAACAGGGAGGGAGGTAAAGACTCCTCGGCGGCGGGATGGCCTCAAAGCGGGTTTCGTTCCAAAAGAGAACAGTATGAAGGCTTATTGACCAATCAAAGTTAGTAGGAAAGAGGCAGTTGGTCGGTTGGTTAGTCAAGGTGACTGACTGTTGTGAGGCTTTTTTTTTTAGATTCCGGAGCAAGAGGCAGGCTGGTCGAGGAAAGGTTGATGATGAATGTGGAAAGGTCAAGAAAATTCTGCGCCGCATCGATATTTTTTACGAATAATTCAAGGATGTCCGAAGTTCAACGCCTTTTCTGCCATACTAAAGAGGACTAACCCTGAAATGCTAATGAGGATTCGGGATGGGAGATTCCTCCAAATATATCTCCACTCTTCCTGGAATATCACGGTGCACGAAGCCTTTACGATTGACCAAACCCCCACCATATTCTGTGAATGGGTATTAATACGAGTTCAAGATAATATTATTACCCTGGGAAAAGATTAAAACAATACTCACCAACTAGTTCGGTTTAGTTGAGATAAAATTCACCCCGGACTAGACCTAAGACTCGTGAATTCCATGTTCACGGTAGGTGGTCAATTGTTTTATGGGGGTCGCAAATACACTAATGGGAGAATCATTAACCTACACTCTGAATTTAAATCCTGGGCCCCTCGTTCAGTGGCTATGATACTACCCAAAGATCAAGAAGGTTACCAAGATCACATACCAAGAATGCGCGGGCATCAAGCGAGAGGGAATTGCGAATATATTATTTCTGCGGCCAAAATTCCTTCAAGAAAGTTTTCCCAATTATCGACGATCGATGGGCTTCAATTAAATGTTCTGCCACGCTCTTGTATTGATTGTAATGAAAACGGCCAATCCGCTATTTTGCAAGGAGATGCACTATTTGTGTGGGATCTCCATAACAATGAGCAATGCTAGTTCATAATATGTAACCTTGGTGCATTAGTCCAGTGAATAGAAAGTAAGATTAGTTACCTCCATCAATAATTTGGCTTTGGCTCAGTGGCTATGATACTACCCAAAGATCAAGAAGGTTACCAAGATCACATACCAAGAATGCGCGGGCATCAAGCGAGAGGGAATTGCGAATATATTATTTCTGCGGCCAAAATTCCTTCAAGAAAGTTTTCCCAATTATCGACGATCGATGGGCTTCAATTAAATGTTCTGCCACGCTCTTGTATTGATTGTAATGAAAACGGCCAATCCGCTATTTTGCAAGGAGATGCACTATTTGTGTGGGATCTCCATAACAATGAGCAATGCTAGTTCATAATATGTAACCTTGGTGCATTAGTCCAGTGAATAGAAAGTAAGATTAGTTACCTCCATCAATAATGTGAAGCAGTAAATATGCACTATAAAGAAAGACTCGTGCCAACAAGACAGAAGCTTTTAACAACATTGTACCATGAATAACCCAAGTAGGTACTCGAATGGAAAGAAACAGCTGAACAGAAATTTCTCCACGTGTCCGGTAACAGTGGCGCAGCGAGGGTGGGTTTTGGTGGATAACCCCCCCCCCCCCCCCCCCCCAGAGCTCAGAGAACTTTTTAAGTTTAATCCATTTTACTTAATTGGATTGATATGAATAATATAATAGTGAAAGGATTAATAAAATATCCCTCAGAAAGCAGTAAAACTCACCATTTTGAACCATTTTCTTAAAATTCCGCATTTTATTAATCTCGCACCTTCCGCTTATCCTGGTGTGCATCCCACACCCCGGTATTAGTTGCACCTAAACCCCCCATCCTTAATTCCTAGCTGCGCCCCTGTCAGGTAAGAATCCATCCTCTAAAACTGAAGAGGAAAAACCATTCGTCTTGTTTTGGACGAAGACCCCTTGAATTCACGCTGATACCACTGCTTTTCGAGCCTTTAATGCCACAAACATTTCATTACAGAAGACCAAGCTTTAGAGGCTGCATGTCATCATTATGTACTGATGTTCGCATTCAAGGCAAGATAGTGGCATTTATTTGCGGTATTTTCGCAGTTTACGTGCCCTTCCCGGTGACTCGGCTGCCTTTTCCGAAGTTATTTCTCATTAATACAGCTATTCTCCCCATTCTCCAAATTATTTCACGAAAAAATAATACATACTTATATAAAAGTACAGCGAATAATTTGAAAGTTATAAAATAAAATTTTCGACCTAAAGCGCACGAAGTTAATTTTCCTATAACTTGTGCTAAAAAAAATCCTTGCATGCAAAGATCTTAAAATATTCTACGCTATGGTGGAAAATTTAAAGCAGAAAACTTAAAATACAAATCTTATGAACGCCAAATTTTTAGCTTGGCAAAAAAGGAGCAAAGGAATAAAACAACTAGTCATTTCATCGATTGAAACTGAATAAGTGCATGTCTTCAAACGCACATATTAAATTTAAGTACCCTCAGACATGAAATTCACAAGAGCACTTTTTTTGTACAGTCAACGGAATGAAAAAAAACAATAAAAAATAAGGACACCAAAACATTCTCATATCATACAGAACTACGATTGTCATGTTCCCCTAGAACGAATTGACAGTTTAGGAATATCAACTTCCCTGGAAAATTTGACAGTTTAGGAATATAAATAGCGGTTAGGGAAAAATATTTTTTGAAAATCCATTTCACGATTCATAAATTGAAATTTTGGAGATAATCTGGAAATGCTGAAGAAACCAGAGAAGTTACACATGAATTTAGAGTTATCTCTGTAATTCACAGTGATGTGGATAAGTCTGATTAAAAGAACTTAAAACATATCGCAGTTGAAGATTAATGCAAGATACATTTCTGACCACCTCAATTAACAATTTAAGTTTAATCTGACCACCGCAAACAATAAATAAATTTAGATATAGTTAAAATCATCAATCGTGTAGCATCAATTCCTCTCCAAAGGTATCATAAACTCCAAACCCAGATACACCTGGTAACTTAGTTGCATATTATTGCCATGCCCGCCTTCAATTCAAACGATCCAAAATGTGGAAAATAATGACGGAACCACTAATAAGAGTGTTCTATTCTGCAACAAAAACTTTTGCCACTACATAGCACATTGCGTCTCAAGGATATTACTTTTTGAGTTATTTCAGCCACCGACTAAAACCCTACATCCTCAATTTGATTCTTCCTCCGTAGACAACAATGTGAGAAACTAATCAATCGGAGTTCCATGGGTACAGAATGCACTAATGCCACTAAAACAGCAGTTTTCTCAAACAACAACAGTTTTTTGGCAGCAGAAGGGCAAATATTACAATCAGAGTAAAAAAAAGTGAAAGAATATTAGGGGATTTAAGAATCGTCATCGGAACCGACAGACAACACAAGTTAAAGAAGAAATTCGAGAGATCGACACCGTTATGCTCGAGGAAAGCAAACACCGGGCTTTTATTGATAATAAATAGTAAAATGACTTAGGTACAGTCATTTATTGATAATAAATGACTGTACCTAAAATATATTGGGTACATATAAAATATGTAACTAATTGAAAATGGAAAGTGATAGGATAAAATAGCATATCCACCAGGCCTCACGTGCCTGAATCTTTGCCTGAATTCGGGAAATAAGACAAATTGGGCATTTGAATCCTAAAATAGGTTACTAATTTTGACGGAATTACAAGAATAAAAAATCAAAAATACTTTTTTTTAAATTCTGCCACGAAATGATTTAGAAAAATGATACTTGGAGAAGATGTCAATTAATACAGATTGACTGATTCAGAAACAATTATACCAACGCCAAAGGATTAAAGCCTTCAAACAAAAATACAAAGAAAAGACGCTGCAAAGCACAAAAACTTCTAATGCTAGAACTTCATTTTCCTCTGAGCCTTTTTCTACTCCGGTTTCGTCTAATGAAAGAAGGGTAGCATTTCCGAAAGTAATATGTTATGATCATCTAATAAATTATGACAGGCAAAGGGACTGAATAAAGCTACAAAACAGTTAGTTCTATTAGACGGTGAACATATCCTCGACCCAGCAACAACTAATCGAGGACCAATTTAGGAATGTGTGAAGCAGAAGACTATAAAAGCTTCTCAAATCGTCTAACTAGCCAAACGATGACCTCGTGATACCAGCGTACACTCTCTTCCCTAAACTTCAGGCTGCAGCACTTACTACTCCAACTGAAAGTTCTTAACAGGACATTTATCTCCATTTAATGTGGGATATTTACACACAAAACTTCTCTTTTCCTTCGTAGGTCATTTATCCCCACAGGGACAGTTTACCTGGCGGAAAACTTCGACTAAGCGCTCGACTGAGGCATCTTCGGTATGTATTATGACACCTAACGACACTACGATGATTCCAAAAATACATACGAATAATGATAGCTTATAAGCAAATGCAACAAAAAATACATTCATAAAATATAAAAATTATTATGACGGCGATCTTTGAAGAACCAAAGAAAAATACTATAAAAGTCTGAATACCACCATTACTTGGCTATTTGAACACTGAAACATATCAGAACTTCCAGGATTTAACAACAAAGACTAAAAATATAGATGTAAAGAGTTGAACGGAAGTGGGTTCCGTGGCTTTTTCATCATGTCGCGAAATCGACGATTTCTAAAAATAAAATCTACGGGACTTACCCCGTAACATACCCTGTCTTCAACACCGAACGAATATACGGAGGAAAGAGAAGTTTATTAGAAGCTGTGTTGCGCCATGATTGATTCCCGTTTAAGGTGGGTTTCTTTTATGAAATGCCACACCCAGACTGTTGGGAGAGATTATATATATTTCAATTTCATATTTATCGAGGGCCATATTTGCATATATACTTCCTGATACTATGCTCTCAGGACCCTCAATGTGACCTTGTACCCAAATCTATCGCTTTATTCTGCCTGCTCAACCTTATTTCTGGTTCTCAATCAAACTCCTCCTCTTTCTGCTAACATACGTCCTTCATTTCTTTCCTGATTAATTGAACTATCTGTCATCCTCTCGTTGTGCATTTCAACTCTTTAATTTCTTAGTTCCGGTAATAATTCTCCATTTGGTACATAACCACAACTTACCTTTGTAGCGATTGACAACAGCCTATTTTGAATAAAATACATGGATCACATTGAACTTACGACAGCCACAGAAGTTAGCGCCCCAAAATAAAGATTAAAAAAAAACAAAATGGAAAAGCAACCACGGGCTGATCACCTGTAGAGAGAACGAAAACTTTCCATGGAGCAAGCGATAAACCTTTCAATGAAGGTGAATTCACCGCTAGCCAGGCCAAAGCACCCCGTATGACGCTCACACACCACGGCGACTGCTTCGCCGGCGCCGAGAGACCGAGAGTCACAGACAACCCCCAGGGAGCAAGAGTTATTTGATGGATTGCATCCCCGACCCTGACCCATCTAAGGCTACGCCCACCCCTAAGTCACCAACACGTGAGCATCTGCCCTTCGAACGAAGATTGTGACAATATATTTATGAAGCCACTAAAATGATATTCCAGCACACATTCCGAGAATGGAGCGAAAGATGAAGTTGGGATATTTGAAATTGATCACTGTGTAGATTCATTCAGTTACTGTGCGTGTTACAATTTCATAGATGATGATATCATATTAATACCGGGATGAAAATCCTTCCATTATCAGAGGAAACCAGAGTAGAAATGCGTCAAAATAAGGGAAAGGGGTTAAGATATAGAAGCTTTTTTGTTTTGTTGCGTCTTCCTTTCGTCTATTGGCTTAACAGACTTCGTTCCTTAGGCACTGGCATTAGATGATTAAATCAGGTAATCAATATTTAGCAGTACCTTATCAGAGAGCCATCGTTTCATTTAATTTTATTTCCCCTCGCTCGAGAGACAAAGTCGAGGGCAATCAGTACTGGGGAAGAAAGGAGGATGTGTAAAATTACGTTTACGTACTACACCGAAAGCCGTCTGAAAAGGTGTGAGATTGGAGGAGTCAAGACACCAGCCATTTACCTGTAATATGTGTTAAAAATTACGTTGTGCTTTGGTAGGGCGATTTTCCTACGGTCTAACATTTATTGAAGTATATACTTCAACTCCTACACCCATCCGTCCGGCAAAATAGCTCTCGTATTTTTTCCGTTGGATCTGGAAGTATATTACGATACAAATCTTTTGTTCTCCCTGTCACTCTGGAAGTTACGTGTTCTGTAAATTACTACATTTTACATAATTACTCTGGTATACACCACTATCCATTTAAGATCTTGATACCGTAGTAAAATCAAAATATGTATATCGTGTATGGATCGTGTATCGGAAGTTGGGCCCAGATGTACTCAGTCGTACAGACAACTTCGAAATCAGAAATAAGATTGAGAAAGGGGGAGACAGCGATAAAAACAGTAGCGTGAGGCTTCACTTTATCGAATTCCTTCCCTATGAGTGAGGCATGCAACGGAAGCAATTAAAAAATATAAATATTTAATGAATGTCAAAACCAAGTGTCGACCTAGCGCAGCATCAACAGGTGGATCTTACTCATCACAATGACGGAGATGATCGATGACGACTGTGGTGAATAAATGCAATGTATTTTGGGTACAAGGTCACGTTAGAGGTCCTAATGGCAAAATATCCGACAAATAAGCAACAGTGACCCTTGTTAAATACGAAATTAAAAATGATAATATTCAGTAAATTGCCAGTAACTTTTAATTAACTGATATGTTAGAATTACGCCAAATTTTCCCTCACACAAGTCTTACGCTCGAAAAAATTATAATCCCTACCAACAGTCTAGCATGACTTTCCAGAAAAGACACACTTTAACAATGGGGTCTTATCATGGCTATGGGGTAACAACACAGCATCCCTAAAACTACGCCACAGAAAACGTGATATGGTAGTTTTAAATTTCGCAATTTTATACGAAAAGCAGCAACAGCGACAGAGCTAATGTTTTTGTTCCATTGGGCCATGAGTCAATCATAAGATTTCTCTCATAAAAGGGAACCGCCAGCTTTCAACGAATGCAACCACCGTCCATAGAGTATATTTAAACGAATTGAAGTGATTCCATCCGTGACCATTTCAAAGACCTGAGCATCGTAACATTTTGGAGAAAACTAAATAATTTAGAACTTTTTTATACTCCTCCGCAAGGTCGACTTGCCATCATAAATATGATTGAAGTTAAAAATAACTGTATAGAGCAGCACAAAAACTTAGCCAGAAAATAACTGGAAGAAAAACGAATCCTAAATAGAGAGAATATTTATGCAATTTTGTGTATTGGCGCGAAGAGATCCATGCTGTCGATGCACTTTGAAGATACACCACTAATTAGGAGGAGGGAACTATGAAAAGGAGGAAGGCAGGATGGAGGAGACAAGGGCGAGGATAAAGGCAAGCGCAACAACGTCTCGCCACGGCCACTTCCTTTGACACATTCCACAGACGGGAGGAGGAAGGGGCGTCTCCCTCGAACCCACGACACCGGAAAGCATTCTTACGAGCCTTCGCAGAATTGCGGTCTGATGACGGGATTCATCGGCGCGGCAAGGGGAAAGGTTGGAGGCTCGCCGATAGGAGGCGCAGGCGGAGAAGAGGAGAGAGGGAGGGCGTGAGTCACGACGCCTGGATCTGCATTCATCAGCGAAGTCGGTGACCGTGGCCTTCCTCCATCGGGGGCCCACAACCGGCCTCCAATCACCGATCGCGGGAAAATGGAGATTGACCCCCGGACCTAGGGAGACAGAGTGTCGCGAGATGACACGCGGATATTACGCAATCTCGCACTCGTTGAAGGTTTTATTGCACCTCGTTCAAGCACATGAATGAACCAGACATGACCTTACTCGCTCACTGATGAAATACGCGCGCGTCGTTACAGTATGAAACACCCGACACTGAATGCTGATGAGTCTCATGAATGAGATTCCTATCTGCTCATCCTTTACGCAAAACCACACATAAAGAGTAATTGAAGGGAAGTTCTAACTTGGGCAGTAGGTTAGAGGATAACGGTGGCAGCACTACAGATATTATGAGGAGAAACGTGCAAGCGAAAAACAGGGAGAAAAGGTTCACCAGGAATTTCGCGTTGTAATGTCGAAAACAGAAAATGTAGGAGGAGGATGAAAATAGACTACAGACACTAGAATCAGGATTTGAGATGGATGGAGAAAAGAAAGAAGTGTCTAAATGGCTAAATGACGGATGAAAACACAGAAGGAGATAATTTGAAGACGAAAGTAGGTTGATGGAGGTGGTATTTGTTGATGAGGGAAAAAGTCAATGATAGAGGGAACGTGTTTGGGGAAGTAGAATTAGCCCAATTATAGGATGACATTAGGTAGAATGTGGCCAACCAGAAAAACAAAATGCCTGCGAACCGCCTCAATGGTTGGTGATAGAGCTAAAAAGCGTAAAATATCAACTCAAGGACTATTATACGGGCCTTTTAATGAAAGAATTAACATTTGGCTAATCAATTAGTAATGCTGTTCATGAAAAGTAAATTTTAGTAATTTACCATAACATCACATGCCAACTAGATTATTGCGATATCAATTACAAAATCTTAAATTTAAAAGTTATCAGAGGTTATCCATACAATCTTATCACTTCTTTTTGCTGGTAACCGCGAGATACAGATTATGTATATTAGCAGGAGAAAAAAATACACCATTTAATGATACTTTTACAATGTGCACATTGACCTTACATGGGAGATAGACAATATGTATGTACGTAATGTAAATGCTAAGATATTAAAATCTAGTGAAGCCTTGAGGTGTTAAATTTTTTAAGTGAATCAGTCTCCAAAACACCTACCTAATATTGAAACCTAAAAAAATATAGAAACACACTCAATAAAAGAACTATTATCCTATGATCTCACCAGCACCGACTTCTAGGGAAGAATGCACGGCCAGAATTCCGACTTGCGTGAATATTTGTGGGTAGTTGACTTCCAAGAATTTCATCCGGAAATAAATTTCAAAATAAAAATGCACAATTGTTTATCTTCACGCTCACAGAGTGATTTACCCGAGGGTTGGTTTGGTTAATTGCTCAGACTAAGGGCCCAGCCCTAAACCCCAGACTTACCCAAGTGCGAGTTAGTACCACACATCCAGGGCCAGTTCCTTCCCCAATGGCAAATTTGGAATGAAAACAAAAGCAGACACGTAGGTCCCTCTAAATCATACGCTCAAATTACACGGAAGACTCACAAATGTTGATGAATAAAATCTTAATTCAAATAATTCTATTTATTTGCTTATCGAATTTCAATATTTTACTTGAGCGTCGATGATCAATATCCCATAATATCCCAAACTTACATCACCTTGACAATCATTTCTCAAGGAACATTTGAAACCGAGATATACGCGAGGAAATCTATAATCTGGGAGATGTGGGGGGATAAAGGTTTTAGCCAGGGCCTAAAGAGAGAGGCTGGATTCCGGAGCTGGAATCAGAAATAACTACGGGGAATGGAACATGTTTTCCGAGGGGATTGAAATCCGAGAGGAGACCCCGTCCAGGGTTTTCCGAAGAACTTAATCCCACGTGCGTGGAACTTGTCTCAAAATCTCCCCCACCTCCCCCTTTCTCTAATTGCGCACGCGCACTGCGACCCGCTGGCCGACGACCCGCCGAAGACTGCGCGCGCCTTTGCTGGAGCAGGCACGCATGGCGCCCGGGAGCCGGCTGGCCACGGCCGCCCAAGACACGCGTATATATCTCCGCTGCTGCAGAGTGGGCGTCGCGCCACCTCGGGGACGGACCCCCTCGGTTCCCATGGAGACGGACGGCTCGTCTCCTCGGAGACCCCCACCAGGCTCCACCCCGCTCTATTTTTCCTATCCATCGACACGGCCCTCCCTACCCACGTGACGCTGCCTCACAACATCCCCCTCCTCCTCCACCCACGACCTTCCCACCTCACTCTCCAGCTTCCGATGCTTGAACACTCCTGCAAGTCGTGACTTGCGACGCGGGTCTAGGTCGGGCATCGATCATCCTGAAATTTGCGTGGGTCGACTCGAGCATATTCACAACGAATGACTCAAAAGGGGGTTGTAGAGCATACCTAGAAACGCTTCAGATGATTCATCCCTTAAATACTCGATCTACGAGGATATGACTGCGGCGTCAATAGAGCTTAGAAATTAAGACGCTGTAGTAAGTTCCAGATCGATTTGGTCTATTCTGGAAAAATCTATACAAGTTCCAACATAACCCCCCTTCAAAGCAATTGGTTTTAAAGAAAATAAAATAATTTCGCAAACCAAATCTGAAACTAAGTAGGTACCTAAAACTTCCTCAAGGTCTGCTCTCCACTTACGTCGCGGGTCCGGGTCGGTCTTCGATTACCCATGAAAATCTCAACTACGAATACGGCAATAATCAGGCAATGTGTATGAAACATGAGGTAATTGGAATTTTTGTTCCGCAAAGTTCGAAAATTCCACGACAGACTCATAGAGGGTTGCAGTAAAATCGCACGGGATAATTACACACAGGATAATTCCACAATTACAGTAGTTTCAATTAATTAAATATGCATTAATTTCAATATACAAACATTAATAATACCCACCAAAACTAAAAATACGGTCGATAATATAACCCACGAATGAAAGATAATCCACGATAACTGAGATTCCTTTACGATACATTAAAATTATTGTCCAAAGTTTTTCATGTCAATATCACACAAATATTTAACACATAGGTATTTAACAAGTTTTGATTTGGCTTAAATATAACACACAGTTCGCCAAATGTTCCAAAGAATCTAAAAGAGTTAAGGCTCCTTCGTCAACTATCTCCATGCTCTTATTAAAATGGCTTTGGTCTAACGGAAAATATACCCACTAAGTGTGAGAGATATTTTTGACCTTCGTCAACAATAATACTAAGCATAAATGAATATCACTGAGGACACTTTCATTTTCCATTTCATTTCTTACGTATTAACAACCACAATAGCTAGATCATTACAGACATTCATATGCGTTATCTACGATGCATCGCGATGAGTAGAATAGCAATCTCCATCACAGAGATTAAGTTAACTTCTAATTATACGCCGACGTGAAGTTTTATTTAATATAATATAGCACCTGGTACCAAAACTAAAGGAAGAGATCCTCAATTGATATTGTTAATTAGTAACCTCGACACAGTTCCATGCGTGTGATCATACTAGTGAAACCATTTGAAACTGATTCAATGGTATTAACTGGTTCTCTGTCTCTCGTGAATAAGGCCAACTCAAATTACAGGCATTATCTAATCCCTTACAAGCTATAAATACTCCAATTGAGAATCAAATGGGGCCATGATGAACCACTTATCAATGGATACGCGATTCCCATAAAAACGTAGGTACTTAGTAAACAAACGTGAAGCGTCCTCCGGATAACAAGAAAGCAAATGCAATAAAACTGATAGACTTCCCATAGAATGGGTTCTAAGAATGTAAGTGATTGAAAAACCAAGGAAATAAGAAATGTGATCATATATATACAATATTGAGGAGAACAGTATCTAATAACATCAACAAAAAACTATTCCAGCCGCCATCGACGGGAGATGATCACATGTAGCTCACAAAAAAGCTATGTCGATTATCGAGTCATTGCAAATACGAACGTTAAAATTATTACGTGATTTCATTCTTAGGCGAAAAAGTCTTCTTCCTCATATTTTTGGTGAATTTTATGATGGAACCTTGTTATATCGTTGGAGTAAACATTACCATATCTAACTGAATCCATCGCAAATTTAAAATCTACAACATAAAATAAAAAAAGTAGGTAGTTGAATAAGCAGTTCTTTTATTCTTCTAGTTCGACAAATTGCATATGAATAAGGTAGCATTTTCATGTAAATATTTTCACAAGCAAGTTTTACTTGAATTGAAATTACAAAACATGGAACGTAGAAAGAGTTGAAAAACATACGCTCAAAGCAAATTTTAACGATGTAGCACGAAACGTGTGCACTTCAGAGCAAACTTCAGGAGGATTATCAAATAAAATCGAGCCAAATTGACTGCTCCTCGAGCAATCTCAGAAAACACTTCCCTATTTTATTTTTTATTTTTAAGACGAGGACCAAAGATTTACCTAAGAACTGAGATGGGGAGAGAGAGTAAAATAATGAGATACTAAAGATACTAAATAAGCAGAGGAAGATGAGAGTTAGAAGTAGATTCAGCACAGAATACGAGAGTACCTCCACTAAACCATGAGTTAAACACAAGACCAACATCAACTTAAATAAATAAACTCAACTTGATAATTAAAATAATATTTTAACTTTCACTCATTGCACCGAATGCGTCCATCTTGACGCAAGTCCAGTGACACAACGGAAAATCATAATAGCACGGTAATTTGGACATCAACACATCAAAACTCGACTATGAAGCGTAACAGACATAATCACATAACATGACATTTAATAAGTTAATGAAATAATTATATAGCTCCCTTCCATAAATAAAGTTGGCCAATTAGATAGAGCGAAAGTGCTACTTGCTTACCCCGGCGAAGTACACTGGCTTCTCAAATATAACGAATTCAGAATTAGGATTCAAGAATCCGCAAAATGGCATAAAACGTAAATGTTTCAGGAAGTTACTCCTAATCTTTAACACATTTTGTAACAGATCAATCGTACGATTCAATAACTCCGGTCTCATACATTAAGAAAGCATGACAACAGCAAGATTTAATTCTCCGTGGATTACGAAAATCCGATTTTCAAACGAGGAAATTTAAGCCAAATAACGCCTATAACTTCGGTAAATGCGCCTCAGGTTCTTCGAAAAAATTTTACGGTTGAATTTATATATGAATAGTATTAATTTGTTGCTAAGTCTGAATCCATAAGGATTAGAGTAGCAGCTTGAAGAACGTCAAATATTAACATTGGGTGCTCAAAATTTTTAACCGCCGATGCAAACATTCGTAAGTTTAATGCGTACGTAAGCCCCGCGACCGTTGAGACGGTGCAGGCTTAGGGTGAGAGGGCCGGTGAACCCTCTCTAAAAAGGATCAAACATAGAATTACGAGCATAAACAAAAACTTGCGTAGATGACATCAGCGGGAGTATAAATCTCAAAGGTCTATAAAAACAACTTTCACTAGGTCTAGCCGACGGCCGTACTCATGCGAGGGAGGGAAAAAAAAGAGCACGACGCTGCACGGCGGGTCATGACACGAAGGGGGTAGGAGAGGGAAAGAGCGTGAATGGAAGGCCTGGATATTTGCATGGCGGGGCAGACGGGAAATGCAGGGGCTATTCCCACGGCGCCTGTCACATATTGCCCGATAATAACGTGCCCAAGGGACAGAGGGAGGGAGGGGGCCGCTCGGGGTTGCAGACGGGGATTAATAAGACCCACAACCCTCTCTCCTCGACTCGTTAATTCCCGCGTGAATTAAGATAAGCCTCACGAAGGGCGGCAGAGGGATATTTGCATCCTGTGCATTTCAGTCTGTCACCGACGGCCGGCACTACAGGAGGGCAAAGTACGGCACCCATTACCACCGATAATTATAAAAATAAATAGTTTCTCCGAAAATACTAAAAAAATCTCATGCAGCCACCGCTATGCGGCAATGGGCAACTAAAGAGCGTACTTTTCCGATATTATACTAAAAAAAGGGATTCTCTGACAGATTGAGTTCATAAAAATAAACAGCCAGGGCAGAGAAATCAACTCATTAAGATACATAGACAATATTCAAATTATATGAATTCTGGCAATATTATTAATATAATGAGGAGAAAGCAGTAATATTGATTTTCTGAAAGGTAACACAACAAACTTACAAAAGTAGTACCTATGCGAAACTAAAACACTCGAAATTTTAAAATAAAGAATAAAACGATCACAGCGCCGCCAAGGAACGCGTTCCGAGCTTTTAACGACTGAACAAAGACAGACATTGAAGTGAATGTGATTACGAAGAAGAGTATGGGGAGTGACGTGATGGACATTACCAAAAAATGGATTGTCGAAGTCGTCCTTACAGACTCCTCTTCCTTTGTACTTCATCCTGCCCCTCCTCCGTGTGCGCCTCATCTTGGCGCCGTCGAATGAGAGAAGCACTTTTTAAACTAGAGGACTCTCTTCGAGTCCCAAAAACACTTTCAACCCCTCGACACAACAACACGGGCTCCTTAGCAATAGAGGGCACCGCTAGACTGGGCGGACCCGGCGACCACCTCGGCCCTTCCCGCCAACACGACACCCTCCCGCCTCGGACCCGCTCCAGAGATGTCGAACCAGCTGACCACAAATGAGAACCTGGCCGGCCACCGCCTGGCAGCGGCACACGGTCTGTCGGGACGAAAACACTTCATCTCCAACCCGAACACACAACGGAAAGCCTCCGATGCACAATAACACTAGGAATACGCAATTATCACACTCAAAACTGGAGAAATGCCACAGGAATATGCACTGACTGATGCACTAAGGTCACTGTGCCGCTCACGGCGCAAAGCACGAGGAACGTAAGGCAACACTGTTCGGTCCACGAATACACTGTGCATATCCAGATAAGTTAGTAATCCAAGAGGAACTAGGAAGATGAGGATGCAAAGAGTGTAAGAAGCCAGACGTCAGCATCAGCGGATAGGGAGGTTATCAGAGAAGAGAAAATTCAACGGACAAAGCAACTTCTGCCTCCCTACTTGGCAGCAGCAATTAAGTCTGAATAAACTCCGTCAGCCGAGTTTGAAGGAAAAAAACAAACAGTACTCCTCGAATTATCACTCACAGATGTCGTCCAGAGATCGACGCCGGACCGTGAAACCACGCTGCCACGCGCAACAGCTGTTCGGGGCAGCGGCAAGGGTTGAAAAAAAAAATACGCAACGCTCCAGACGGAAGACGAACGGAGGAGTTTATCCTCCACTCATCCTTCACAGCCAAACTCCCTCCGAGGGCACAGATGTCCCGACATGATGCAACTGAGGGAAAGGAAGCGGGGAAATAATGTGTCCACTCCTAATCCAACGAATCGAAATCACAACCTCACCAAAACAGAGACGATGCACAAGCCAGCACGGGGGTTATCCAGCGGCGTGCCGGTGGTCACGGGCACCGTGATGGGATTATCACGGCGAGACGGCGGCGACTAGGAGACCTTGGCCCGGCACACGATATAATTGTATACGGATCGTGCACACACCTCGAGGGATGAATAATGCGAAAAAAACTTTGGACACCGAGAGACCCTCGTGCAATCCCTCCTCCGACCGCTCCCCTCTCCTGCGACAAGGGAAACAGCCGCGCCGCTGCGAGGGAGCCGAGAAAGTTTTCCGCGGTGGGGGCGGGTGGATAACTCACTGATGGAGGGGAGGGAGAGGGGGAGGAATGGCGCCAAAAACCGCGTGGGAAATCGGGAATGTGGATGTTTATTTTCGGGCGAATCCGCGGGGCGGTGTCTCGTCTTCGGAGGAAGCCAATGACGCTGGGGCACGCGGCGGTCCAAAGGCACGGGCGGTGCGACACGGCGAGAGAAACCCGCACTTCTCCTCGGTGGAATCCGGCGCACCGAAATCCGCTATGGAGGAGCTAAGATATCAACGCCAGCCTCTCAGCAGGACAGCAAAACTGTCAACAAAACCCTGATCCCTACACTTGAGCCAGAATCCTACATGTTATTCCAACACTTTTCACCCGTTGCTCCGGCAAAATAAAACTTTTCTGCAATACTCCTTAGAAATCGATTGAGTGATAACTTTCAAAAGCACTCTTCGAGAACACTGATTAAAGACTCCGTACAAAACATTAAAAGACGCCTCCAACAACTTGAACGGTACTCCAAGCGTACTGCAGACACAAATGCACAACCTCCGTCACAGCTCCAAGATCCAACACCGACTGACGAACACTCAGGGAGGGGGAGATTGGTCGCTTGAGGCGACGTATTCGGCGCTGCGGAGGGGGCGCCAACATACACACACACTCAAGAGGGGACACCACACACACACAAGCCGAGAAGGACCCCTGCAAAAGGGTGCGGGCGATGCGTCGAATGCTCAAATGTCCGTCCGTCGCGGGGTGGGCGGTCGGACTCCTTCCCCGCCACTAACTCGCCCCCGTCCAAACTACTACTACCACCACCTCTCGCACCGACGGCGGTCCCCGCTCATTCCGTCACACACGACCGGAACCCTTCCTCGTCGACTCTCGACTGATATTCGGACCAACGGGGGGGACAAGAAGAGGAGGAGGAGGTGGAGGCAAAGACCGACGGAGGAGAAACGGTGGAGGAGGAGTAAGGGGAGTAAGAGGGAGTTAGGGGGGTCTCATGGCCGTCACCTCGGCCAAGGCAAATCGCATCCCTCTTCTTTTTATCCCTGCGAAGGGCGGGAGGCAAAACCAAGAATCACGGCCGGCTATCTCCAGGGCCACGCCGAGCACGTGACCGTGACATCACGAAGGGAGGAGACCAATGGGGGCGGGGAGGGGGCGAGGAGGGGAGGCCAGGCCCTTGAAAAGGAGAAGAAGGAAGGGAAATAAAAAAGGAGGAAGATGACTAGAGTCACTCGCCGGCTCGGACCGCCAGACTCCCTTCACCACCACCACGAGCGCAGGCTTAAGAGATTAGACGCGCGGCGGCGGCGCGAAATACATACGCGAGAGGAAGAGTTGCGTCGGGAGAAGTGAGTCGACCTGCTCACATATACACGCTGGGTCCCAACTCAGCGACCACAGTCACGAGGGAGGGATAAGAATCACGTGAGCGGGTAAAAATACAAACGAAGCACTGACTCGCGTGATATCTTTTTCTTTGAACCGGCTATTTCTCCGTAGCGCCCGATGCGTCAAGGCGAGAGACGTTGGTCGTGCGACGTACACAAACGGGAGCGCGGCTTTAGGCCTCCCTTGTTCCCAGCGCGGCCTTTAAGTTGGAACTGCGGGGGCCGAGACGGGCAGGGTCTGTGTGTGTGTGTGTTGTGCCAACGGCGCCCGGCGCTACTAAGGGCCCCTCCCGCTCTCTCCCAACCGACAACCAAGCCCCTTGGCACTCCGCCCCCTTCTGCCGTCAATGCCACACAGCAACCCTCTTGTACACTCTCTCTCTCCCCTTTTCGTGTGTACATATGTAAGACCGTTGTGTGCGTACATATATACGTATGCGCTCTCCTCTCCCTCTGCACACTCCGTTACGCCTCTGGGGGACAGGGAGATGGGGAGGAGAGAGGGACAAGAAGGAGAAGAGGAAAGCGGAGAGGTGGAGAAATGGGGGGGACTGACTGGGAGAAAGGTTCCGCTGTGCGGGGTGGGGATACAAGTGGGAGGGAGGGGGTGGGTGGTGGGTTGGGTGGGAAGGGGGGAAGAGAAGAGGACGACTGAATTGCTGCGAAAGGCAGAGGGGGTGGGGATAAAGGGTACGGGGGAGGGAAGAGAAAAGGGAAGTAGGCTCTCTCAGGGCCTGTACGAAAAAGGGTCTGCGAGGGAGGACAAGGGGAGGGGGGAAGAGAATTGCGAAGAGTGAGGAGGCTGGGAGGAGCAGGAGGCGAGTGCTGTGGTGAAAGATGAGGGAGAAATGGCACCGAACGAAATCTGGAGAGAAAGAATGCGAAATAAATAGGGACAGGGAAGAAAACGTAAAAATAAGGAGAAAAACCAGAACGCACGTGAAATGGGAAAACGGTGGATGGATACAAGATAGGCGTGAGGATATACGTGAAGGGCGTAGAAATATGTGAGTGTATGTGTGGAAAAAAAAACGAAAAAAAAATAACATAAAAAACCCCCCGAACACGATTTAGAATTGTACAAAACAACCTTGAACGCAATAAACCACTGAGATGGCATGCAAGGAAATAAAGAGATTTAAAAAATATATTTTTTTACAAACTCTCGGTACGAGAGCACAGCCGAAAATTCCTTTTTGTGCGGTTTCGGCAGCGCTCCTCAGACCGCGCTCACGCCACCCCCTCTACCCGCTCCTTGTAGAAATGAAGGGGTGGGGTGGCATAGAAGTAGGAGAGGTGGAGAAAGGGTGTTTTTTTTTAAAGGAGAAAGGAGTGAAGAGAAAGAAATAGAGGAAGAAACGCTCCGGGGTGTAAGAGGAGAACGAAGAGAGAGAGAAAGAAAGAGTAGATAGGAGAGGGGTGGGCGAGGGAATTGGAGTGGCATGAGAGGTTTGGGGGGCGGAGGAGAGTGAGAGCAGAGAAAGCACCACTCTCTGCCCCCACACCACCCCCTTTTCCCTCTACGCGCCCCTCCGGCGTTGGTTCGTTCGTTCGCATGCAAGCCGCCTGCCAGAGAGAGCCCTGCTACGGACGCGCTGCGGGGGGGAGTGCAGGGGGCGGAGGTACGTGGGGTTTTCGACGCTGGGCGGGAAGTTGGCGGAAGGAGGGGGGGAGTGGGGGAAAGGGTTTGAGTGGAAATGGCACCGAAGGGGGCGGGGGGGGGGCGGCGAAGTGGGACTCCTGAAGGATTGGGGGCGGCGTCGGCGGGGGACAAGCGCCACCGCCCCCACACACACAGAGGGGCCACCCGCCCCACACTAAGGCCCCACCCCCAGCCCCCGAGCACGCTCCATTCGGCCCAATCCCCCCGAAATCTCCGCCCCCATTCCATTCCAACCCCCTCCCAGGAACCGCCTGTGCCTGCCGAACCTCTTTTTACCCTCACGCGCCGCTCAATTCCACCCCCGCGCACGTCCTGCACGTTAACTCCCCCTGCACCCCTATCGGGGTGTTTTCTTCCCTGTAACACCCCACCCCCACTCCCATTCAACCACCCCCGACACCCGGCCAGGTTTAGCAGCAAAGGGATGCGCGCGAAAGGTGGCGAAGGAACCCCCCAGAAAAAGGGGTGCACGCGGGAAGAGACTTTCCCATCCAACCCCCCGCAGAAAATGTCACTCCGAGTGTTCACTGCCTCCTCGAGTGTTCGCGCCCGCCGTGGAAAATGAAAGTAAGGACGCAGGGGTTGGGGAGGAGAAGAAAAGGGTATCGGTATGGTCTCCACCAGGAGGCGAGAGAAAGTGGCGCCATTCGCAAGTGGAGGATGCAATACTCGAGAACGATCTATTTTATTTCCCAACCGAAGAAAAGGTTAATTATTAAGTCTCTTAGTCTTTCAGCTAAACCTAAGTCTTTTAATATTTTAAGTGGGACAAAGATCATCGAAAATAGTTTCATCGAATTGGAACGCCAATACATGAACATATTGATTACACCATATTTAAAATAATAACATTCAACTTTTCTCAAAATACTACTGTCGAATTGAGAATCTTTAAAGGGTTTTTTTTCTCGGTAAATCTTTCATTTGAGTACATAACCAATTTTAAAAAAAATCTCACTTCAGCAACACTTTTTATCAATCAAGCGAGCACATTTCAGGAATCAAAACCCAGAAGGATATTTTAATGTTATTTTATTCTCTCATCTGGGGAAACAAACTTTTAAGGAAATCTTTAGGAGGATAACTATACGATGCAACTACTACTGCCATTAATGGACTTTAAATAATTAACATACCTTTAAAATCATAAAATAATCTCAGGAGGAATGAATACATCTAGCACCATGCTTATTTTGGAATAATCTTTCGTCGATACTTTCGTAGGATGCGCTCCCGAGCCGTCACATCGCCTCATCCGGTGGTGATCACCAAGGGAAGCCACCGTGAACTCGTATCTCTCCGACTATCCCTTCGCTCCTTAATCTGTTCCACATTTTATTGCCCACCAATTGACACCATCCTCGTTTCCGCCCCCACGGGCACTCGAAAAGTGCCAGCCCCCTACCCACCCGAGTTCAAAACCCCCCACATAAACACTCCGTGCATGCAGGAGGGGGGAAAGGCAGTTTATCGTGCACCCTCGAAATCCTGCCCGGGCTCAGGGAATCCGCAACTGCCGGACAAAAGACACCCGCATTGCACTCGACAATGGGTCATTAGGATTTGGTTTGCTCGTGAGATGAGGCCGACGGCGGAGGCTAAGTGAAGAGACGAATGGATGAGGGTGCGAAGGACAGGCCCCGCTCTTCGGACAATCCGAGGTTCCAGACGAAGTAGAGGCAGGTTTTGGATTGGTGCGGGGACAAGAGGCTTTCGCATCCTATTAGGCACGGATCGTATTCCAATAGGAGGAGTGGCGTTCCCCGGGAATTCCGAGGGCAGCAGTTTTATTTATTTATTTATTTATCAAATTGTCCACATACAGCATAGTTTGCCATTTTATAGTGGCACAGTATAACAAACATAAAAGTACAAACACAATCAAACATAATTAATTTAAATAAATAACAATACATTGAAGTAAGAAGCTCTTTGACCTTAAGAGCTTACAATAAGGTAGGAAAGAGCGCGGTTTGTAAAGGAGTGGTTTGGAATGGAGAACGGGTCAATGTGATCTGGAAGGGAATTTATGAGGGAAGAGAGGCGGGAGAGGATGGAACGTTTGGTTAGTGACAATCTGGGAATGGGCACATGGAGGAGCGAATGCGTTCGAGTGGGTCTGCATGGAACTTTAAAGTTTAGATTGGAGACGAGATCGGGACAGTCAATGGAAGAGTTTAGAATGAGTATGATGCTACTTTTGATGGAGATTCCAGCAATCACATTCCAGTTTACGAAACATCGTCAGATTGTGCAAACTACCATGATATCTTGACTTCGTCGTGCGCCAGGAGGACGCGAATTCAAAACTAGATTTATTAGCCTTTCCTAATATCAATGTTTTGAATTATAAATAATCATCAATGACGGAAGTCTTGAATGCCAATCTTGATAGTAACAGTTAAACAGTTATCACTACAAAATAAAAGGCATCTTGAATGTGGAAATGAAGGAGTTCACTCAAGACTTAGGAACGACTCATAAAGTGAAACTTCGCACAAAATATCTACGGAGAGAATCATTCTCAGACTATTCGAATAAAATTTTCAGCCATATTGAGCAAAATCCTACAACCCAATAAACAAGACTATACAAAACAAAAACATTCTCCAGACGTAGGACGAACGACAAACACGAAGACGAGTGTACATCGAAAAAAAATATTTTTAAAGGATAGGAGTAAGGACGTGTGTACAAACAAAACGATAGTTTTGCACTAAACAATAATCAAGGCCACATATGAAATGTAAAAAACAACCACTCGCGCAGCAGCACAAACATCCGGAATTCGAGGGAAGACTCGAACGTAATCGTCCGGAGAGCACCGATGGAAAAAGACAACGCTGCGGCTGTGAGAAAGAAGGAAGGAATTCACGGTGACCCCCGAGAATCACGCAAGAATGACCCGACCCCGAATCTCATATGTGCACCTCGCAAATACACGAAACGTTTTAAAGGCTTCCAGTTTCGAGCGGAAAAAGGGAACGCAAAAGGCTACGCACGGCGGAAAACTGGAGTGAGGAGTGGGATGGGGGAAATTTGCGGAGGGCTTTACTTTCTGGGGACCAAAGGGAAGGCGGGGGGGGGGGGGGGGGGAGGGGAGGAGTGAAGGGGTGCCCACGGGTCGGGCTGTGGTCCCCCAGGGAAGTGGGGTGGGGGCGGGAGGCGGAGAAGGGGCTCCCGAGACGCCCACTACATCCCCCTTCTGCCCCCAACTCCTCTCCGACACACCGAATCCTACTCTGCCGCAGGAAAGGAAGGACCGGGGGAGGAGGAGGAGGAAGCTGGTGCCCTCAACATTCCTATCCCTTTCTCTCCACCCCGGGTCCATTCACGTTTTCGGGCGACGAAACTCCACCCAGCACCTCCCGCCCATACAGAGAGAGCGAAACACACAACTTTGAAACACACACACACACACTGCAGCGCGCGACTCTATTCACCTAGACATCCGACATAGACAAACACGAGTGGCAGCGCAAACAAATTCGCCGAGGGCTGACTGCAACCCCGCCATCGCGAGTTAACGCTCTCTGGAGGAGCTTCCATCCCTCCTCTCCTCCCTGAGTGTCTCGCGGAGGAAATATGTATATGTGTACGTTCCAAAAATCGTCTAACTCCACAATACAGGCCATTTTACATGGCGCACGTAATAGCACAAGGCGATGTAAGAACTAAGGCACAGTCAAATTTCCGTCGTGTAAAGCGGCGAATTGCAGGAATACATGCGGGAATGCATGCATGCAAGATGAAAAAATAGCCCGCTCTAATTTCGTTAAAGCATATGCGCAATTGCACGACAGATTGAGAAAGATATGCAGTTATAACCAAAGAAATTAGGCGCCCCGTGTAAAATGGCCTAATATAGACTTAATGCAGACGCAGAAAATATTTTCATAATAGGAGGATCGAATTACAATGAAGCCTGAAATGAGGAGGGGACGTTAAGGTTAGGAAATTAGGAAAAGATGCTCCGCAGCATCTGATATAGAGCCACTTCAATGCGATAAATGTTCTCAACGGGCCTATGAGGTATCATTTGCATACAACAGAGGAATGGTCGCTTAAGTTATAATTTGAGTTCATTAAAGATAAGAACAGCTGAGCGATTTATCGCATTCGACCATATAGGGCTTAACATTGAGGAAATTAATTATTCAAATCAATAACCAAAAGTAAAGAGGATTAGACATCTAGCGCCAAAATCAAGGTCTAATTAACTCGATTATGGCAGGAGGTCCTAAAACCCTGGTCCGTTAAGTAATTAAATTTGTGTGGAAATTTAAATTTTGTTTTTAATTTTGACGTGGAAGCAGTTTTCATTACTCCCTTAATCATAAATTCAGTTAAATATAATGAATTTCAAGGAAAGGCAGGAATCAAGAAAAAAATTGAGCTTGCCATTATTTAAATTTCGACCAAAAAATCTGAATAATTGCAAGCGATAAAATGGATAACGTTGGAAAACGGAGAAACGATAAAGCTACAAACTTCTGCGGTGAACATATTTTAAGAACTTCTTTAGACTCGATCAGAGAAATCAATAACAATAGACAATCTTAATGTTCGATAGATTAAAAGAAGTTCTTAACCTTGGAGAATAAAAGACAGAAAGGACCATTAAAGAAATGGAGAGTAAAAAAATGGAAAATAGATCTTCAATTGAAAGAAAAGTGAGTGCTTGGTAGCTCAAGTGGGCACTAGGTAACCTCTAAAGTCGCTTTGGGAGGAGGTCGCACTGCTTCAGGTCATAACCTTTTAGAGGGCACGCACGCAAGATAGAGGTAACGCGCGAAGCCTGAACTGAGCAACATTTCCGGAAGCACGCGGAGAGAATTCGTTCCCTTTCTCCAGGGTCCAGAACCCCACTTCCTCTTCCTACCCACCCCCTCCCCCGCTCGCGTAAACACCCAAAGGGGCCCCACAATCCCTCCAGGCCCTCTCCATCATCCCTCACTCCACTTCTCCTCACCGCACCCAGCTCCCCATGCGCCCCAAATGAGCTAACCATGCACGCAAAACCCCTTTACCGCACCCAAAAACAACCTATCAGGCCGGGGCACACGGCGTTGCCGAATGTATCGCAGCGAAGCGGAAGATGGGCCCCGCGGTTGCTAATGAAAAGATAGGCGACTCACAGCGAAGTCCTAGAGGCGGTTCGGGGGTGCCAGAGGCTGGGCCTCCCCTTCATGTGGGTTTCACACTCTTGCCCACACGACGAATTTACCAGCGCCGCAGCGAGGGCAGGAAGCGAACCCAGGTGAAACCGGCGCTGCCGCCGCCCCTCAATGATCGCGTAATTGCCCTCCTTGGACCAAGAGAGAGAAATCGTAGACATTTTACTTCGGCCAAACGAAGACGGTTCTGCCATCGAAACAATCTCGCCACCCATTTCTTTCTACATCTCACCTCTTTTCTTCTACGTTCCGTCGTTTCTTTTCTCTTTTAAACTGAAAATATACTATCACTAGCACTTTTCCTATAAAATTTTGCTTCCATTCATTAGAATTTTTTCACCACTGCTATCATTGGACTCTAGCGGAGTATCTGCATATGATAGTTGTCATGTAAACAGCCGCATGACAACGACACAAGCAGTTCCCAGGTGAAGAGATACCCCACCGAATACATGCTCTAAAAACTACTGACAATAAAAGGGGACATCATTTCGTGAGTAATGGAGGAACACAAAGAAATGAACCTTCAAGCTAATAGGTCAGAGATCTATCGATTAGCAACAAATGCAGTCTTTTATGGAGAGATTAGAAATACCAATAATGAGGAGTGCATTCCTTTGTGTTGAGCTGGATATGTTAGAGATCGACCGATTAAGTGATGAGGAAGTCTTAAGATGAGTCGGGAAAAAAGACAAGTCTTTTAAAAACGTTATGGAGAAGACAAGACTTAGCGGGCCACATCATGAGACATGGATGGCCTAGAAGGACAGGTGGAAGGTAAGAAGGATAAGGGACGGCACCGAATGAGTTACATAGTATAGGTTATAAAGGATTGAAAAGAGAATAAATACGTCACTATAAAAAGGCAAGCGGATAGGAGAGCGGAATGTAGAGTGGCGTCAAACCAATTTTAGGATTGTTGACCGATGATGATGATGATGATAATCTGAATGATGTGAATAGCTTTAATAAATGGAATATAAAGCAACTGTTGACTGAGATACCGGAGCATTTCTATTCGAACATAGGGAATTACATGAAGCTAATTTTCACGCATCCTAAAACTCAAATATACTCCGCAGGATGGAACTCACTGGATGTAAGAACTTCCAACATTATGAACATGAATTCGCCTTCAGAAACTTGCAGGAGGTTATGCAAGGAGGAGGTTATCCTACATTTCTGCCTACACAACCAGACGGAATTTATCCCCCGTTAGTGCTATTGAGCATTTTAGGAACCGGAATTCCAAGTGCGAGGCGGAGAATTGCTGGCGTTTGCCGGGTTTCCTTCCACCCCTTGCTTCCATCCATTTATCCTACCAGCGTGCCACTCTACTTTAATCCCTTGGTTAATACTCCCACAGCGGCCCTATGCTTTCGCATTAATGATCCCTCTCTCGAACTCGAGATTGAGAGAGACAGAGATGAGGAGAGAGAGAGAGAGAACAATGGATTTGGAAGCAAGGGCAAGGAGGGGTGATGAGAAAGAGGGGGAGGGGTAGGGTACAGGACGGGAAAACCCAAAAGAGTTGTTAAGGGTGCGGAAGTGTGCAGGGATAGCAAGCGGAGCATTTTCCTCATCCATGTGGTGCGGATAATCACGAGTTGGAATCCACAAAGCGAATTACAAGGGAGGAGGATCATAATTAGCGCATTAGATTACGCGACGAGATAGAGGGGGGAGTATTTGGACTAAGTATATTTAATGAAGAATATAGCATCTACTTCGAAGAGCCACAAGCTATTTTTTACGAGAATATATAATACGGAGTGAACCTGTTTGAAATAACTTCTACGGTGTGTCACAAAGCATGAAGAAATAACTAAGCGCTCGAAGAAATAGCTAACCAAGCGCCATGATTAACAATTTGAAATCAAAAGTGCGGGATAATGACCCTAAAATGCTTTAATATATCTTTCCACGATAGAGCAAGTAGAAATTGCAATCTAACGAAATAAACATTTTAATGCCAAAAGGGGGAGTGAAAATTTACTTTCACCAAAAAAGTTTTGAAAAGGTTGCACACTGATAAGGAAACCTACATACAAAAACATAAACACAATAAATACAATAAAATACTATGGAAATATAAATAAAACTCCCGATTGAGAACAAGAGGAAGAATCAAGAGAATTACACTATTTGCTTTCCGAAAATTTCTAGATAAAAACGGCACGAACTACAAATAATATTTAGAGGATAAGCAAGAATACACCAGAGTACGTCCAAATTCTCCGAAAACATTCTGTTTGGCCACTATCACTGATTATTCGTCCTACTGTCGTCGGCATTCTCGATAACATCGCAAAATGCACGAATCTCGCACTGCGGAATCTCAATGCGGGAAGGCTAGTTGGATAACGATCACCATTCATTCAAAAAAAAATTGAAGGCAACAGCAGGACAACGGCGAACAGTAAGTTAGATAATTAGTATTGAATCTGTGTTAGAAAAGATGTTCACAGAAAAATCTACTAACGAGCTTGTAGGAGTTATGGTCACTAGCGGCTCTAAACATGGGAAGATAGCGACGATTTCTGGAAGCGACCAACATCGACGGTCATAGTAACATATTTCTGGTTTAATTTATGGCATGGCTGCGTGAATATTCAAAGGAAGGGTTCTCATGGAAGAGAAGAATTAAGAGGAGGAACTCCTAGTCAATGTTCACCAATTACAATGGAGCATTGATAATTGGAATCTGAAAGCATGAGATAAATAATTGCAATGATATAATAGTTAGTATCAAATATTTTTTAAGCTTACACATTCACGAACGCCACGAGTTATAACAGGCGGAAACACGTTTTGTTGAATAAGCATACATGTGGTGAATAACGCAGTTGGATGAATTGCATAACCCACAACTTTTTTAAATTATATTTATATCACATTGTTAACATTGCTTGAACCAAACGCACTGAACCCCAAGATAAATTTTGAACACAAAGAAATTTTCGCAAAATAAACATTCCCATTATACAAACTGCACGGAATTTCGGTTGGGTGCAGATAAAATCCATTACTAAACGTTCAAATTTGGAAAACCCAAAGAGTTCTGTCCTAAGGCGAAGACAAGATGACGGAGAATTTTCATCAGTAAAATATTCACAAACACGATTCAAAGCTAAGACTTAATCTTTGCCCAAGAATAATTCGTCAAGTGTGTAGGCTACACAGTTCACTTACAGCAAATAGTAAAAGGTTTTTAAAGTTCCACTCATAGTTTACGCAGCTCTAAATGAAATACAGAAGCTCTTCTTTAATTCAGGATAAATATTCACGAAAATATATGGTTTAGTATGACATAAAGCCAACTCGAAACAATGGAGAAGTAGGATATCAACCGACAATAACTTCAAGGAAACTAAAGTAAAAGAGACACTGAAATAAGAAAATTATTAAGTACCTACATGGCTGAATGAATAAACATGTACGAGAAGGGAAATAGCGTACCATATTACTCACCTGAAAAACAAATAGCAGAATCTTTGAGCACCAGACTTTAACGGTTTTTAGCAGAACCGCTTTCTGAAAAAAATCGCCTGCATAGCAAATAAATCAATGAATTTGTGCCGTTTACTCGCACCAAACCAGATTCCTCAAGGATTTCAGGAAAATAAACTCAACCCTTTACTCGAGATAAGGAACCGAGAAAAACACGATCGTGCCGACGTCATAATGTATTCCGCTAAAACATGGGCTGCAACGGACGAAGGCCGCTTCGAAATGCACGATGGACTTGGCAGTCGGGAATCCAACTACACGTGCCTGGAGCGATTCTCCTCGTTTGCCCTGGGTCCACGGCAATGGAGAGTATTTGCATTTGCTGCAGGCACTGCTGGCCGACCTCTTTCGGCTTTAACAAGTGCCACGACTCACGGGAATACTAATGATGGCATCAACACTTCGATCACGTTGAGGTGACTATTGAACTTGATAAAGAGCGACCGGGAGGGACGGAGTAATCTTCAGATAGAACGCCCAATAGTTCTGAATCCCATGGGCGGCGGCGGCCGACAGCGAAGGACGCGGACTGGAGGAAAAGCCTCAATCCCGGGGCCCTTCACACACGCTTCCCCACCAATTGGCCTTATTTGATTCGCGATGCACTAGGGGCCGAACGTTTGTCTCTCGCAGCTCATGCTCAGGGCCTGCTAAATAAATGAACTATTCCAGGCGTTCTGGCGCGAGGTAATTGAAGTGGAATACACCCCTGAAGGCGAGAAAGATGAATTCGCACAAATGCGCACACACAATAAGTAAGTATCGAAAGTTTTGCCGTTAAAAAAAAGTAAAAATGGATTTATTGTTCTACGTAATGAGTTTCTCAGACACTTATCTCTAATTGAAAATATTGGAGCAAAACTACCAAATAAGTAGTTTCCAAAGAACCGGTTCATTAACGTTGTCTTTCACAGCAATTTTTCAGGGTTACTTCGATATAATTTTGAGACTAAAACTTCAGAAAAAATCGCTTGACGCTGTATTTACGACAAGGCCAGACGTAGACTAGAATTGATTAAGACCCGGAAAGCCTCTTACCTCCAAGGAAATGGCGAAAACAATGTAGTGCCAGGATTTCCTCCATGACAACATTGACTGAAAACCCCATTTACGCAACAATTTAACGAATATTAAGTAATTCTATCCGGTAAAATTTTTCAATAGTCGCTATGAAGTCATACCAGAATAGGGTGGGAAATTAATGCTGATTGTTCATTTTACAAAATTAAGTTGAAAAGAGATCGAGTCTTAAAAAGTCAACATTATAATACGTACGAACAGGAAAAAAATGCTAATTTTACCCCAAATTGTTAAAAATCTAAGGTTTATTCTGGAGTAAAAAGCAAATCCGCAGAAATAACCGCACGCAGATACTTATACATTGGTTAAAAATGTTTAGTAGTGATCGTAACACCAGAAGTACCAACACTAAGTCGCACTTAATTCGGGAATGACTCATCATACATTAATCTAGTCGTGATGATCATTCGAATACAATGGCCAAAATCGGTTAAGAGAAAACCTGTGTCACGCATTTAAATTCGAACCAAAATGAGACATTGCAAAAAGAATTTAAAGAACACGATCAGTGGAGAGAACACTAATAAGAGAAGGCACCAACACTTACCAAAAGATAGCGCTCAAACTTCGCAGTGTGATAAGTGTTTTTGCTGAAGTGTTCAATGGGTCCAAGTTTTCAAGATATCAGCGATAGAAAGAACTAGTAAAACGCCTAGATTATTGCAACCCGGGATGCATCGATACCGCAACGTAATGGCCATGGATATCCTTCCTCACTCTCTGCCGGGCCTTGCAACAGAAGTGTAGACTATCCGTGAATGTGAAGGAGTCTATAATGCCATTATATTGTGGTATTGTAGTACCGCGGATGGCATGCATGTAGGAGTTTCACTAGTATTTACTATCGATAATATCTCGAAAACTACGGCCTATTGGACGGTACAGCAAAATCAAATCACTCAAAAATTCACTTTCCATCACAACGCGAAACTTGAACGCGACCCGAAGGTGAAACTTGGGTACATACCCTTTTATGTCATACGTGACTGTATATCGGAAAGAGCCAGCAAATGAAACAGCTACTGATAATAAAAATAATACCCTATCTAACGCATGGCAATAAGGGCTTAAGACTTGATAATAAAAGACGTCCAGCATCGACTTTTCGACGACAGAGCAACGCTGGGGACAACTTTGCCTCAGAATCCCTTAAAACACGTTCAAAGAATCCTCGCATCACCGCCAACAAAAAAACCGAACGTCAGAGATTGAGAATTCATGAATGACGGACCACTGAATCTTGCGCATCCGACAATTCGACAGTGAAATATCACTCGCCTCGACCTTTAGAACCAAGATCCCAACAGTTCGAGTGAAAGCGAAGGCGGAGAATCATGGTTCATTTCTAGGTGCTATTCTTGATAAGGAATTCTGAGAGCGTAGCTAGCAATGAAGCCGCGTGGTTATGAAGCTTCATCTCCTAAGAACCACCTTACATTTAATACCTTTCATGAAAATAATCTTAGATGTCAAAATTACACCATATCCGAGTCGGGTACATAAAATATTGTTGGCTCAATTAGTCAAATTACAAAAAAAAACAACAAAAAATTCGCCTATTTCGAGAATTTACAGTCAGAAAAATGTTGAAGCTCTCACTCATTATGCGCTAATTGAGAGTTTATCTCATATTGAATATTTTTCCTGGACCAGACGGATTATTTTCCTAATTAAGAACCATCGCTAGCGTCAGGGAAACGCCGTAAAAAAACGGAAGTTCTGATAACTCCACAGTTGTTCCTAAATTATCGTGAGTTCGTGCACACACATTCAGGATAGAATGCAGGGTGGAGAAGAGGTGGGGATGATTGGGCGAGGCGGTGGCCCACCGATGGACAGGGAAGTATGCGAAAAGGACAAAAAAGGGAGCAACGGAGGCCGCAAGCCGAGGCATTCACCTGCCCGCGACCACCGGCCGCGCGGCGACGGCTACGGAGGGAAGGCCGCCCAAATCCCCCCCTCCGCCGACATTTCAGCGTAAATCAAGGGCGTCAAACAAAAAGCCTCGGAGGAGGGAAAGGGGCGGAGGGCCAAAAAGGGGATGTAACAGCCGACGCCTCAAGCGGGTGCTTGCCGGGAGGGAGGCGTCGGAGGACGTAGGGGGTGTAGCGCGGGAAATCCCCAGCAGCTATTCACGAGACTCAGTCAGCCTCCACCCAGGGAGATAGGGGGCCGTACGCCCAAAAAGAGGGGACAGGCTCAATCAAACCTCATCCCACCATTTTCCCTCTCCCCTCCCCATAGCCTTATACTCCCCACTTCGCAAAACCCTGCATTCCATCGCTGGAGCGGGAGAGGTGGGTGCATGCAATGATGAGGCTGTTATCATAGTCAGAGGAGTGAAATAAGATAGGTTCTGAAAAAAGGGACATGGTGACGGGCAGATAGGTCCCACACTGATAAAGAAACAAAACAATGGAATAAACCATGCGGGGTGTATATTACGAGACATTACAATGTAATCCTCCATTATTGGACTGCGACCAGGAATGTAATAAAGCATAATTTAAATGAGTGAAATCTCTTATTTATATATCAGATTCGATATTATTTAAACCCGATTTTGAAGTCAAGAAGCCATTAAATTTCATGATATCTATCACAAATGAAACAATTGGTCAAAATAGACTTTGCGACTTGAATAAATATTTGAAAACGATTGATTAACGTAGGAGACGCTTTCCAAGCGAATTACATATGCTACCAAAATACATGACGAAAGAATAATACTACTCAGCGATAACACCAGTCCTTGAATAATCCAATAAAACTTGAACACGAGAATGTGGCTTCACTCAATCCAGAGCCCCAAAAAAAATATTCCAATGGATAACAGAAAGAACTACCCAAAATGAAAAAAAGGCTCCAATTATGATTTGAGTCCCGATGAAGTTTTAACGTGCAACCTATCGGAACCAAAAGAGAAAATAATACAGCAGTTGTGGAGGTGTCACGTAAACCATATGAATGACTTGTTACAGGAATTGGAAGCATAAAAAATGGCTCCTCACACTGGTGACGACGACATTTACCACCACAATCAATCTACGCGGCGGAAGTTCGAACGACTCGAGGGGAGGGGAGATCGACATAGGCCGGGTGAAAACGATAAGGGGGTGCCGTATCAAAGGGAGTGAGACAAAAAGGGAATGGTGAGGAGGGGTGAAGAAAGTGAGTAAAAAGCCTTCTGACCCGCTTCGACCCCTCCAATCCACCCACAAAGGAGAGTGGCAACCTACCCGGGAGCGGGGGGGACGTGTGATGGACGTAATAGATTCCGCAGCGTGCGAGATCAGACGAGGGGATAAGGGGAGGCACAGGACCACGGAGTGAAAGATTTGGACGAGAAAAGCTTCCCTCTCGCAAACTTCCCCCGTTCATCAATCAATCGATTGATGTGTCTTTGAGCGTTGATTTGATTTTGACTTGGACCAACCCACCCCCATCGCACGGTCCAGCGTCGAGATGACGAGAGGGGCAAGTGCCAATCAGAGTGACCGCGGTCCGCTTGTGGTTGACAAGCGATTAGGAGGACGAAAACGATAACGTCGGACCCGGGAGAAACGTGGGGAAAGGGTAGTTTTTTTGCCGGCGAGGACAACGTCGACGTGAGGGCCGCTTGCGAGAAGGCTTCGCGGAGTGACGGAGCGGATGTGCTGCGATTTCCGCTGACACGAACATCGCCACCTCCGGAATTTCTGAATCCATTTCGTTCTTCCGGACGACGGAGACGGGCGTGACGGCCAAGCTCGCGCCCTTCCGCCCGATGCAATCCAAACATATTCGCGTTGGAAGCCGTAAATTCGATCCTTCAGTCGACTCCCGGCGTCAGGGGCACTCTCCGGTGGCGGCGTCTGGCGGCTCGACAGCCGGGTTGATTTACTCCCGTCGTCGGGAAATTTAGCGGAACATGCTCCTTCAATGTCATCGGAGATGAATGGAAATGATCGTATATAGGATAAAAATTTTCAGTACAAACGATGCACGTCGTGATATCGACTAAAATACCTCCAAGGGTAGCCGTGCGAACATCAGCCATCACCAGGCCGGGATCATATTTCGCATACGGTACCGTGATTTTGGACACGGCGGCGTACACTGACTTTAAGCGCTGAGCAGCTACTGCCCTCGTCTCCACGCATTCGGGGAATATTTATGGCTCATCAGTCATGCAATATTAGGTTGTATTTGCACGGAGTACCGTATCGAATGCGAACATTCAAAGTTCGCAAAAGAGTGACTTATTTCCTTAAATAACCACAGTCATTAGCAATATCAAAAATGTTAACAGACCGAATGAAAAGTAAAGAAAACAGTAATTCCACATAAATATTTAATGTGGAATTACAAATTTTTCTTTAATTTTCATAATGTTAAGTAGATTCCGCCAAGTCACGCCTGAAAGAACTAACTTAACAGACCTAAATAATTCACTTCTAACGTGCACCACTTGCGCAACGTAAAAAATAAAAATCGCAAAACTAGGCAATCAAGCATTCACGCGGCTAAAGCACTTGGGAGAAAAACTCACGAAACATAATCAGTTAACACATTATCATGGAAATCATAATCATCAAATACAGAACTTCACGTGATTACGCAAGTTACATTGGATGAGAAATTCTTCGTCCGCGGAGTATCTCCGCAGTCTGTGGACTAGAAGCCTATTTACGTTGCATGAAACATGAGATAAAGGAAGCAATTATTTATTAAAAAAAAATATTTGTCATATTTTCCAAATTCATTCCTCTGATTTTACTAGGAAACAGAATTTCACCTGAGCACAGGACAAAGTAATGGGTAAAGTTTGATATCATGCCTGAAGCCTGGTGTCACGGATACCATATCAAGTAGCCATAAAAATTTAAAGATGAAATATTGAGATGATTAAAATTTCTCGTCTTCACACAGCGATTTAGTGGAATTAGGATACCATATTGATTTTTTCTTTCATAATTGGTGACCAATTAATCACGTCTATTATCCACTTTGGAGGCAGCCTAGGAGCAAATGGTATACTAAGCCTCTTCAGACCACTGCAGTCAGCTACACGGTCAAGGGGCCAAACGATTTCTGTGGACACATAAGCCATGGATCTCTGAGTACCGACCTCTAGGAAACCACAAGCCGCGTAGCCAGCGGAAGTACCTCTCCTCCCTCTAACGTGCGAAGAAGCAATGCAGAGTGCTTGGTAACAGGTGAGGTCAGCCTTCGCCTAAGAAAAAACCTCCAAGTTAATGATTGGTTTACCTAGAGTCCCTCTCGAACATATCATTTTCCATGGTACGTCTAATTAGCAGCAGATATTCTAACGATTATTCATTAAGTAACGATTTTTTAACTCGAAGGTGTATATTTTAAGTGCATTTAAGACCATATGCAATCATTAAAGTGACATAATAGCCTTTTTCGTGGAATAGTAAAATTTTTATAGAAAGAAACATTTTTTCTGGAATAAGATTAAGAGTATGCGCCCATCCGATGAAGTCACGCGTGATCTTTACGTCATCCTGTTTGGAATACATTTATAATCGTGTTAGGGATATTTTCCGAATGAAACCGGTCAGAATCGCATCAAATTTATACGATACACGAATTGATGAACGAAAATCTTGTGGTTTGAAAGAATGTAAGCATAAAAATTTCGATAGCAGCTCACAAATCCACAAGAATAACCATTATGGTTTTGTTAAACCACAATTCGTGTCTTATCACATAGTAAAATCATACTTTACTGTCCTACAACATTTTCTTTAAAATAAAAAAACTGTGAAATAACTTCCTTGACGAATAGAAACTAATGTCTCCAACGAGGATTAGGTACACAAGTAATTTTCCTGTAAAATACTGCCACTGGAACAAGCCTCCATTTTTTTATCTGTCTTAATGCATTATTAAACGAATGAAAACATGAGCCATTCATCAAAGTGAAACTCGCCGATTAACAAAACAACGAACGTAGAAAGCTGACAATTCTCATTACCATACGAAATTAGGAAGACGCATAAATTTAACGCGAATTTAATGGAATACTGAAATATACTCACATTTTATTTCGCCATGAATATTCAAAGTCATCATGCAACGAATATGGTCCATGAGCGGAAAAAAATACAAGGACTGGTGAGAAAAGCTAAAATAAGTCAAGGTCGCCGACGCATCGTAAAAAGAGAATATGACTCAAGAATCTGAGTAACGTGCGTTGCATCCACGCATCTGAAGCCTAAGACTCGAGCACTGGCAACTGGCGCACTTGCTTCCACTCCAGGACAATATCCGCACTGTTCTCGCATTATAAATCCGCTCCCATTCTTTCCAGTCCGTTGGCAAAATTTTTTGCTCGTGTACCAGAGAAAACGTACCGAGCATTCTTAGCTCCCATTATGAGAAGTCGCAAATGCCTCAGGGGCGTCTCTTTTTCGAGGGGAAGAAGGGTGGGGGGGGGGGGGGGAGCAGAATAAAAAGTTTACCATTGGTACGAGCAAGTTTCCAAAATAACTCTGCGGAGATTAAAAAATTTTCCAACTCCCTGCGGGGACACGAGGCGCATGAAACGACGTCCACCATCGGTGCGTGAGCGGAGAAGAAACCATTCGAAGAGTTTGAGGCAGAGAGAGAAATACATAGGAGAAACCAGTGAGATTGGAATGTAGAGTAGCCGCAATGGCGATGCAACATTCTATTACCAACATCTGACAGCGATATGAATTTTTCATAGTAAATAATTGAATATTGAAATTGAATTGAAATATTGAATTTTCATGTTAAATTAAACGTATTGTAATATATGTATCAGCTTCGAAATTTTTCAGTAATAAGAAACCGGGCCAGTTCTTACCAATTTATAGGCTAAAAACATCTAAGACGCATAACGGCATAACTTCACAGGGACATTTTCCGGCCGAAAGTTTTAAACAAAACATGCAGGACATACTGCTTGATATCGCGAATTTCATTTCATCAAAATACGAGAACGATTATTCTCAGCAATGAGAAGACCTTATGATGGACGAATGCTTTAAGTAGATAACATCAAATGCCACAAATCAAGTGCCAAGTCATCGCAACGAGTATGTCCTCATAAAAGATCGAGAACAAGGCAAGAATCCTATTGTATGGACAGTTATTGATATGTATATTCGTTGAGAATGATCATTGAAGAGTACAATTGCTTGTAGCAGAATTTCTTAAAATACTGCACATTGATTGATTATAAAATTAAATAAAACAATCTACGATGCCAGCTCGCGAATCGCCTTTATTGCGAAAGAATGACGCATAACACCTACGTCAGATAAAACTAAATCATATTTATGAATCATTTAAAGCGATCTCCAATAGCACCATATTGCGGTCATATTGCTGAATTTAATCTCGTGAAGCTCGATACTCAAAAATAACACCTTCGGTTAGAGAATGCCATTTCGGTGGATTGGCTGTCACTGACATTCTGGTAGATGATGTCTCTGAGAGGTGAAATTCCTATTTCATGTATGATCTAAATGAAAAACTCACTCTCTCTGCATTTTGGAGGAAAAAAAGATCCATTTATACAAAAAGACAAAGGGTCGGATTCTGTTCCATGCTCGTTATTATATCGCCGCAGCATCGTAACGATTAACAGGTTATGAATACCTAGTCTATGTTCCAAGCTTGAAATGTCTATGCCATGTGGGATAGATTAGAGCAGGATACGCTCATTTAGAGCGTGATTCGAAAAACGGAATCACGCGGACAATATAAAATACGCTATTTTACCGTAACTTACGGCGTTATAAAAACAGAATCGCGCCGCAAATTTAATTTTTGTATAAATTGATTTCTTTTTTTACTTTTTCTTAACCATAATTATCTAATGATGATTAACATCTCGGAGTATAGGTCTAATATTAAAGTGATAATTAGACCTATACTCCAAGACGTTAATCATCATTTAATTATCGTCGCACATAATAAAACATCAAGATGTCAACATCACGTTCCTCAAACTAAAAAAAATAATACAGTCATTTGATGAATTTAAATTACGGGAGTATTGGGAAAGACGAATAAAAAACGAAATGACATGGGGGAGTTTGAAGAAGACAAGGGATTCAGATATAAGGCGAACGAATTAAAATGTGATGGGAAATGATGACCGAAATAGTGGATGGAAGGCCAGAGGTGTGTGTATGTATAGGAGGAAATTGTACTGCCCCCCGACGGGAGGGTGGAATGGACGGCATTCCGGGGGATGCGTCCGAGCGTGGGGACAGAGGAGGACCAGCAATCAGTATGCGGGCGGAGCCGGCGACGCGAACATTCTCAGCGATCGCGTTCCTTGAGACGGAGGCGTCAGGCAGACCAGCTGGCGTCTTATAGGAAGGATGGGAAGTGTGATGAGAATAAACGGCTAAGATGGGATGGGAGGGCTGTAAAGAGCCCATCTCCGATGGGAGAGGAAGATTGGGGGAGTCGAGAAATTTCTGCAAAGAAAGAATGCGTGAGTGTCACACGTTGACAGAGTGAGTTTTCAGATTGATCGGATAAATCGAGTCAGGAAAAATTCGACTTTAAATTCGCGCGAAAGGGAGTTTTTCATTGCCGAAGGAGTACAAATTCTGGAAGACGAATATTTTTTTTGCTTCAAAATCGCAACGCAATGCATTCCCTAATTTATATGCGTGGTTAACTACATTTCTACGTTTTCGAGAAATATTCCCTTCCAGAGAAGTGTATCTCCGACCAACGTTTAAAATTTCCTGCATTGACTTTGAGTGGTAAATAATATTTCCCTTAAATTCGGTCAAGGAATCTTTTGAGGTTGATCCTACCCGCCAAAACTAAGCTAGGTTTGTTTCGTATCGACTAGAAAATAATAGAAATGATTTGAGAAGCATAATTTTTACGAAATTTGAGAAGTACAGAGGGCTCTCCCTCTATCATTTAGATCTTTATTTTCACGACAATAGAGTGCAAGGTCAACCCAAATGCAACATTAAAATTCTCTTAATAGGTTATAAGGGGATTACAGTATCCATGAGGACCTCTGTTATAAATGGCGACTTCTGGAAAAAGGAATTCAGACTAGCTATGAGACTCACAGGTAACAACATTACCAATGCAATTATTTTAACCAATTTGTTTAATGAAGTATCGAAAAGCAACTTATAATAATGACGGCATGTTATCATTCGAAGAGTCAATCGAAAGGAAAAAAGTTAATAACATACTGGCGAACGTTTTAATATCGTCACCGAAAATAAAACTTCGACAGTGGTCGAATGTGAAATGGTTATCTATGCTCATTGTCAGTGGGTGGAAGTTTTGGTAGGGCTAAACGTATAGCATTGATTTTAACTTATATCTAATTATTAATTACGTATCAAGTAATGAGTAGCGATTGCGGCTCCTAGTTGTATCCACTTTCAGGTAGGACATAGGTAGTAATCGCGAGTACTTTGCATTCGAAACTTCAGTTTTGAAGTATCTAGGTAGACCAGAAAAGGCGAGGACTGATTCCTTCGTAGCGACTACAGATAGTTGAAGAAACCTCTAGCCGACAGATACTCATAATGTAACCCTTCACTCCTTCCATAGGAACGCTCTTTTTCTGCACCCCTTGCAAAAACTCTGCCCATCAAGCCGAGATCCGGTTTTCCTTCTATTTCGCGAGACTCGTCAGGGCCTTGGCGAGGATTGGTACGCAGAATGGTCTTGCCCTCATCCCGAAAGGACCATGAGCGAGGATCAGAGCTGAGAGGATGCTTTTGTGAACGCTTACGGGTTTGAAAATGGGAATTAGATCCCGAGAACCTTTCTGAGCATTACTTTTTTGCACGTGGTCCATAAGATCAGTTGAGGAAATATCTGGATGGGGAAGAGAAAGTGGGATTCGACTGCAGCGGCCGTCGGGCGATCGGGCTTTCCACCCCCAAAGGTCGACCACGGACGCTGAAATATAATGCCATGGATTGCGACATCCCCACACTACTTCATGCCATGGACTACATAAGCGAGTGCGGTCGCTACATTTATTTCGCTAGCTTTTCAGAAAAGCAAAAGCAATCAACAGCGAAAAATATCTCCATGATAACCCTTGGAAAAATACATACTCCACAGATTGCACGGTAATACGAGAGCTATTGTTGACGAAATTGTAATGCATTTAGTTTCCAAGCTATTACATTATAAATTGCACAAACGACTATTTAAGATACACATTTCTGGCATGTTCCTTTATTTAAGTACAAAATAATACACGTATCAACGCAGTACACAATCTAGAAGAATTCAAAAATGACTCGAAAAAATACAATCCTGAAAACATCGAAGCAGAGCTAATAAAATAAACAATGATATAATCATCACGAGATAGAGAGCACAAACAAAAACTAAAGGCAAATTTCATGGTAGGGAAGTAATCGTCAGCAACGAAAAGATAGGTATATTAGGGTGAAGAAGAATATTACATGATATTAAAAAATTAAAAAACCATGGAAAAAAGGACAACAGACTAACAATACATAAAAGGAAAATATCGTCGAACCAAAGCTGTGGAAAGAAAGAGTGAAAAACGCAGTAGGCCTGGAAAGTGGATTCGATAAAGACAGATATTATTGGCAACCTGCCAATGTAATTTAAAGGCGCTTGAGAAAAGCACCTCCAAGCTGAGAACAAAGATTACTGCTACCACCACTAAACTATGTTCATATTAGCATATAGGAAATAAAGTCACCAAAGATATTACTGACCAGAGTGAGATTCGAACGCACGGAACACACCCAAGAAATGCAAACGCAATTTATGCCACCATCGGCTCTCGGCCGACCGAACCTCACTTCTCTGATCTGCCGTGAAAGCCGACTTTTTCGAGAGGACGTCAAGAGCGTAACCTCCACGGGACGCACGGATTATAAGAACAAGGGGTGCCGAACTTGAGATCGCCCCGCTCCAGCTCCGACATCCATAAAAAAATATAATGATAGTAAAACGCCGGGCGACATATTTCACGGCCACCCTCAAGATCGTTTCTCCGCCGTCTCGAAGACCCCCCTCCAACCAGCAAGACTTTAAAAACTTCTCCCTTCATCTCCCTTCCAGGAAAAGGCATCCCCTCGCCGATGCACACAAAGAAGGGGAGGCATGATCTTCGACTGGGTAGGGGAGGGATATCGGTACACGGACGACTTCGGAGCTTTGCCATCTCGAAGGAGAAGAAGAATGAAGGTGGGCAGGAGGATAAGGAGAGAGGGAGGGAGAGCGTGCGTCTGGCACCGATAGCCTTGAAGGCGGGCACGACTTTTCGCCAGCGACCGCGAGGACACCATCGAAGGCAACCCACCACCACATTCGCCGCCGTGGCGAGCAAACAATCCCCTCCGCTAGTTGGGACATTCATTTCGCATGAGCTATCGCTTACAAACACAACGAGGTCTCGCGACGAGTACAGCGGGACAGGTAACAAGGGTCTTTTGGGACGGGGGCGAGCGGACGGAATGTTTCGGACCGCGAAGAGCGGGGAGATTCCGCACATGACGCATGGTCCAAAAAACAAGGTTTCACAGGAGGGAAAAAATACACATGCAGGAAAAAAAATCGGTACACTTTTACCAGACGATGACAATGTGAGTGGAAACGCGTGGTAGAATATTAAATTTGTGGAAAAGTGGTTCTACTAAAAAAAAGTTCTATTCACTCACGAATGCTTTCCACAATATCAAGCCAGGACGAGTTGACACTATGGGATTAAGTTCATTGAAACATAAAAAATCAATGAAAATGTCCATAAGTATGTCATAAATAATTGTTTTCAAATTTTTTCATGGGCTACGGCAAGGTGGCCACTCAAGATTTAAAAAAACTGTAAGTTGTTAAGGAAATTTTCCCAATTTTCATATTCTAAAATCATAAGGACATTAATACTGTTTACTCGGGAAGTTATTGGAATGTTTTAATAACAATAACTGGTATGGTGCCCACTCTTCAAGCATAATCTCGCCCATTAACGACCTTCAAAAGATAAAAGAATATACTGACACTCAAGAACAGATAATCTCAGGACTGAGCAAGAAGGAATGATTTAGATAGGTATTTATATATGGAAGCATTCAGGCGTATTTCCTATCTGAAAGACGCATTTCACTATTATAAATCATCACGGCTGATCCAGGATTAACTAAATCCAATTCCCCGTTTCATATTTAGTCGAAACATTTAATCAAATAGGAATAAAATGTAAGAAAAGGGGAAATAAATCCAAAATCCCACTTGAAGGAGCTAAGATTAATGAAAGACGCATCGTATGATAATCCGCGAACTTTAAAATTTTCATGGTACTCAAATTCACACCATTCAAACAACGCATATGATATAAATTCAGGGATAATAAATTCCACGAAAAGAATTTCCTTGGTTAAGAGTCAGCCTTTATCACCTTCGGCATTTTTTCAACTACGGCTTAAGGAACCAATTTTTTTAAAGATAGCTAGAACATCTTTGAGATAAAAAACACTAAAGGGAGAACATATGCGTAACGTTGTCGGAAAAGTTAAGACCCATACTAACTACGCGGTTGATATATGGTATACGCTTTCGATTTAAATAAGACCAAGGCTGAAACCCTCAATCAAAATTAGATGAGCGAAAAAAGTTTACCTCACGATTATTAAATCAAGTGGAAATTTGGTACTGATGCATCAAAATTCTCAAAAACACCGTTGGCTTTATTCCAATGATCAACAGTTCACGTCCTTTAGCAATATCTAACACAAGAAGAGCAGGTTCATCAGATCCAAGGAAACACAGGTACATCGATTCTTTCCAACATCCTGTAATTTGAAGCTTATAAAAATCCCAGGACACAGGGGCCCACAAAATATGAACTCCATGAATTAATGATTTACGGCCAAAATGTAAGGAAACTTACATTTTAATTTACGGCCAAACTGAGCGGCAGGAAAAATGCGTTATTCAATCGGCGCCCAAGATAAAATATTTGCTTGAGATTCAAATGAGGATCGCCGGCAAGTACCTATTCCTTATCCAGAGATGGAGAACAACATCCTGGGCTCTTCCGCACTATCTGATGCCCATCTATCACGTCTGGCAGAGTTTCAAAAAGTCTCACCGAAAAATTATTTTTATAGTAAATTACATACCACTCGGGCATCATGCCCAACTGCGATTAAAATTTGCAGTTGTTCACTTGTCAACGAGATTGAGTGAAGTCACGAAAGGAATTTTCTTTTTTAGATTAATATTTTTACCACACAGATTCTATAGCCTCTACCAATGAGCTTTTTTAAAGGTAGTCCCTTAGATGTCACCAGAATGGCCTATTACTGCGTTCTATATGACATCTTTCTATGTTGCTTAAGCCATTTTAATTCACAACTACTGATTCCTAGGAAATGTCCTAGGGCAGCGGGCAACTGAAGTTACTTGTTCTTTTGAGGAGGGGGAAACTGTATCGCTAAATAAAATGTTTAGAAAGTTCTAATTTACATACCCTGAAAATTTCAAGATGATACTGCGAGCGAGAGCTTACTGAGCCTACTTTAAAGAGATACTGAGAGTTCTGAGCGAGTAATCCGTAAACTAAGAAAGCCGATCGAGCAGGAGGTAGACATCCTCTCATAGCAGTACCCAGAAGATTCGAACACCACCAGAGGGATACAAACTTCGGGTCGGTAGGTTCGTAAAGCAACTAATAATGGTACCAACCTGAATCTTCCACCAGCCTTTATTTTTTGTTATACACTTGGTTATACAACAGTATCTCACTTTGGATACACGGGAAAACCACGTAAGATCTACCTCCTTGAATCTCAGAACTGGAATGCCTCGCGCTCCCCAAAATGGAAGCACGGGGGTGATGCACTTCTCCGTGACTCAGAGAAGATGGACGGGACGTGACGTGCACGGAGCGTGGGCGTGGCGAACGAGAAGAAACATGTATTATTTATGGCCGCCGTCTCCGATGCCTTCCCGCGGGGCAGACGTGCAGCCAAGTGGGCAGGGGACGCGCACAGAACAGAGTCGTAAAGCGAAAAAACCGGAAAACGATCTTTCGTTCCATAAGGCGCGGAAGGATACCGGCGGCGGCGCCGAGGTCCTCCGTTGCTCGAACCGATGAAAGAAAAATACGGGGAGAGGGAAGGATTGCAGTGCGCACGATGTGGATACGGATTCCGTGGACCTCCGCTGTCAATAGGTCGGGGTCACATCATCCGACAGCGTGCCCAAATCCCTACACATTTTACTTCTTCAACAGTTATTAGACGACGACTATACGAAAACAACAGTTCTACAACCATTTCTTCTTCGCATTTCAACCACTTCTTTGCCTTTTCCCATATAACTCTTTTCTGTAACTAATCCCTTTCCTTTCATAAAAAAGAGTATAGCCATAGGGAATTATTCCACTAAAGTGCTACACGGCCGAAGAATGTTCAACGACTGATCGTTTCTGTAAGTCTTTGTAAGCACTTGTGAGTGCTACAGCATATTTCCCAATAAATGACAGCTGAACTTCACTTTAAAGCCACATTTTATATTTTTAGAGTTAGTGGAAGTTGCAGAGTATGGCCACTTAATTTTCATGCTGACTATATCTAAATATGTACTAGTTTATGACACCAAGTTGTCGACCCTGATACAGTGTCGACCCTGATATGTCTTTTCTCCGAAGTCCAAATTGAAATTCTTAAGTATTCAAACAGTAAGAAACTTAAGGGCTTTTTTTCTCGCGTAACACGCAGAAAGACCTGAGAATTTCTCCTAGCACATTATGAACGAATTTTTGGGGTCATTCAACGTTTCTACTTGTCGTATTCCCACGATACCAAATGACAATAATTCCATTTATAGAAGTAAATAAAACTTTTCTTCGAGTTTGAGCAAAGAGACAACCGATTTGAGATCGAGGAATGTTACTCATGATGATAATATGACGGGTGGAAACAGAATACTCGATACTCTGGAAATCAGTGCAACACGTGTTATGTATGTTTTGAGGTCATCTCATTAATTGTAATAACCCACCCCTCTGACGGATATGAGATGATATTTCCACACAAAGGTGGTAAGCAAACAGCTAAATATGTTAGTTATACAGGCGAAAATGGAAGATAGAAAGAAAAAAATTGTCCTTCAACGGTTGTAAATAAACGTTCAGCAAAGCCAAATGGCAGTGGGGTAAAGTCCTCGCCTGCCAAACCGTAGGTCGTGGGTTCGAATCCCGCCTTGGTAGGTGATCCCTGTCCAGGGCTAGAATGTTTGTGTTGTACTTTTTTAATGTTGGAAACCCTCGTTGTAAAGGCCGTTATGTGCTGTTTACGGGGAAATTGGTAATATATAATAATAAAAAATAAAGCATGCTCTATACATATTTCGAAAAATCTGTGCTCGCCCTAAGATTCCGGAATAAAAAGAAGCATAAGAGTTAGCATGGAAACCGGTAACAATTGAACAGAATAAATAACTCTTCACACCAAAGGAGCTGAAAAATTATCCCACTCCCTCGCTTTAGAGACTCTCCCCTTGAATTAACCCTTATCTCAGACAAAGGCACAACCAGCAGAGAGGCTGACGTACGGCGAAAAGAAGTGTCAATAGAATATTCTTTACTCATCACTTGGCTAAAGGCAGATAAAAGGAAACCATTGTATCATTAGTTAAGGAACTTCGGGTTAGTAGTGTTGAAGACGTGTGTTGAATATGTGAATCACCGTCCAGATGGGACGGCGCAGCAACCAACCGTGATTGTCACGCCACCACTGCCACTGAGGTCTGGGTTTCGAGAAGGGTGACCAGATGGATCAGAAAACGCAGCCCTCTGGCAGCCAATGCTCCATCTTAGGTGCTGTGGTCATCCTATCCGCTGGAGACGTGCCCTTCTAAGGATTACGGGGGACGGTTTCTCCTGAAGAAGTAGAGGGCGGCAAGTTTTTCCCGCCGGCTCTTTTTTAAGAGCTTCGAGAAATGGACTGGCCATTAAAAATTAACGACGCCGTAAACACTAAGGCCCCTGAGAAGAGGCCCTTCCTCGCTCAAACCTCGCTGAAAATTGGCTCCGTGGCTAATTCACCGAGCCGAAAGGAGCCAATCTTCATAAACCGCGGTATTATTGTCCAAAGCGGGGTACAAATACAAATGGCCCATTATCCAGTTGCGCCGAACCACGAAGTGAGACACGAGCCGGACCATTGTTTTCAAGGATAAGCAATATAAGCGATTTCTCTCCACCCGCACGGAGAATGCTTTCCGCACATGCAACTGCTGAAAATAAAAGCTGTTCTTGGTTGGCCTCCTTTTCGGCGAATGCGATGGCAGACGGCGCCCGGCATTGATAGGATTGAATGAATCAAGAACTCGAGACGCAGGTCCCTAAGGATAATGTTATCGGGAGTACTGCACAATCACAAAATGACAAAAATGTACACAATGGAAAAATAAAAAATCACAGATACTGATTCAACCACCTCCAAGGTTTTATGTTCGGTTAAGTTAATCGCTAAGTTCCGCACCGTAACCATAGAAGTAACAATTGTCTTTTTTAATGCACTACAGGCCTTGTGTAAAGGAAGACTCTAAAGTTGCGTTTACACTATGTAACATGTTACATAAACAAGTTATACATAATATGTTTTACGAAAAAGTTACAAATCCGTGTAACAAGTTACATAAAACATTGTGTTACAAAACCAAAATTCGTGTTACATAAAAAGTTTTTGGTTTCCGCACGAAGTGGGAAAATTTGTAACATGTTACAGAAAAGAGGTGAGGCGCTCTGAGCTGAAGAAATAAATACGAGGACCGCCTGTACTTGTGTTGTTAGTAAATAGTATTGTAATAATGGACGAAGTACTATTGGACAAAGTGTTACGGCTTTTGCAGAACTCGACCGAGAACTCGACTCGACGGACAAAAATATCGTACAATCATGCCCAACGACTAAAAAAGTATGAGTCTTTATTGTCCGGTAAGAGAGGAGTACATTAATGCGTTCACACTTCTGTACTTTCTCTTAAGAGTAGATATTCTCCGAGATAATATTTTCAAACTTAATGAATAGCATGATATGTTAGGAGTGCCATGATACATCGAAACATACACGTATTTTAAGGAAATTAAACTCTGATTAGTTATAATAATTTATATAACTTAAAATATACTTTAAGTATATTTTACCGAATTTTCAGATATCCCCACCCGCGATGAGTTTCGGATCACGCAATCTGAAAGAGGCCACAGGGAAACATGCCATGTGTTTCCTCCATACACCGAACGACAGATTGGAGCAATAGGCCCAGAAATGCAAATGGCACGATTCGCTGCCAATAGCAATAACCAGAAGCAGAAAATATATGACCAGGCATCGGAGAGAACGGTGCGGAATGCACATATTTTAGAGTTTGGGCTAGCGGCGGGGGGAGGGAATAGCACATATTTGAGAGTGAAAGGCGCAAATCCGGCGAACGTACACGAGGGATCGGTCAGTGATGAGTTTGGCTGCCTCTTCAGAGACTCGCCGCATCAATTGCAGACTGGATGAAATGCCCACAAAAAGAAATAAGAGAATGCTGAGGACAACTTCAATGCGGCAGCCAGAGAACAGGTTACCTGAGCCCTGGGAATAAACTTCTCGTGAGACGACAGAAGTTGATTCCAAGCTGGAAAGAAAAGACTCAATCTTGGGTTTCGCGACCCCTTCTCTACAGTTGCAAAAATTATCATGAAAATCTCTTAGCATTTTTATGAGTAACTGGGAAACGGCTATATTCTTTCATTTTACGGGTTAAAGTTCGCGTCAATTTTAGAAACAAATTAGGAGATTAGCCAGAAAGAACTGATGAATCATCATTAAGAGAGGACACAAGATCTATACATGGAAGTAGTAAGCACTATAACGACCGTAATGCCATGATGTAATTACTAGCGAGTACCTACCATAGAGTTAAACAATACAAAGGCTCAGTGGCGTAACTAGGAATATGCCTGTGGGATGGGATGGCGACTCCTCCCCCCTAGGCAAAATCAGGTAAAATATTTGAAAAATGATATGCCTATAAATATATTTTACATCATTTTGGCACTAAAGATTGCACTTTAAGCAGATGCAATTGTTATATGTCAAAATTAGACAATGGCTTTAAATATTTTTTTTATTTCTTTGAGGCTTTGGTGGGATCTAACCCCTAATCTCCCCTCCCCCCCCCAAAGTTACGCCATTGCAAAAGCTCACACATAGATTGAACAGCGCACTATGAAAAACTGACAAGGAAATCATAGGGGTATAATAATGACACGACCAAAACCCTCGCCATTACTTATTACACCTGAAATGAAGAATTTAAATCGTAACGTTATCCTCATTCCAAGAATTTATGTCTAATCGCGAACGATTCCATGCATCACGTTTGGTCGTCTTATCAGTAATGCTTTTTACTAACAATAAGAATTCAAAACCGAAAGTGTTTAGTAACGTGAGCAGACAACAAAGACAGAGAGAAAGTGAACGTAAGCAATAGGCCTTCTATGGAAACTAGAAAAAAGTTGCCGAGAGCTTGAACAATACTTAAAACTCCATTCACTTAACAATTTTCGTAGGATTGGCTTCAACATTCACACACAGTACAAGGGTGATTTGAAAAAAAAACTTGTTCAATTTCGATATTTTTGTCTAACTATTACACTTGACTTTCACTGTCTACAAGCATTTCGAGTGTACACAAAATCACACTAACGAAGAGGATAAAAAAAATAAATGAATGAAAACTTTCGTTAAATACTGATACCGTCAAAGAAAATGTGCTTTCAACATCACGATCCTAAATCATCAATCCTTAAAACATAGGAGGACCATTGGAAACTCAATAAATATTGGTCAGTTTCCGCACGGCTAGAACATCACTCATTGCTCCCAAGAAGGAGGTTTTAACGATAGCGTAGGATTGACCCAAATGATACACTTAGGATCAAAAATAGGTCACTCAGAATAATAGCATCAGTCATCATGAGGAACAATGGGAATTCACACTATCAGTGCCGAAAAGAAAAGTAACTGACGTAACAAAAAGGAACAAGGATACTATAAGCATTCTCTCAATTCAAGCATTACACATTTACTTTAATGCTAACAAGAAACAACAGATTAAGCCAGAAGGGCAAGCCCTGTTGTGTGCTCCCATTCAAAAGATCCGAAAGCATATAGTTTAGGTTGCCATCCAAATAAAACTACTGTGCAACGACTTGATTGGAAACTGGATTGCGAGAGGATGAGGCGTCTTAATGGCGCGATTGCGGTCGAGAAACAGACAAGAGGAATGCTCGATGTCAGAGCGGAAAGAAACAAACAAAAAAAGAGACGGTTCGCATCACAACGGCCGTCAGCCGATGAACATGTGGCGAGCGAGAGAGTACCGGAAGTGACCAATCGGATGGATTTAGGGACGGGGGAGGAGAGAGAGGAAGAATAGGTCGGAGGGAGATGAGCAGAGGGGCATAGGAGGGCCATTTCTGCTATTTTTAGCACACAAGGGCGGCGACGTTTGAGTCACATGAATTTCATCCGCGGCTCAAGGCTCGCGGAATCTACGCCACTCCTCTCCACCGAAGGGTCGAGGACGGCGCGGAAAGCAGAAGCGCGGCTAGGGCGGCGCAGCCGGGAGTCACAATCCACGAGACGATTCGATAACTCTTCCCGGAAACGATCTTTGGTTAATACGTAGATGGACCCATGAAAAGAACATTAAAGTCTCAAAACTAGCAGAGGATACGTCAAAATATGAGAAATTCACTTACTTAATTTATTATGAATAACATTTTTTCATAACAATTTATCGTGCATCATCAACTTAGCTGATGACACTGTCAATAAACATGAGTGGATTTCACCTGAAATTGACATAAATATGACAAGGAAAACCGGAAAGAATTCAGTAAAAGTTAGCAGTAAATAGAAATTTGAATAAATGCACCAAAAGAGGAAACAGCTGCAAATAATTTTCAGTTCTTAAAAACTAATCAATTAAAAGAAGACCACGGCTTTATGCATTCCAAGCCTCGCCCGGATTAATACATCCCAGGGGAAGTTGCAACGAATTCATACTGAGGAATTTCTACCGAAGCACGAAAAACATCAGTTTTCATTCATCAATGAAAATTGCAATGATGAATAATTTAAGTCTACCGTGGCTTATTAGCCTAAATAAATACAATTAATTCTCGTTGAAATTAAACAATTTTACAATTTTCATTCATATAATTTCACTCGACCAGCTTTGACGCAGCGCGACGTCATCCGGTCGATGATGGCGCACAATAACTAAACCGGCCAGGTTAAGTTATAATAAGTGAAAAATACATTTTTTCATTTAAACGAGAAAAAAATAACACAAATTCACAGTACAAACTATTCTTTTCTATTTATACTCTACTATAATGAATAACTCTCCGTATATCAAATGGTCTAATCGAAGCTAAGACATAAGGAAACCAATTCAGAGACGATCCGATGCCACCAATTGACACCAACAAAAGCTTCTCGTATTCTTAAAAAATATATTCCAAAAGTAGTAATTACTTAATTAATCATTTAATAATAATAAATTAATTGATAATTAATTGTAATGCCTACATGTAATTATAAGATAAAATATAAATCTAATCAGCGAGAAAAAATGAGCAAAAACATTATTAAGAGGTATTCAAGCCACAAAACTCAATGCGAAAACCTAGGGGCGTTTTATTCTCATCACCAAAACACGAGGGAAGAGCCTCGGGGGAGGAGGAGAGATGACGGAAACGTTGTCTGTGGATAAACCACGGAGAGGAAGAGGATGATGGAGAGGTGGGAGGGGTGGATGCGGCGGCTGAGGAGCTGGGGTCCCTCCGCCTTTCTATGGTAGGGAGAGGAGTTAGCGGACTGTCCTCTTAAATGTCTCGGGGGAAATCTGAGGGACAACAGCGAAGGAACGGTGGGACGAGAATCGTGGGTGGCTCTGAAGTGGACGAAGACGGGAGTGGAGTGGAAAAGAATAGGAAGCTGGGAGCGCCTGGAAGTGAGAGGGGTGAGACTTGGGTCGTTCGCAAAGATTCCTAATTGTAATTCAATAAATGAATTTCAAAGGTGAAAGTTAAAGACAGATTACGACGAAAAATTCTTCCTAATTCATTCAATCTGGTATAAGTTTAAAAATCCTGAAAGTTGCCGCCCAAATTCTATGAGTTATTCAAGTCATTATAGATCCACTTCATTGAGTCGTTCATGGAGAACCGCTCAAAGAAGGAGGAATCTCTTGAGAGTGTGTAAAAAAACAACGAATCATTCTAGGCCGATGAGAGGAATAGAAGAATAACCGAGAAGCTTTGACCCGCTCGGCAGGAGTGCGTCAAATTATCAGCTTATCAGCGAAAGGGCTAAGGGCGTCGATTTGTCGCCTCAAATTTCTCGAAAAGAAGGACACGGATTGAGAAACGGAAAAATAAGGAATGATGGAAAAATACGCCTCATCATTTTCCAAATTGTATCCCTATCGACAGTAAAACAATCGGCGAGCAGACTCTTTATGGCTAATGAACACCATACTATGGATAATAGCACTTTCCACGCCGCCATCCCGAACGGCACCTCATGGTCTCAACTAAAGAATCACTGACACATTTGATAACTACCTCAGATACAGGTTACAATTATTTCCCGGGAACGGGTAACATTATTGTTTATACTCGTAAGTAATAATGTAACTATTCTATGAATTGAAATGAAGCCGGTCACGGTAGTAAAGTCCTCGCCTGCCAAAGCGAAGGCTGTGGATTCGTTAGATGCCCCCGCTCTCAAGGCCTTAATTGCGCTGTTTCGGGGCGGTGAAGATAAATAAAATAAATTATGCGTGCGCATTAATAAGGAAATCAATTTTAGAGGACTTCCTACATTTTATAAGGTTACCGATTGAATTATAAGACAATTTTTTTCTAACCAATGGTTACGCCCAGTGTAGTCACGCTTACGCAACTTGCCATCAATTAGCAGACGCCATTCTCTATTTCTCAACACCAAAGACACGTTAAGTTGTTGATTATGCTAAATGGGCTGATAATATCAATTTCGATTCTTTCGATCATGACAGGCTAAAAATATGTAGACCCATTTTTTTCTTCAAATTTTCACTCCATTCCCTTATTTCTAAGTGACTAGCGGCAAATTACCCGAACTTCAGAAGAATCGTGAGTGGTTCATAAGCAGAGAGGAAGCACTAGATCGTTTGAGAGGACCTTGAATAGCAATGGCTGAGAATTATGGCTAATAGAATGTTTTCTGCACCACTGACCAGAACGACCCTTCAGGATCTGAACCAAAGTAGCCTCCGATATCTTTGGCGGTTCAAATTAGAATGACAACTAAAAGCCGCACCTTCACTTTTCAGAGCTATCTCATCGAGTATCTAAATAGATACTCGCAGTTGGCCGTGTGCGTACCATGTCAAATCACATGATTGAGTTGGACAATGACCAAGAAAAATGCAATTCTGGCTCTAAGTTGAGGAGTCTTCGCATTTGAGAGAAAATTTAACACCCTCATCAAAGACAACAAGAAGGGGATATGGTAAGAGGACCAATCAGAAAACAAAACTCGACAGCAGAGGAAAAAAATAATGCAATCCCGAAGTAGTGTCCATTATTTTACTCTCCACGAAAACACTTGCGCTTTTAGGTCATAAGTGACACGGAGAAAATGCATTCCTTCAAAATTTTACAGCTGAAAAGTTTAATTATAATAAATCCCGATATTTTTCGACAAAATATATACTACCTTGTAACCTATAAAACATCCTTGAAGTGAAAAATACAAATAATGGCCACGTACTGATGTGCAATCTCATTAATTAAGTGTCAACTCCCATCAAGCAACAGACCATTCATTATCCTCATTTGAAGAAAGTAGGTTGATGCTATCCTCCTAGCTCAAAGGAAATAGCATTTCCAAGAACAAATTAATATTAATTAACATTAATTGATTATTATGATAACAGCATGGATAAGAGGCAAAACGCAACCACTTTATTACGAGAGATAGAGACAGGACGTAATTCTTTTTCATGCACATTACATCACGAAATCATGATCGATTCAACAACCATGACGGAGAAGTGAAATTCCTGGCAGAAAAATGGTGCGAATGAAAAATGTTTTTCACAAGCAAACAAGAAAAAAGTGACCACCTTTTTTTTCTGTTTCACGGACATTTTAGAGAACGTGTTTCAGCTAATTTCGTATGAAATATAACTTTCGACCCGTTCCATCGAAAAATGGATAATTGAAGCCTTCCCTTAGTCATTCACATCGCGCCATGTAATTAACTTATCTAATGCATCTCCTTCACGTTTATATCACATCCTTTGATGACTGCGGGCACCATAACGAAACTCACGACCCCACCAAGAACAGGTGGATGTTACCAACACCATGCGGCCCCATATCGTCCACGAAAAGACCATGAAAACTTCACAGAAAAAAATGATACACTTGAAAAAAAAAGAGAGAATCATTTTCATCTCACGCCGAAAATTCCTGAGTAAACTTCAGACTTCCGCGTTAATTTTTCCCAACTGTAACAACCCCTTGATCTTTTTCTCCATATATTTTTATTTCAACATTATTCCATTTCAGGAAGATGAGCATTCCACAATTTTCAAGGCCCTTCCACACACAACGAATCAGAAAGCTTGAGGGCATGAATAATGCAAAAGTGACACACGAATTACCCATCCGTGGCGTCCAGTCTGGGGCCATTTAACTAGATTCCACACCACAGCACCTAACCTGCTTGCCCCGCTGAAATTCTTTCCTCTACGGTCGAAAATCAAGAAATTATTAACGCACACTAAAAGAATTAAAAATTCAGAAGACCCTCGTCATTACACGGCGTGGAATTTTTCGGGGTAATTTGGCAGGCTGGGATGCGTAGGAATTGGAGGAAGGGAAAGAAGTTAGGGAATATGGGCACCCTTAAAGGAAGGGTAAAGGGTCCGATTAGTGAAAAGCGAAACCCAGAGATGGCGACCGAAAAGTAAATCCAATAGGAAGATAGAAAAGAGAAGACCTTAAGGAAAACCTTAGTTGAAGGGGAGAATTCTGGCTGGGAATAAATGGACAATACATTTTTTAAGTGGCGCGCACGAACTAAAAGGCAACAATTCAAATTTAAATGTTATATCTGCTAATTGCAACGCAAATCCAATATTTAATAAAACCTTAGCTAGTCTTTACCATAAAAGCTGCATTATATAGAGGCATATCAATGGCACAAAATATCGAATCTTAATGCACAAAAAAAAACAAATTTCACACTAACAGCAAAAAGCTGTCACAGTTAGAGGAAATAAAACCAAACGATGGAGAGCAAAACCAGCAGAGCTTGAGATATCATGACATTCCAAACAAAGAGGGAAGCATACTTATAAGTTAAATATGAGAGTTAAACTGAAAAAATTAGCGTGCATGAAAGAAAAAAATTGGCATGCTCATTATTTCAGATCTTTCTTCACCTTGAATAATAATTTTTCACATTTAAATATTCATACATCCGAGTAACGCTTTAATGTGGAATTAACTCAGGAATATTTTGCTGACCTCACTAAAGCACATCGAAAACTAAAATGGAAACAATTAGAAAAAAAAAAAAACAAAGGCCATAACATTTTAGCTTTAGTAGATCCTTTTCTTTCGTAACACATAAAAACCCGTCTCCGAAAGAGAATTTCCACAAAAATCAATTACTAATAAAAAGTTAATAATAATTACAGTGTTTAACTCACAATCAGAAGTAACAGCCAATTTATTATGGCATTGTGGATAACTTGTGTCTAAGAAAATACTTTGGGAAACACAGCACTGATTCCGTGGGTTTTTAATGGAAGAAATAATATGAGATACCGCATACTTTAAAGCCAATGTTCCCAATACTTATGTCCAAAGCTATAATAGAATAGAAAATGATGGCATCATCGGCACAAGTGAAAAAGAATAGTAGAAGGAGGATGCATATAAAATCAGATATAAGAGAGAAAAGCAATCCTCATAAGAGAGAGAAATACCATTGCTCCAATGAGGGGACGCTAGAGCCGAATAGTTTGGACAAGAGCGGTAACGCGGAGAAAGAATAGAGAAGCTGGTTTGTGGGATGGGAGGCACCGCTTTTTCAGCACGGAGAAGGCTGCGGGCGGGTAGGGACTAATTATACTTTGAGAGCAGTCGCAGAATGTTCCCTCCTTCACTGGGAGCGCACCACGGCATCCCAGCTCCCTTCCTTCATTCCCAGGGTCCCTGCACCAACTCCATTGTTACGGAGACCCCCGTGAGGCACGTAGACGTGGGCGGGCGAAGGGGACACGGCAACGGCGGGGTGCGTTGGATGCGGCGCGGTTTGATTTACGTGTTCCTCCGGGGCAACGGGACGCGGAGCAGAGAAAGGGGTAAAAAAAAAACCAACCGGGCCCCCACGCCAAACTCCCCACCACCCTAAGGGGGGCGCCTCGCCGCTGCATAGCGCTCGGTGGTGATGGGGAGGAGAGACGCAGATATACTAAGAGTGTGCGAAACGTACGTACTCAAGTACTCGACTACATTACGTCCACTACTAGCAGGGGGCAGCGTCGACTAGAGCTTAAATGTGCTCGAATATCGCAATACATACCCACTTGGTACTCGTGTAGGAAGGCCCATATAACCAGGTACGTAATTGAGAATCCAGAAAAGTGCTCGAGTGACCTCAGATCAAACTCGAGTGACCATAAAGTATTTATTCTTCTTCTTTCTATCGACGGGAGAGAAAGAGGGGGAGTGTGACAAATTTACCTTAGTGTGAATGTTAGAGGAGCCAAATAGGTAATCCATAGAGCAGACAGGAACTTGATTGCCTATGAATTCGTCTTACAATGCCGGACGCAAACGAAACTGTCGGTAAGCAGCAGTATTCACCCAGATACAAATTCTACATACATCGAGCAAGTTCACTTCTAAAGGAGACATTCCAGCATTCGCCTTCGCGGGGTTGCCACCTACCTTTCCGATCCGACAGTAGGGTCGGATGTCGGAAAATTTCACTGAAAAATTGCGTCACGAAGAATAATGTACGGTCAAACCTGACCTCCGACGCTGTGGGAACGGTACCGGTCTAATTTTTCCAGTGAAAACAGCATACCGAACATTTAGTAAGGCTTTTTAACATGTTTTATTTTAACTGCAGGCAGACATCAAGATGTAATATGGTCTCTATTAGTTTATTATTTGTTTAAATGTGCATCGGTGTCCTTTATATGATCTGCGTTAAAGTAGACTGAGGTCATTCATAAAATTTTCCACTGCGTGCTTCAACGCACTAAGTGTTTTCTTTCCCAAGATCGGGATATTATGTCTGCTCGAGCAATTTAAACGCACTGGAATTCGAACACTAGTACTCGAGTAAACCTGGCACAGTTCGTACTTCCTCTCCCGCCACCGCTAACAACTGCGAAAGGACCCGTCGGACTGAGGGGGACGAGACTGAGCGGAATCGCTTCATCAAAATCCTAGATGCTCCCCCGAGGAAAAAAGAAACAGTGAATAGAAAGGAAATCGTACGAAATAGGACGGACAGAGAGTGTTGGGAGGAGGCGTGAGGAGAGCGCGGCGAATGGATGATGACAGGGAAGGGTAAAAGCTTCTGGTCCGCCCATCGCTCATCACCAACAAAATTTAGGGGCGATTTTAAGATTTTCACTAGAATTAAGCAATTCAATTTAATTTCCTATTGAAGCTCTTGATACGAGAAGACAAGTGAGAAAACGAATTAAAACCTTTTGTGGAATATTCGCACATAAGCATGATGGAACGGGGTAAATAGATATATTCTTATTGACTTTTCTTCGATGTAAACTTGCCTTCGTCGGTAATAAAACATGAACCCGCCAATTAGAAACACATAACCACGAAACTGAAAAAATAGCTATGCTTGAGTACAACAAAATAGACAAGATCGCAGGAACTGGAAGTACTCTCAACATAATTAAAATAAAACAAGATCAGAATATGCATATTCAGAATAATTAAGACTTGCTCTAGAACATAATTCTAAGCTAATATGCTATAGCTATGCGTCAGCACGTTTGCAACTTGTAACACCATCAAAGAGAATGGGATGTGATTTATAATAACGACTCAGTTCTCGAAGATTAAGTGGCATAACATAAGTTTCATGATTTAATTTTATTCCCTGCAAAAATTTAACCGAAGTAATACATCAATCAACAATGAAAGCCTAATGCAAGCGAAACCTAACGGAGGTCTTCTAGCAGTTCACAAAAGGAATAAATATACACACTTACGATATGAAGGGAAGGACTACACACTTTTGCGAAGATTAGAGCAAAATGAACAGCGAAAATTATGATTTGATGGCCACCTGCAACAGAGAGCTCATAAGTACCCATTGTTCTATAATTAAATCACTGTAACTGTCATTTCTATGACCGAGAACAATAGGGTACCGAATTCCTTAACACAGAGAGATCATAAAATCCATTGAGTTATTCAGGGAAAGAAACAATTCCTCGCAACAAGTGCCACCTGCAGATGCATTTCGAAAACAACAACTCAAACCCACGCTAGAAACTCGGAAAAGGGTTCAAGACACCAAAAAAATAATCGAGAGAAAGGTAAGACAACCCTTCGTGATGAGTCTTCCCACACGAATGTGAGCGCTTCGACGGTCGGAGATATGACGGAGAGGGCGAATTCCTCCTACGGTCCACAGAAATAATAATCCGCAGTGAGAGTGAAAGGACAATGTCCCATCGCGGGTAAGGGATGTCCGTCCACATCGAAAGCAAAGGGTATTTAGCTTACCTTGGCCGCCGTCCGTGGTGCGGAGGGCCTCCATGGGGGAGGGGTCAGGCCGAGGCATGGGCAGGGGGTGGGTGACCCCGCGCCTGGCCACCCACGCACCAGCCGCGTCTCGGTGGAGCTAGGCGGCCGCCAACCTGCGGAAAGAAGTCCATTTTAATAGGATCAAAGAGGAGAAACCGCGGAAGGGCATAAGGTATGTACCGACTGCAAAGAGATGGAAATATGCTAATCACCCACCCACAAATTCGTCCCTCGGATGCCTTGACCGGGTAGCTCAAAGGAATACTACCTGCATTTATCTACCAAGAGGGATTTTGGGGGAAATTCGACTACTTGCAATAAACTGTTGTCGGGTTTGCTGCGAGGTCAGGCCCTCTACTATTGCCAAGGTTTGGTAACGGTGGAGGAGCTGACCCTGCTGCCAATCTGACAATAATTTATTAACATTCGCCGAGAAAACTGAAGATTTTTCATCAAGACCACTTCCGTCACCAAAGGAGGACTGCCGCCAATTTTAATATCATTAAATAAAGTACTTAACTATTTAATCGATGTTAAACTCATTGCTATACCTTAAAATTTTAAATATTTCAGTGCAATATTCCACTTCTTTATTCATCACCCTTCTCTTTAGTTGTTGAGGTTTTGGCCATAAAAAAAGCCATTAAAAAATCGAAATAATTTCCTAGCCGACGTCTCGCAATACTTTTAAAGCTTCAACACGGTATGTGAACGTTAATATCACAGTTGTGTTAATAAAGTGCCCAATGTTGACCGAAACCTCGAAAACTAGAGAAGGGGAAGATCGAAATACTACCTTAAAGAGAAAGAGGCATTGAGTCTTTCCCACACTATCATATATAAAAAAAACGAAAATGGAGAAGGATATCCCACGACGATACGCGTGAAATAATACAAAATTGACTAGAGCGGCAAAATTACAACAAAATATATAGGAAGCAACAGGTCAATTTCACCTCCTAAGGCTTACAAAATTCATGAAGGTCATTGGTCGGAATATGAAACTGCAAAGATAGTGCGGGGAGGAATTCTAAGAAATCTCGCCTACGCCAACAAATGCAATTGGAGTGATAATTTCACAGTCAAACCTCTTTATGAATAGTACCTACTTACGTATATTCATCATCATACATTGTACACGGGGTGCAGCTAAATAAATTAGAAGAATTTTTTTACATGCGATTCACACCCAATCCAAGCATTGGCGATAAACATATTGACATGATTCGCGTGAATAAGAGTCACTTAAACCAAGCCGCTTTTACTCGCTGTCCCTATAGCTCAAAGGAATACTACCTGAATTTATCTACAAAGAGGGATTTTGGGGGAAATTCGACTACTTGCAATAAACTATTGTCGGGTTTGCTGCGAGGTCAGGCCCTCTACTATTGCCAAGGTTTGGTATCGGAGGAGAAGCTGACCCAGCTGCCAATCTGACATAATTTGGTTTAATATTCCACTTAATCCAATAAATATATCTACGGTATCGCATAGGAAAGTGTTAAAGAATGACAACTTAAAGTAGCATTACGAGAGTAAGGGACCCACCAACGCCTTATCCGAAGACAAGAAAATGCCTCCAGCTTTCCGACGCCCGAGGCAGATCTTGACCGTGAAAAAAACACATACATTAACTCACGCCAAAAACATCGCGGACTGGGAAGAAAGGAATGAGGCAGGTCTTAAAAAATTCCCCTTGCGTGAAAACTCAGCCTCTCCCGTTCTCGAAGCAAACTCGTAAATTCTTCTTCAGCCCGACTGCAAGAGACGAAAGGAGAATGGGAAGCGGAACAGGTGCGCGAGGAGAATTCCTCCGTCGCTTCAACTCCGGAAGAGGCCATGAGGGATATGCCACGCAAAAAAGGCTCAAAATGCATACCCGGGGCAAAAGACGTGACACGCCAAGGCAGACTAGAACCCGAAGCGATGCGAAGGAGTTAAATTTAACAGGATTCGTCACGAGGATCGACTTTTCTCACGGTACCTCTCTCTCAAACAACGTATCGCGTCATCGATGATGATGAATTCTCTTCCAAAAATACTCAAATCCCTCACTCCGGCATACGTGAGAAAACAGCTGGATAACAGAGAGGTATATTGTCTTTCCTTGAAAACGTAAAACAATTGGAAACACAGGAAGCTTAACATTCGAGCATATGAGAATAAAAAGGACGCAATGCCAGAAGCCCGAAGTAATGTTTCAGGTGATCATTCTGGCAAAGTATCGCACACAGACACGAAAACGTTCTAAAAATCTCATTTCATTTCACGATGAAATTAATACATGCGAGGGCGGAAAAATCTGATTTTCATTTCAATATAACCATGGACCATCATAGAAAATTACAGCCATAACTAGTGCCCAAGACGAGGAAGTTACATTCAAAGAGATTCGTCATGAGGATCAACTCTTCTCACGGTTTCTCTCTCATAGAATATATCGCTAAATCAATGCTAATGAATTTTATTCCGAAGATCTGCGAATTTGTCGGGAAAACATTTTTAACATGCAAAATATGTATTTTTAATAATATATAAAATTAATGATTTAATAAAATAGACATGATAGCCTATTGAAAACAATCGTGGAAGGACAGGTGGAAGGAAGGAAGGGCAAGGGACGTCCCCGAATGAGTTACATAGGACAGGTTATAAAGGATGTAAAAGAGTAGAAATAGGTACGTCGCAACGAAAAGGCTAGCGGAGAGGAGAGAGGATTAATGAGCTGCGTCAAACCAATCTTAGGATTGCAGATTGATGATATTGAATACATAAAATTAAAAATGGTATAAAATAAATTGGGTGGGCCGTCTCTTTTGGGCGAGTTTAGGCATAGTTTAGGTGGTGAGCCGATGGAAGAGAGGAATGTGGAACTCTAACCAGTTTGTAAATTGAGGACCACATACAGCAGCGTAGGCGCCTAAGTTTTACGCAGAGAAACGAACAAATGAAGTCAGAAACAAGCACAAAATTACAGATGACCTGGAGGAGGCATTTGGTAAATGACTATCTCCAAACTGTTTCCCGATTTTAGCTGACTATTACCGGAAAATTCCCGACTTTGTAAAGGCTTTTCCCGATATTTCCCGGATTTCCCGAAAATCACTGACTAACGAAAAAATGGTAAAGAATTCGTTGACAGCTAACTCACTAACCAACGCTCTGAGATCAATTAGGATATCACTATACTACGTAAAAATGACGTTGAGTGACAGAAAGAAGCACGCCAAGTATGAGATTAGAATAGCTACTTTTGAGATATTTAACTCCCATAGGAATTGCAGCCTTTCGCCACGATGCGCAACACTTTCAGTTCGCCCCTCTGAAATACTCCGAAGTTGCCGTCATGTGGCGAGGCGGCAGCGGGGCAACACCTTGCGAGTCGGCCCACGTGACACGGCTGCAAGCAGCGATGATGACGCCCGCGCCATTCCTCTAGAGAAAGCTCTTGCAACTGCCACGTCTCATCGAAGAGGTAGACAATGGCAGTGGTCAAAACATCCACCTAAATGAGTCTACTATCATCGTGGCGATAAGGAACATGATATGAGGTCGTAGACACAGCTATCGTCGTACGTAGTATAGACACCCTTGCGAGTTCCACGTAACAATGCATCGCCCGCACAATCTTAGCAAGAAGGACGAATGTATGATACGCCGTAGCCTACTTGAACGTACTTAAGCTAATATTTGAAACATCACAAAAATCTCATCCTATAATTTTGTAAGTAATCAATTTATAACAACGTTTCTTCTCCGTATAAAGCATATATAAATAATTAAGAAAAACTTTTCTTTTAAAAAACGATAAAAAGGAAGGAAAAATACCACAGAAGAAAGCCAGTATATTACTTCTGAGAGTATATAAAACCTAGGCTCACCATTCACAGAAATAAAAAGAATGGTGAGTAATTACTTACAACGTGTAATTAAAGAATCATATGCCACCAACTGATTCAATATAATTATTTTAACTATATTTTCATCCCAACTTCACCATGCCATAAATTCAATTTTACTTATCTTCCACCTGTCACACTCGTAGTACTAATATAACAATTACGTGTAAGATACTGAAATGATTTTGGATGGAAGAAGCGACAAGGGAGTGAATTTTCTTTCACCCCTTGCAAAGATGACAGGAAAGTATTTCTTGTAATTTAGGCAGACCTTGAAAATGACACCAAGTGTCGAAACCATGGTCGGTTAAGTGATAATAAAATGGTGTGGATATTACCATTTGTACTTTAATCATTATTTCTCACCTTCAAGCCAAATAATCCCTGTATAATAATGAAGCTGCCAGCAACACAATGAATATAAAAGCCGCAAATTCTCCAAGTTTTCGACTCCAAGTAAATTCAAGACAGATATACGAGCAAATAAATCTCCACGATTGGTTCCGACAGGATAAATCGATTGGAAACAGCATTTTCTAAGACGAAAACCCTCATCGATGAGCTAACTCCACGCTGGCCATCAGCGGCAAAATGCCAAAAAACTACTGAAATCACCCTTCGCTCAGAAAGATCAATTAGCCCGACTAATGAGAGAAAAGGGATCACACTCGTTGCTAACTCTCATTTGACATCCAAACGTGCATATAAACCTACTTCGCTCGAGCATAAATTGAACACTCCGAAGGCAATGCCATCAGCTCAAATGATTACCTACAAGCAGATATAGCGCATCCTCCTAGACTGCCCTTCCTTCTGTAAAAATATTACAACCGCAACTATTTTTTATTTTAATAAAAATATTCATATGAATATATATGAACCACCCAGTCAACTGGGCAAAGTGCTCGATCGCCACTTTATAATCAATCGCCCCGTACTTTCAACTCACATTTACACCGACTGCGATGGAAGAACTGCAGCTTTCCGTGAAGTGCTTCCGCGTTAAAGGCCTTTTACGGCGCAGTTTAAAGCAGCATCATACCCCGCCGTCAAGGGAAAAATGCTGGGTCGCAAACGAAATGATGAATAAAACGAACTTTACACCATGCCCGCGAACAAGCAATTTATTGAGCATTTAACCTGTGGAATGGTGGCAAACGACAGTGATTTGTTTTTTATAACTGGGTATTCAGGCGCAACACAAAATATGACTCAATTCTTTGGTTATGATCCACAACTACAAGAGTTGAAGCACAAGTTGTTACTCCGCAAAAAGATGCGCCAGATAGTAAGGGGAAAATCGCGTACGGGCTCTAAGTACATGGAATTGCTAAGAAAAAAAATATATAAATAATATATAATCAAGCAAAGAGTTATTTTCAATCATTTGCACATTAGGTAGCCACCAATAATATCCTTCGAGACCCTTCAAATGATTTCCTCTCTACCAGCGTAGGAAAAAAACCAGCTAACAAAACGGCTTTTGAAGACTAGAGAGTGGTTGACGAAAGATAGGGGCAGTAATCAGCCGCTGCCAATTACTTTAAGTTGGGAGACTGGCCACATTATTCCTCGTAATGGAATAAAACTCTTGCCTAAATTTCGTCATATAATTATTAGTTGAGCAGGCATACGAAATAGCCAAGAGCCCGTAAAATTTTTATTGGGAAGACGGTAAGCACTCAAGTAGTGCCCATAAAACATTCCTCATTAAAACGTAAGTGTGATATAGGCGTCAAAATATTAATCTATTATTTAAATGAGTAAAATTAGCGGCGAGTCGTGCAGAGGACGGAACACAAACTCCCCAATTACTCCAATCACATAACCGTGTTATAAGAAAATAAAACCAAACGTTGAACAATGAAAATGTGGAAGAAGATATGCGCTGGAGCATTCTTCCAAGGAGGTAAAACCTATTCAAGGTAACAATTGATTCACTAATGATCATTGCAGCATTCGAGTTTTGAAACTAATTGGACGAGAAAGAAAATATGATGACAATACGAAATTTCTCACCAAAAATCACATAAATTGACCGCAAAAACCTTCACTTTTACCGAATATTTTACATGGGACAAAAATGACAGCATCTAAGCCTAAGAATACGTTGGGGTGTGCAAGGAACCTCTCCACGAGAATGTCCTTTCGCTATATCATCTCGCAATGAGAAACATTGGCGAAGAATTCGTTCCCGATCCCCACCAACCAACCTTCCACGATCCCCCCGTCCTTAATCTCCCCTCCTCAGACCTTCATCAAACCTAACTCGCCGCGCCGCCTCGTCTGACCAGCTGCCCCGAACGACGGTGGACAGGCGGCGTTGCCGAGTTTCCTAGACGATCCTGGGAAAGCCCATCCACAGTTTAGATTCTACACACAATGCATCCCTTATGGTATTTTCTCTTTCGGTCTCCCTACGATCCATGCTCGAACCCCACCGCCACCTGCAGACTCCCCGCGCATTTGAGGCTACGACAGCGAACCCACGCGTAGTGTCTCTCATCCGCACAATCGCCGAGCCACACCCGATCAGGGCGGTCTTTCAACCCCGTCCGCGGTGCCAGATGTATCACCCCACATAGGGGAGACACTCCACGGCGTAGCCGATCAGAAACAAGGGCGAGAAATCGCGATGCTTCCTTCTTTCTTCGCGGACCTCCGGATGGCCTTTGACGCTAGCGGCAGCGGAGTTCGCGTGAACGGGCGAATCGTTCACGGAGAATGGAAGCCTAATCCCATAAACGCCAGGAAGAAGTATACACGAAAGGATTAGCACTGTAAAAATAAGGAAGATACAAGAAAAAGGTGGGGACACAACTAAATAAGAGATAAATAATGGTTGCATAAGGTTGACCCCATCCCTAGCAGGTGTTCCGGGCATTACTAGGCAGGAAAACTCGGCAAAAATCCGGAGGATAATCTAGCATCTCCCTCAAATAATAAAGAGAAAAAATACATCCCACGAAAAATGAAACGTATCATTTTTCGTTGGTCTTGAGACACATGAGACGGCCGTAAAAAAATTTAGCGGTTTCATGATGCACGATCTACGTTATCCATTACAAGAAAATTTCAAGACCTTCTTTGGCTATAGATGAGAGATGCCATAAAACACATGCTTTTTCATAAGCTCTATAGCTTGAAAGTGGTTAAAAGCTGTAAACAAGGCATTTTCAATTCTAAAAAAACCGTTCTGCAAGTCATTTTTACGGAGTTCTCCAACCCACAACTTAACTCTCAGCTCTACCGAAGTATGTAATAGCGCACAGCTTTGCATAAATACCATTTCTACAAAAGTAGCTGTAGAAAATACCCGTGACCACGCTATAATTCAGCACGAAATTGCGGTCCGGACTGAGATAACAACGCAAGTTACACTTTGTGTTTCAGTCGCACGCGCATGTGCAACTCGAGGAAGTAACATCCACGGAGAAGGATTTCTGCGGCAAAAACCATTTTCCGATAAACCTCAGAATCATTAACATTTATTTTCAATTCTAGCACGCAGCTATCAACTACTTCCACGAAATAAAATAATTTTAATGGATTTATTACTTAAATAAAAATTTGAAAATACACAATGGTTGTAAGAAAATGTATCAACATCCCTGAAAATATACGACACACATTCCAAAACGCTGCGAAATATTTAAAGTTATAGATCGAAAGTCATTACGAGTGAGAGATATCGATTACGTCACTATTTCCCAGACAATTTTGATAATATCCCAACCGGTTTAAACCATCCAGCGTCGTAGGGAGAGCTCTTTAAATCAACCAAGATTACCACAATTTTAACGAGTTGAAAGCAATCGGGAGAAAGGAAGAGAGATTTAATATGCAAAAAGAAGATCGGATACACGAAACCCTAAATGACTTACACAGAATATGCCCCGCTTTTAATTCAACGGTAAAATACCTCGCCCCCAACTTCCAGCGATGAGTGGCAGCATCCCCTCATTCCATTAATGAGACACTGTGATGTTGGGCCGGGGGATGAAGGCGAAGAAAGGCGCAGAGGACGAGAGAAAGAGGAATGGGGAAGTGAGGGAAAGTGGGAATTTCCGACGAAAGCGAAGTCTGGAGCCATTCTGCGGCTGAAGTTTCCCGCGATGGTCTATTTTTCTGCTTCTCTTAAGCCCTGCACACAGGAGTACCAACGAGGAGGAAAGTGCAAGTTCACCGCCCCTTTCGCCCAATTGCCGCGAGTCGTCTCGAGGGCTCCTTTGCCCCGCCTGAGCGACCCATATGCCTCCGCCTTTGAATTCACCAGCGCGCGGTTAAAGCCGATCACGGGATTCCGTGGTGGAAAGGAAGAAGGAAGAAGGAAAAAGGACGCGAAAAGTTATACAGGGAGGAAGACTTACTCTCCGACTAAGCTGATCCCTGGGGAAATAGAAAAAAAAACTAACTAGGGACTCACAATGGACTAATGCCAAGAATTCAGGACACTCCTAAATAACATCTTTTTTTCATATTTTCTACCACGCAAAAAATGTCATGCTTAAACTAATTCACTTTTGCTCTTTGAAATAAGAACGCACGTTATCAGAAGTGGAGAAATACACCTGATTATTAAAATACAAATCGAAGTTCTTAGACATAAGAGTACATAATACTTAAACGTCTCTTCCGTATCTTACTCCATATATAGCAACCACTTACTGTTCACATTAGGTAATGGATCTTCTGTCTTATCATAAGAATAATCGGGGAATTCTGTCTCATTATATTTACGGACACTTTTTCTAATCCTGCAAATAGTTCCTCCCTTGCCTACCATAACTCTAATTCGACGGCGCATTAGAAGCAGATGTATGTCGATTTTCCTTAGTTTTCACACGAAATGAATAACTAGAGCCGGTTTACTTAATATGGATGGCCAATGAGTAATTGCTTATTCAGGCAGAGAGTAAATCGACTACACGACATAAATATATCTCAATACTCTAATTAACATCACGACGAATTAATTCCGGTTATAAACCTAAAGAAGCAAACATATATGCAAGAACTTCAGCCTTGGAGAAAATAATTTTCCGAGCCATGAAATTCGTGAAAATTGCCAGAAAATCATGTAATGAATGCCATTTAATTAAGGAATAATTGCCACAAACAAAAGAAAAAAACGAGCTTTATAGGAAATTAGCCTTTAATTGCGGCGAAGCATCAGTTATGATATATTAGAAAAGGAAACACACCATGATGATGTATAGATATTTGGAAAGAAAGAGAAGGTACACGGCAAAGTAAGTGATGATATGGACAGAAGATTCCATACAAACTCTTACCCCAACAAGTATCCACACACATACAGTGCCAATTGGCTGATTAATCTTAGGGATATCGGAGGCCTTGGGACTAAAGGCGAGAGGAGAAAAAAAGGGAAAAAGGATCTGATCCGATGAGGAAGTTGGGCGTGGAAAAAGGCTGTGATGGCGTGGAGAGTGAAAAGGAAGTGAAAAGAACGAAAATGGGCGTTTTTCTTTCCCCCGCGGTCGTTTACCCTCTTTTTGATTCCCCTTCCCCCTTAGGGGATAAAAGTGACTGAGTTACGGAAGCCCGCTCGGCCTTGCCGAAAGAAAATCGTTGCGGATTTTTCGGCACCTCCGTAACCACGGAGCGGTGACGTCGAAGGCCCCGCGAGTGTATTCGCCTAAGCGGTGGGACCGAGCTTCTCGCAGAAAAGTTACACCTTCCCGCGGAAGTTATTCGCCAACAGCCCAGCCTACCAGCACTATACGCGGTAGATGAAGGGAAGTTCGGTGAGGAGGGAAGAAGAAGAAATGGAAAAAGTTTCATAATATGATTGAAGAGTAAAAGGCAGAAATTAAGAAAATAAACAATGAACTTTACATAATCACAACACAATTTTATAAAATTTTAAAAAGTAGGCTCGACCACCTCGGTGTAAGTCAAAAGTGACCGATGGAATAATTGAAATATAAATAATTTTGTAAGCTGACGGGCCGGCGCAGCGTAAGCGATTTAAAATATTTATTATTAACTAACTATGACAGAACGAGCAGAGAGAGACATCTATCCCCCAATGACACACAGAAATTTTAATGAAACATTACAAAACATCATCTATTTCAAAAAGATAATAGAATAACGAATTCAATCTAAGATTATGCTCCAAAAATTCCTCCTACAGTTCTAAAAACACACTCCAGGTAATTCTGTAGTCAACCATTACTCCACATCCACTGCATCGCGTCGCCGCGGGAAATAACTATGTGGGGAGCTATAGACATCTCACAGCGCCTAGCGACTCAGAAAAACTCAGAGGAGGAGAGAGAAGACGCTAGTGGGAGGGTGAAGAGCGGAGGAGGAGAGGAGAAAATTAGGACTCGAGTGAGCACATGCCTCCGCTAGACCGACCCTAGACCTCCGAAATCTCCATTGCCACCCAACTTGAGGCATCCTCAAAATCTGACGCAAACTCCGTCGCCAACACACATGCGCTCACAAGCCAAACACACGGACACACACACACTTGCCTTTCCGCACCTTCTCCTCCTCGCATACCCCCCTCCCGCAGTCAATCGGTGAACGAAGGGCTCGGTGCAGCAGGTGGTCGAGAGAGAAACCTTGGGACCATCCAAGGTTATGCCGGAGCGACGGCCTAAAAATTGATTCCCCTTCCACAGGGAGTGTGTATGTGCGCGCGTTGGAGGTGGGGTGGGCGGCGATAGTGGACGGAGGTAGGTGCGAGAGAGAGGGAGAGGAGAGAGAAAGGGTATTCGTCCCGCAGATCGCTTCATCACTTAGCTTCGCGATTCGTCAAAAACTACAGCGAGATAAAAAAAATGCGTTTTAAACGGATTTTAAACAAATTAGAATTGAGCCACCAGAACTCGTAGGCTCCGCGCAAAGCTTAGATTACTTGAGCAATAAAGGATAGATATCTTTCAGAGCGACACGGAGAACATCACTATATTTCTAGGTCAGACAGAAACGATAAACTGTGAGAAATTTTTTTGCAAAACGAATACGTATAGGAATTACTTTTCTCCCAAACAATAAAGGACTTTAATGATCGCTCAGTGGAACTCAGTACGCGCATTTCTTATCCTTTATATTCTTTTTGTTCACAACCGGTCTCCTAACGCAGCCTTAACCGGTGCCTAACCCCAGAACGATCAGAAAGAGGCGTTCGTGAGTAGAGAACAGCTCCGACGATAGCATCTTTATGCTAGTTAAAGAAAAGTCCATGGAAAAGTCTGATCTGGTGTGTAGCGCTTTACGGTTCGGAAACAAAAACACTTATGATAAGATGTGGGTAAGGAGAAAAATCGTGGACGGAGAGGAGGAGAAACGACGAAGTGCGGGACATGGTAGGGGAGGAGAGGCAGCATCTAGAAAAGGAATGCAGGAGACATGATTTTGATGGAGCGAGTTTTGAACGAGGAGAGATTGTTGAAAACATCGCTAGTGGGAAGAAGTTTGGGCAAGCGCAGGAGGAGAAGGAAGGAAACAAATATTTTTAGATACAATAACAGGCTAAGGTGATAGGCAAAATGCTCCATGTAAACCTACCTTGTTATTCTACCTTGATCAGTAGAATTCTTTAATAATTTTATTCATAAGGAAAACCTACGATCTTTAAGGCATGGGTATATGTACCAGAGAACCAGCTCTAGGAACGAACACACGCAATTACATTCGAAAGGCGACCTGCCCGGGAAATATGAAATTTTTATTAACATACGGTACGACAGGAGCCCGGTCCGAAAGTCATCACCGCGATTTTGAATGAATGTCGAACACGAAGCAGAAATATGTCCAAGTTCCGACGTCACACATGCGAATGTTTCGGGATTCCTCCTCTAGATATCCCAACTGCATAAAACTCATGCAAAAGCTAAGGATTCATGTCCTTGGGAACGCTAAAATCTCCGTAAAAAATAAATTTTACTCGAAATTTGGTATTGAAATATCGGCATAAAAAATGTATATTTCGAATTAGGAATTGAAATGTCACATAAATACTTGAATTTAAAGTACGATCAAATCACGTTAACAAGGATTCGAACTACGGAACAAAGCAAATAAAATTTAATTGCCAATTAGCAACACGCACTAAACTTCTCAGAAAGCCTGGTTTCTTTTGCATCACCACTCTTTATGGACAGAACGGAATAGCATTCAACTCCATTGAATCTGTAAATATTCGTAACAAGAGCAAGGATTCAGGGTATTAAAGTATACAGTGATTCTTCCAGTAACAACAAATTGTAGGGGTTCAACTCTCAATACTGGCTATGTTTAACTGTCGAGACGATTAGATAATTTTAGATTATGTTTTCGTGGCGCATTAGATTATTTTTTTCGTTACGTAACTGTATTTAATCACACACCTCATCCACAGGTCAAAGAAAAGTGACTAACACCTACACGCGCTACGTTGCTATTTGCAAGAGCCACGATAATTCTTTTTTTCTGCGAACTATGATAAAAATTGAGACAGTCATCCTTCGAAATAATTCTCACTTCTCCAGAATTTCTGCCCGAAATTCCTTTTCCTCTCTTCACTTACAATCGGTTCCTTAAGAGGACGGATTCCTCTCTCTTGGCCAATCGTATTCTTTAGTATTTATATCTCATTTAAAATTTACGCTATCACCTTGAAATGTTCGAGGTACGTAGATCAGTCCTTTGTCAAAATTTGCCTTTATCTCTGATATAAATTATTACTTGAGAGAAAATACTGAGATAAAATTTAAAAATTTGAGATAAGAAAAAATTTATTAAGAGTCTCCTTCATATAGCCTGTGAATCTCAAGATGATAACATAAGTTTGAAGCGATAAATAGGTCATCATAAAAGACCTGTGCTGCGGGAGGGATGTGTCATGCTAATCATTGACACCGTACTCGCAAACGACCGCAGCGTTTCATGAAGCAGTGGACAATGTCCAGAAACAATCAGTTGAGTTTTTCGGAGTTCTGAAGTGGGCTAAAACCGAGGATAAACCGGCATGTACGAAAAAAGTGGGGTTGGTCGTAGAGATGAGTTTACGAACCACGAGTCCCAGGTGTCCTTTCGCGAGTTCGCACTCGAGTAGAAGGTGCCTACCGAAGGGATATTTGATAGCTGGAGACCGCGTAGAGCGAGGGGACTGCGTAATCCAATGCCGATGCGCTGGGAAAATATACTCCTCGACATCTCCGGGCTGTCGACGGACACCGCTCCCCCCGCGCATTTAACTGCGATGAAGGGGAGAAATTTATGAAACAGCCCCTGCCTCGCAACTGCGGCAAATGGCCCTTTCATGTTCCCAGTCGTAAGTCTAAAGGAGATATTCCCACGGTAAAGGCCGTTTCGAATTAAGTGCGCGTTCAGAGCGAGACCATTGGAAAAGAGAGAGCCCAAGGTCATAGTCGAAGCTGCGCCAAATGACTCGGGAACCCGTTATAAAAACATAGTTTCCGGTGCATTGAAGTATAAACGCGTACGTCAGTTTTCTAATCTTACCCGATAGTGAAGGTACCGTCACGAAGGCCAATTATATTAAACTGTAGAGGGGGCATTGACTCCGATCCATACGTTCCAAGCCAAGAAATGAAATATTAAGTAAAATAGCACAAAAAAACCATTCCTTCACCACAAGATCGAGGAAATAACAACTTCTATGCTTACCACCAAAAAACCCGTTAGGATAAATCTTCACCCTTATAATTTAGTCCTTAAGATACCGAATTGGAAAGACGAGGCGAAATAAGAAAGCTGGAAAGTATGGAAACGTTTTTTAATTAAAATCATTTCTAAATGCAAATTTTCCAGAATGAGCTCAATAATATATTGTGTGAGTTTTCATGACTCAGAATATGACAAAATTCCACAACGAAAACCTTGTCCCGAAGCTTTAAACACAACATGATATTTTACAAACCAAAAATCATTTAATTACAAATTCACAGGCCACAGCACAACGCTCCCCCATAATGCCCATGCAGGTAACTGCACTTTTTTTGGCATTTTTATAACACTGGAGGGCTTCTCAGGAAGAAATTATGAATCGCCATTTCTTAAACACAAGCCATTATCCCAGTTTCCAGTACATACTTCCAATTATCAGTTGGTTTGAATTACATCAAGCAACTTCTAGCAATGTGTAACACGCCAGTAAAATTATACTTCACCAAAATTGCGAAAAAACCGCCAAAAAAGTTGAGATATTAAAAAGATGTATCAAAAATTGAGGCCGCCGAGTAGAGGACATTCCCAACAGCGCAGCGGTGGAACAACGACAACGCAGCAGTCCCTACGCAATTTTAAATTGCGACTCAATACTACCTTCTTTTCCAGAAACCTGGAAACTTTTTTAATATTTCCTCAGTGCTGAATCGCCAGCATAAGTCTCCAGCAATGGAAGCCCCTTAGCCGCACGCGTCTCCAACATAATTGAAAAAAAGCTAAGCTAAAAGAGTTTTCTACGGGTTAACTTTCAATCCAGGCAGAGATATTAGAAACTAATTCCGGATTCGTTTCTCCAGTAGTAGAGTCCCCTAATTTTCAGCGTAAGGGTGGCGTGTCTTTTAGGCCAAGTCAAAGCCTTTTATATTCTTATCTTTCAGTACGGTCAAGGATTCATGTCCAAGGAAGGACTTCGACGTTATTTCGAGAAATCTAAATCCATGACTCACCCTCAGCTGGAATTAATTTCCTCAGAGAACCTCTACCACTAAATACATAAGTAAAAATTCATCTACACCATGCTAATCCAAATAATTAATCTCCGTAATACCAACTTGGAATTCAACAAGCAACACCTGATCAAAATCAACTTCTATACCCAATAATGAAGAGCATTTAATTTTGTGCCGCTAGTAGCCTAGCGTTCGATTTTTAGTAACAATGATTATAGTTTAGTCTATTCATCTAATCAACAATGTCAAAAATATATCCGTGCTAATGATCACTTGTAACATTCCTAAATAAGTCGAAATTTCTGTGATTAGCGTTCAATTCCGAATACTTTTCGTTCCAATTTCAAACATGCAAAAATAACCTTTCCATCACGGTAATTTTTCACGCTCCACCTTCGCCATTTCAATACTTATCGTACAATTAATACATGAAACGATTTTTCCAAGGCAAAGAAAATGCCGAAAGATGGAGATCGTACAGCAGTTTAAAGGAATTAGTATTAGTGCTATTAGGCATAAACTACAGAGTCAAGCTTAATTTCTTTCACTACACTGACATAGTTTTTCCAATTACCCAAGTTAAACCAATGCTACGTAAGAAATTCAGCCACCCTGGAAAATTTTTGCAGCAAAAACTTGGTATTATAATTTTCACAGTACAATAGAAACATATGGAAAACCGTTTATTAAAACAACAATTAACGGAAAAATATCAGTGGTAACCACACGAGATCAAGGAGGAATCTGCCGATAAATCCAGTACTCAATCCACCTCATAGACTAAGAGGACTGAAAATATAATTTCAATTTTTATTAGTAGGTATTGTACATTATAGCTTCCCAAAATAAACCAGGAGCTGAGATCGATGCTAGTTTCTCTTAGCGGCAAAAATTAAATCGGGTCAATCCACCAAAAAAATGTGTACAAAGAGAAATATTAAGCAGGAGGGAAGAAAAAAAATATAACGGAATGAACTACATCGAGTTTCCCACGATTCGATAAGCTCGTAAAAGCGACCCCTTTGAATGGAAAAAAATAAAAGAATAAAAGACATGACTGAAATAAGCTAAACTCGAACGGCCCATCCCACCCAAAGGAGATATCTCAATCCCGACCTATCAGAATAACAAGGTCGGGAGAAAAAGGCGGAATAAAAAAATATAAAGACTGGAAGGAAAGGAAAAAAAGGACAAAAAGAGGGGAGATTCAACGGGGACGTAAATACGCGGAGATGGGTCATTTGGAAATATTAGCGCCACTCCGCAAAGGGGGAGGAGAGTATCCAGTCGGAGACGAACAGCGAGGGAAGAGACGAAAGAGCAGAAAAGGGGGAAAGCATTGAAGGGAGAAGGAAACACACGCAAGTGGAAGGCACTCGCGAAATGATTACGAAAAAAAAATACACGAGACAAGAGACGATGGGGAGACGAAGATAAAAAAAGGAAAGGGTGGGCTTCCCTGTGAGGGGGTGGGGGAGAGAAAGAAAAGACGAAGCAAACGGCCTCGAAGAATGGCAAGACGGGGCTGATGAAGAGGAGCTTAAGTATTTCTTTTGGGAGAGAGAATATATAACGGTCTCTTCAAGGAGGTGCAATTTGAAAACTTTCAAACTTAATCATATTTTATCGCTTCTACTCCTCTATTTTCAAGCGGTTTCTGGGTCTGGAGAGTATATTTAGGCCGATATTGGTCTCGAGAAGTCTTCATAAGAAGTCGGTAAAATATAAGTCGAGGATGCTTATTTTTACACCAAGGCCGACGAGTTTCTGTGCTTTTGGGGACAAATGCAGTATCGTAAAAGAGAACAGGACATATATTCCATAGAATATTTTTATATATCAAGGAATAAGGAAAGGCTCATGCAAATGAGTCCAACTGCATTAATATACATGAAATAGAAACCAAAACACAATGAATTATTGAGATTATTCAAGGAAATAATCGCGGCAGAGCCAACGGTGAGCTTAGACAGTATATAGAAAAAATTCTACAGCGGGAAGAGATGAGGCCCCTTGCCCTAGACTCGGTAAGGAAACCTCAGAATACGAATTAGGTATTTTGGACAATAAACCCACTAAGTATGATAATCTCCCTCCCCCAAGTATATTTCAGAAGCGAGAGATCTAAGGAAATATCACACCTTGGTGCGCTTAGGATGAATCCAAATAGATAAACCGCTGACTAGTCCCCAGCATTTTCCGAAAATCGGTCATTACAAACTAATTTATTAGCGCAATTACGAGAGAAAAGATGACACACGGTATCGAAACCATGGTTGATTTTTAATTGAATTGTGTGGAATAGAACGAAATTTAATCTTACAATAAATAATATAACTACTTCTCGACATATAAGGCCGGAAAATGTCTTTAAATATCATCCACCTTGACCTAGACTCAATCCAAGATCCCCCAATTTCTCACTGAGTTCTTTGAGGCACAAGAAACCTGGATATCAGATTTTTTCTCACCATTTCCAGTCATATCATCTCCACCCAAAGGACAAGAGACTTCTCCTCATCTCTTTAACGAGAGAACATATACACATACTCTCTCGTTTAATGCAAGCATACATGTACCCGAATAAAAGAGAGAAAAGCTGCATGGAGAGTCGGAGTGGGAGGCTAGGGGACTTCGCGCCAAGCATCTAGAATCATTTGAGTGGAGGCAAAAAGAGGAGAAGAACAAGAAAAAGGAAAGCGAACGGACGGGAAAAGGAGGCGGTGGATACAGAAAAAGAAGAAGGCAGAAGTGGCGAGGTGGAGGGAGGAGAGGGCACGAGGCTGGGGCGGTCCGCGAAAGCCGAGCAGAGGAGAGAGAGAGAGAAAGAGAGAGAGAGAGAGAGAAAAGGCGAAAGATGGAAAAAAGTGAAGAGAGGAAGAAGAGGCGAGACAGGCTCCGTTGAGCGAGTGAGTGAGAGTTTGAGAGGGGGGTGGGAAAGTGGGAGGAAGAAGGTGGGGGGAGCTGGGGTGCGGGATGGAAGAGGAGGTGGGGGGAGGGAGCAGAGGAGAGTTCTGACATTGAATCACGGCCGATACTTATCCCTCCGCCGTTAAACTCCCACCACCACCTCCCTCCTCTTCCTCCCCCAACCCCTTACAACCTCAACCCCCCCTCTCATTCAGACTGCTGAGAAGAATCCTGGGGGAAAAAGCTGGAGTGGGGAGGGGTTGAGAGAGCATAAAAAGAAAGAATATGGCACGATAAACACCCGTACAAACGAGGCGAACGATCTCCCTCGAATCACGCGAATAATGCGAGCACGCCCAGAGGGGAGGGAGAGTAATCAGGCGACCTGAAGACCTAGACAGCTACAAGAAATGAGAATAATGTACTCGATATAAATCCAGTCTACTTACTCCAAACCGCTAAAAATATTTCCCCCGCTTGTATAATCTTTTGTTTCCCTGTCCAAATAAGAGGACAGAGTTTAAGGTGCCAGGATTTACCTTGAAGAATTTCGGAATAGAAAAGAACATTTACAGCGCACAACCCACACTTGCTTCATATTGACCACTGTAACGGAAAGTTTTTTCACTATCAAGGTCTTTGATGATGATAAATCAGTTGAAGCCATTGTCCGCATCAATACAACTAACATCCTCAAGCTTCAGTCAGAAAAAAGTGTAGTCATGGTTGAATAATAACAGAATTTTTCATAATTTGAGACGCGTTTCTGCCCTATATTTACATATTAACCTAAAAAGCTTGAAAATGCAAGCGATAGAGAAAGTTGCAATAAATTTACTTTAAAAATTATTTGTTCCACAACACCACCGCGTCAACAATATTGTTTGTGGCGCTCTAAATTAATTTGATATGGGTGCTTATCATGCTTGTGCGTTCACATAGTATCTGCTATCAATTTATTGAACACCTTTTAAATTTATACTTTATGAAAATTTTCAATCATAATTATAGTAGTAATAATTTACTTATTCCCAAAAATTCTTGTTGCACAAACAGGTAATAGCAAAGGAGAGGCAGCCTCCAAGGTCATAAAACCAGAACTAATTGTAAGCCAAATATATTTTGATGAAGAAAACCATGTTGGTTAAATCATGAAAGCGTGTAACCTGTAGTTTGATTTGCCAAAAAGTAAACATAATTCTTATAAAATAAAATGACTGCTCCTGGCAGTTCAAAATGGCAATTGAATTGCAGTTGGTGATAAAAATGAATCAATACGTCAAAATAGCTGAAAGCAAGTCAAAATATAACATTTCCAAAATTTATTTGATTACCGCGAAGACGGCAGTTGATGCCATGCCAAATAACACGAACTTAAATATGAAAGTGCATATTAATTGATTCAAGGTCTTCCTGACCGCAAAGTAATGAGACCATCTCTTCTAGTCACACGTGTTAAGGTCAGCGGTAGGCTTACATAAGTTAACATCTAAATTAAATATACTCTCAAGCATACGAGTATGGAGAGGGAAGACCTTATAATTAAGCCGAGGAAGTAAATTCCTCAACGACGATACCCCACGGAAGCTATGTTTATCAAGGAAAGAGATGTCTCGTTCTACAGTAAAAAGTCACATAATTGAAAATACTATACCAAAAAATAAGCCTCACTTATTATGAAAAATGAGTGGCTCTCTCCTACTAACTTAGAAGAGTTTTTCTTGTTCTTATCCGAAAATGAAACTGAACAGAAAAGCTTTTTACTGTTATCATCACTTAGAAGGCAACTCAGTCATCCAATGGTATTTAATATTCGAGAATAATCAGATTGCTCTATAATACACATCCCGATGTATGATCATGACTTTTGCATGTGAATGGAGATAAGGGAGTTATACATAAACTATCACTAATCGAAACATACGTCACTTAAAGCAAGAATTTAAGTAGTGAGCAAATTGACATAATGGAAGACCGGAAAAACTTAGACAAGAATAAATAAAAGGGGAAAAATGAGTTTATAAAATAAATAGATATTTCAGAAATATAAATTTGTACCCAGGCGGGTTCACAGCCTCCCTAATTCATTGGTTGATGATGAAAATGTGGCCTCGGTGGGGGTGAAATGACAAGTGTCTCAAGATAATACCTACGCCACAAAACGCAAAGACCTTTATGATGAATTAAAAATAGCAAAATCGATAAGCTAGAAACTTACTGAACGACAACAGAGAAAGGGAAGAAAAAAATCATAGAAATCCTGGGATCGAGAACATTAGGGGAATCTCCATTCCTACAGGTTTTGAAAGTCATTAAGGAGCGCTAGAAGTTTACAAGTTGGCGCAGAAAATAGAGAATATCAAGAGAAGCAGATAATTCCCAAGGCGTTCAAGACCTCGCACCAATACGCCAACTACGTGAGGGATAGATAAGGATGACCGCAGAGAAACCTTCACCAAATGAGCAGATAGGAAGACCACCTAGGAGACGAGAAGGTTGATATGGTATCCGAGAACAGGAGGCCATTCAAAGGAGGAAGAGATAAGAACCAAGATAAGCCTTTATTCTATTGCTCTTCTTCGCCTTATCACAATCGATCCCACGACCACTCGGATGTCCCACCATGGAAGAGCCCGGGCCACATGCCACGTAGAGTAAACTTCCTCTGCCCTGAAGGAGATAGTCGCGCCGAAATGTATATGCAAAACGCTCCATTTCCCACGCCCAGGAGGACCAGTCCATATCAATTCGCTTCTCCTTCCGCCAAAAAAAAGAAAGAAACAACACCCCTTTCCCATCAGATCGCCATCCCTCGTATCCTCTCTTTCTCCACCATCATCCCTTCATTTCCATCTCCCCTTCTTTCCCACCCACTTTCCCTTTTCCACAGGCGCCCTTTCTCGCCTCCTTCCCAGGTTTCGCTGTTTACCCTCGCAGCCGGCCACACTCATGTTTACGGAAGGAAGTAGGAAAGATGCGAGACGATTCGAGGGCCGAGGTTGGAGGAGCTGATAAAAAATTCTCTGGGCGCGTGGTAAAAGGGACTCGGGGAGTTATGGATGGAGTGGCAAGACGAAGGAGCAGGAGGGTGGGGGAGAAAAGGGTTGCATGCGGTGGAAATGGGAGTGGGAGGCTTGTGGTTTATTTACAAATAAGCGCGGATGGGGAAGAGAAGTGACGAGAGAAGAAGTGGACGATGCGGGAGCGAGAGGAGTATTTTTCTCCGGAATGAGGTGAAAGCTTGGACGAATTGGATGAGACCGCGGAGGAGATACAGCACAGGTGGAGCGTGCGAGAGAGGAATACATACAGTATTTTTGTGGCGGTCACTCAGGGAGGTCACCGCGATAAAAAAATGATCTCCCCTTGGTCTACTAAGTCACTTATGTATTTTGTTTTTATTCAAATATAAGTCGAATATATATAAAGTCGAATAATATGCCCAGTAGTACAAAATGATCGATACATACGTAGTTATTCTCAAATGCGCAACTGATAAGAGGATTCGGATAATTAGTTGGGACTTACAATGAGGATAATGGCCTTCCCAAACTGCATGCGTAGCTCTAATACAAAAAATACACAAAAACGTCACTCACCGCAGCAATAGAGCTTGATAATCACGACATCTCCGAGTCTTCCCATTGAAGAAAATACGACTTTAACCAATCACAGGGAGAAGTAGGAGTCTCTTTTATGTATGATACGGTAGTTCCTCAGTATGCAATCAAATGCAGACATAAAATATTAAATAGGAACACAGGAATGCCTCGGTATGTGATATGAATCGTCTATTTCCTTTTCATGGAAGTTCTTGCACCAATTAATTACTCTCAGCTCACGCTACCATTTCTTGGATAACAACAGCAAATTACCTCTCCTTCCAACGGAGTCAGGAGCGTCGACCGGAAAACACGACCGTTCATCAAAAATTCCCCGAATCATTAATAATTCATCACAAAATCCTGCATTCGTCATCCCAAAGATATATCACGACAAATACACTCGTTTACCTCCAGGGAGGAGAGGCAGAGCGGAGATAAAAATTATTCCACGAGAGGCGAACATGGAAGGAAAGAGACGGAGATAAAGAGCGAGAGATATGGGTACATAATCTCTGAAGGATCAACACGTTACATGGGGGAAATGAGGCCGTTATGCGGTGTGGCCATAACCACGTTAAGTGGCGAGGCTGAACTGATCCAAGTGCGCAAGGAGAGATCATTACGAAGGGGGATTCCCGCAAATAAACGGGCAGGAAGGAGGGACAGCAGTGGCAGGGTAGGGATAGGTCGCTCTTGTTATGGGGTGGGCGGGCAAGGAGTGTCTTGAAGAGGGAAGCGACCCTCCTGGCAGGAGTGGAGGGGAATAAAGGGGAAATTGGAAATGGGAGGGAGGAAAGATAGAGAGTGACGCATTCACTTCCAGTGAGTCACGGATGATGCGCGGAAGGAGTGGACCGCGGAAATAAAAAAGGCACTCCTGAACACGGATCGGTAAATGGAGATGGGGCTAAGTTTCCAAACGAGGGAATAGTTCAAAGGTTGAAGTTCATGCGGTGGCATTTAGACGTTCACCCGCGAGGCTGAAACGGAGAGAGAAATCAAAGGAAGATACCCCAATGGCAAGATACCGCCTTAACATCTAAATATCAAATTCGCAAATAAATAAAGAAGAAACATTTTTTTCAAAATTTAAGAATTACTTTTCATAAGGTTATTAGCACAAGATATCCACTCCTCACAATAAATTATCTTTATCCATATCATTTGGCTACGTCAGGGATTCCAATTACCACGAAGAATCCACCGAATTCGGGTATCAAAAACCATAGCTGAATTAACAAAACTGATTTGAATTTATTTTCCTTTCTTGATGACCGATCAAAAAGAAACTTTAAGGAACACAATACCGACTAAAAATAATCAAAGAGGTTCACTACTGCATGAAATGATAGAGAGAAACTTGGGCATAAGTGTGTAAAATGTACCCTAATAGATATATTCACCTAAAATGATGCGAGGACATAATGATGCTATGATAGAAATATCACAATTTAAAGAGGTTAAAAATTCACTCGATTACTCCATGTGGCGAAGAAGGGCAGAATTAACTTAATCAAAAAGAAATTTACCTTACTCGTCTTGGGGTGAGACGGGACGGAACCGTCACTTTGATAGAAACTGCAGCAATTTCCTATTCCCTAAAAGACAATTGAAATTAGTTACAAAGGAGTAATAAGTATTTAAATAGAGATAAAACCAGCATGGCAAGATCCAGTTAAACCCAAGAGACGTCATTTCCATTTTTATGTGGGTTCATTCATCCAAGAGCGAAATTAGATGGAGTAAGCAGACATAGAAATGGGCATATAAATGAGTCCTACGGCAATTCGACCCCAGTAAACGTAAACAAGAAGCAGCAGGTTAATTGAGTACTAGGAAAATGCATCGTAACTAAGAAAAAACACAGCTATAACTTGGCCAAGAGCATAAAAATAACACAGCATACCCCTTAAACCAAGGTAAGCTAAATAAGGTGCTCGGTAGTAAGCGCTAAATGGATTAGAAGTTGAAGACATGATCAGCTAAAGGTGTTTAGTGAGTTACAAAGGATCTTAGACGCTAGGGGATTACTGGAAAGGTGACAAACGTTAAAGACCCACACTAGTAAGTTTCGGCCAGTCGGACAAACAACTTCATTTCGATGTTTTTGACTCCAACATGGGCAACAAAACTCATAATTATGCGGTATAGCAATGCACCATCTGGATCCGAGCATTTGCCCATCACCTACCGATTTAAGCGGCAACCAGACATAAGAAAGTGGAAAGAAGGCATAGGGATGAGGGAACAAGGCATACGGAAGTGGAATCAATGCATAATGAGGTAAAAAGTTGGCCTATATTAACTTATGCAGTGCCTGTCAACCCCAAGCTTCCTAATTAGGGCCGTACCACTGAATGGACAATCCGTACAATCTGTCCAAATGAGACTCGAGGGGAATGAAAGAACCTTTGCGCAGCAAGCTGAAATGAACACATCTCCTAAGAGAGAAAAACAAAACCTATAAACTGCCGCACACAGGCTTACTGGGTAGAGGGGAAAAGAAAGGAGAGCCGTTGACAGCACAGGACGACATTTTTCGGAATGCGGAACACGACAAGAGTTGGTGGTCCGTCGAGAGAGCGGACATTTTCCGAAACAAGGGTTTGAATAAATGTGAGAGAGACGTTCGGGTAGTACGGCACATCCACGGGCAATGGCCACACTTCCCGAAGATAACCTCTGCCATGAATTAGTAAAGGCCGTTTTACACGGGGCACGTACTTGCACAATCTGACTGAGTACGGAGGCGCAGTCAAAAATGCGTCGTGTTAAGCGGTAAATTGCCAGAACACATGCGAGAATGCGTGAACGCGAGAAGGCAAAATAGCCCCTGTTCTAATTTCGTTCATGCATTCGCTCAATTCTACGCCACTTGAGAAATTAATGCAGTTCTAACTTGCGCAATTACGTGCCCCGTGTAAAACGGCCTTATCAATCCATGCGGGGAGAGCAGAGCAGGAATAATCGAGAGGAGAGGAAAATCGGTAGAAAATACGCTTATCAAATAATAATATCGGCGATATCCCTTTTCTCATCAATCAACCGAAGCATGAAATAAGAGAGATAGGCTGTAGAACAGAAAGTCTTTTTTTTTTCACGATCATGCCTTTATAATGTAAAGTTTACTTGCCTTTCATTCTTAAAAACCACTTTACTGATACAAATACATTTATATCTATCTAACTGAGGGCTGCCACTTGCAGTCAATTACGTGTGTTGACTTGTGAATGGCAATCAACGAGGCTGAGGGGAAAGAAATCGAGAGAAGAGCTAACAACTATTTATGACCGATTCAAATAGAGTTTGAAAAACAAAATTACCAGTGTTTTCTGTTTCTTGGTCCGTTTCCCAATTCTCTAACTATCGGCGGCTATGCTTCGCAACTTTTAACCCCTTTGTACAAAATGGGGCGTGGAGAGATTCACGCGTAACTCGTAGCTCCCGTCCTATCCCCAAAGGAGTACGCAACGTTACCCTTCCCACAATTTCCAGGGAGTGAATCGCAAAATATAGAAAATATCTGATAAGGCACCATCGTGATCCTTCCACTAGGGCAAAAACTGTCGCGATTTTTTTTCATTTTCACTGGTGCATGGGTGGCTTTATGTAGAAGGATGATTTCAGCAATATCCCTTTTCCCATCAATCAACCAAAGCATGAATCATATTTCGACCTCTATCTCGCGAATAATTGTCTCCGTTTCTGTGTACTCCGCTTAACATTCCAGCAATGACCAAGTCTCCAATGAATATATCCGATACTGTTGAGGATCAGTACCGAAATACTGTAAAAAAACAACTACCTTCATCGCAAAAAAGTTCTAAAAACATCTCCTTTTTGTAATACGACCAAATCACAAGTAAACCACAAGTTTGAATTAAGCCCGAAGCCTGCAGTCCATTAAATGTACCAGAAATGAAATAGGATGCGATATGAGGAAATGGAAGGGGTTTGAGGCGAGCTTTGAATCCTTGGTGATATGGTCGAGGTGATGGAGGGCGAGGGGAGGGATGGGGTGAAAAGTTGGAGGTGGACGGAAAGGACAGGACAGCCAATCTCCATTAAGGGCGGCCTCGGCATGTGAAGCTTCGTCACCATACCCCTTCACCTACCACCTCCAAAAAAATCCGCGAGAGAGGCGGGCTTCCCCCAGCGGATGGGCAGCTCGGAAAAGGGCGGAGTGGAGGCGCCAGCGCCCGTGACCGCCACCACACCATGCCCTCGGGGGAACATTGCGAGCGTCACCTCGGCAGAGGAGGACGGACAGTCCGCCGGAGAACTCCCCACCCGTGATCGCCGGGACAGGGACGACCGCAAGCTCGGCGAAAGGAGAGAATCGAGCAGAGGCGGAAAACGAGGAAGGGGTGCGCTTCACGCCATGTTCTCGGAAAGAAGCGGAGAGTGAGAATTACTCGGTGGATGCGATTGGAGTAACGGACAATGACATCTCTAAGGTGGACGTCAAGCACGAATAGTCACGAATGTGGCACTTTTGGCAGGCGAATATGGGTTCATAGGGGAGGTGTTTCCTATGGAACGAGTCTCACGGAGAGTAGAGTTGAAACAGAGAGGAGAACCGCTCCAGAGAGGTTGAGATTTTGGGATCGACAGAGTATAGCTCCTAAGGAAAGCCGTAAGACCAAGAGGAAGATCGAAATTTCCATTATTTCATTCGTTATTTCCCAAAAAATGACAAGAATTTATAAACATCGTATGGATTAAAACATTCTAAAAACATCCAAGAATGACCGTTAAAACTAATAAGTATTAAAATTTTTGTTGACGGAAAAGATAGAAAGAAAAGAGTGACAGCCATGCATTTAGAATATTCTTGATGGCTTACAGCCATTTAGCTATACGGTGCATCGGAATCGAAGCGCCCTTAAGCTAAAAAGCGAAGATGCGAGACTTAAAAAATATAACGGGCAAGATCTGATGAGACAGCAAACTGCAGAAAAACGATAATTCATATCAATATTTTTCAAATGTAATTAAATACATCAGAATATTAACATTTTAGAAATATCCACATCGCTAGTCTCCTGAGCTTACATCTCGCGGTAGAAAAATTTCTTATCAAGGAGCGAAAGTACCAAATTCGGCATACTTTACCTCTACTTAAGCCAAATATTCATATCTTTATTCAAATCCTTCTGATCAATAGTGGCATAAGTGAACTTCATCAAAATCATTCATAGTGACCTTATGAGAGACTGCCTTTAAAAAAATTAACATCAAGAATTGAAACACAATTAATTGAAGGCCGGTGAAACCTTCATAAATGAAAAAGAGCATAAAACGAAATATCTGCATCTGCAATGCAATAAAAGGATGACAATTCAACTTTGAAATTATAATATACGTCAAGAATTAAAATATAAGACACTTAGAACCACAGCCAGTTAAAAGCTAGTCGTATTGTGTATTTTTAGGTAATTTCATGCTTGCAATTTCATCCCTAGTCTAGAGGTTTGGACATTTTCCAGGGCTACAAGCGTGACTCTTGGAAAATCTTCAATAGGGCGAAAGAAAATTCATACAAGGGAGAGACGGAGAACAGTGAATTTCTTTGAATTTTTGATCTCCTTTCGTAAGATTATTACAGGGGACGAGGTATGGCCTGTTGCCAGCGCCACAAAAAGGAAAGAAAAGACTAGTTACTACCCCTGGAGACTAGTTATGATGTCGACGCGGCCATTTCTTTTACCAAGCGCCTCCTTACATTGTTCGGCATATATTCTGCGATAATCATTCTCCGTAGATCAGGGAGAGGGAACAGTTCTCTCGAATTAAGCACGCTGCCAAGATTTAAACCGGCGCGGATATACAGCCCATTGCCTTTGAATGGAAGCCAGATAATCTCTCAACCGAGTTTGCATGAGAGAAATGTTAGAGCAATGCGCCTCATTGCCTAGTTTACACGTCGTTTCGCGTCTACTACGCAACTCGAAGAGAACAGCGCCTATCTCGAACCGCGTTTAGATGCCCAATTCACCAATGAAAACGTACAATAGAAAGTACCGCAGCACAGAATTCGCTTGCTTCACATGGAACATCATCTAACACAGTGTTTTTTATATTAGTAGTAATATTTTATGATAGTATCTACCTTATTTTCTATTTATAGTGATTTATAACCTTGCGTTAGTATTTAAAATATTATAGCGCATTTTTCTTACAATAATGTATTTCAAGAAGAATTCTTGCTTAAATGGAGCCTATGTCACCCGCTTACACGTGCTTGAGCGGGAACGTTTGGTGGAGTTTACACAGAGTACTGAATTAAGGAGAAAACTCACACACAGCCAAACAACGCTCACGTATCAAGTGAGGTGTTAGAGTTTTATGAAAATATGTGTTTTCTGCAATAGTCATGCTTTTACAGAGCATGTGAAAATTAAGACGCTAAAATAAAACAAAATAAAGATAAGAGAAAAATAAAGGACCCATCGTATGACAAAATAATCGTTTCTGATCTGAATAAAGATCGTTCCTGAGTAATCTCCTAACAACAACATTCATCGTTCAAGGCGTAAAAAAGGAGTGCTTAATACAAATCCCATACCAACCCCCAAACAATGGACTCACGAGTAGGAAGGATTGGGAGTGATTTTGACGAAGGAAAATAAAAAAGAACGCATGAGCAATTACAAAGTAGACACCGGCAATATCATGAAATTCAAAGCTTGGGAGAGGAAAACGAGATCTTTTCAACGCTGAAAGTCTGAGCAACAGGACGAATAGACACCATGTACTTTATTCCTGTTTCCTATCCCCTCTTGGAGAGCCCACGACCGATGCATTTCGCCAAGGGAAAGAGAACACTTTGGTCGCATATAAGACGAGGACGCCTTGAACTTAGTCCTTCCATAAACAGCACGCGACGAAGTCACGAGGAATTCCACCGAAGAAGACCCTGGAATCACGTCCGGAGGCAAGAACAATAAAAAATAAGCAGCATCGGGCAAAAAGGTAAGGAGATAGAGAAAGAGAAAACACCGCAGACGTGTACCGAGCAGAGCGTACCTGGCGTAAGGGCTTGGGAGAAGGGGGATTTACGGCGTCGGGTTTACCACGAACAAGTTCTAAGCTCGTAACTCTCCCGCGATGGGATGGACACCGGTAAACTAAAAGACGGATGCCATCGCTGCCGTGGAGCTCGCACGGTTCCCAAGCCAGACGACCTTCCCGCGGGACGAGGATCTCGGCCGGGGGCAACCGATGGGTGGGAAAGAATATGAAGGCGGGGCGCTAACAGCGCGAGTTTGGAAGACGATCGGCGTCGCTTTGTGAGAATGACTCCATCCCGAGGATGCGATACATTTGCATCTTATTAGTGAATGAATTCTTCACAGCTTTTCAGCAGGTTCGTAGGTTCAAGCTATGGCGTTAAACGATTTCTGGCATCGTTCTAGCGTCTGGCATTTTATGGAATGCTGATATAAAGGATCATATTTTTTTGCCAAATAACATGTTTGAATTGGGCCGGATACTCACGTAGATCGGCATCGTTAGGTGAGCATGACCGCATCCCATAGGATGCAGTATATTTGCATCTCATTAGGGGATCGACTCTTCTCGGGTTTTCAGCAACGTCCGACAACTGACGTAACGATTTCCGCCACCATCATCATCGAGGAATGCTGATACCAAGCGTAGTTTTTTCCTCCTCATAAAGTGCATAGAATATGTCTGCAGTCACGTAGTGGTTGCCAGAGGGGATTTCTCAGCTCTATTTTCCCCCGTTCCATCATGACCATGAATACTATTCGTCGAAAATGAAGAGCAAGATCTTACATTTCGAATTTAGGTTTCCGCAGCCAATAACGTGGTCGTCGGGAGCGGCTGCTTTGTATGCGTCGTTAAATTAGGAGCTTTCGCATTCAAGGCACGTCATCAGGAATAAACTAAGATGGAAACGTCACGGACAGGTATGAAGATGGTTAAAAATCCGGCTGAGGGCCAGGGAATATGCATATATAGGAGCGCAGTGAACTCAATTTTGACCTTCTAGAGAAGGGGGCCTCCTCCTCCAGAAGGTCAGCTCCGGCTACGCTATTTATACTGGCACCAATAATCTCACTGGAATTTATTTGCTAAGAAAATAACTACATTCGAAAGGCGCTGAGTTAATACAATATTCCTACTGATTGTGAGTGCAATTTTTTTGGTCGATGAAAACTTTTTTTTTCGAAATCGAAAAATCGAAGTCGAAAAATTCATAACTTGGTCCACCATTATCATCTCGGAAACTAATTGCTTAAAATTCAAACGGTTCCCTTATGTTAATCATGGAACGGACTCACCCAGATACTGTGACTGGAACATCCGTTTCCATACACAAATAAATAATTCGAATTGCAAGCCATGAAAAATGCCATTGGCATAACGCACTATAAGCGACTGCCAAGATAAAATGTTTGGAGGAGGGAATAATAGAAGATAAGGTTCTGAAACAAAATCGAAGTAATGGGAGAAGCATTAAGCTATGTAAGGTGGGGATATGTAAAAGTCATAAGAATTCCTCGCTGGGAGGCAAAGTATGAATTTGGAACAGATAGTAAATCAGAGAAAAAGGTAAAGATGAATAAAATTTGGGAATGTTCACATTGATCTCCATAAATTTCGAGTTCCAAAAAAACAATCCATCGAAATGAAGCATACGTAAAGATAAGCAAATATCCTTTGCTCACTCAAATGTAATGTAATGAGTTTAATCACGAGAAAATAGGAATGACACAACAGGGGATAAGCTCCAATGCCAAACATTCCTGCGGTACTGTGTACACGATGGAAAGCTCAGAACTTGGCTAAACATTGAACTATCACCATCACCCAGGTAAACGTAATAATAGAGATATCAAAGCCAAAAATCTATCCTAAAAATTTTTGGCAGAAGACGTGGTGATCAGTGACATAAGAGAACGCAGGGAAAGTGCCATTGGCAGCCAGGCGTGAGAAAATGCTTCCAGCCGAACTTCTTCCTTCCCATTGCCTCCCATTCTACAAGGTACACCCTAGTTGAACGGGGACACATGACAAGGCACGTTACGGTTCCGAGTCAGTGCATCAGAGGTGACGGCACCGGAAGAGAATCAGACGGCTTCTAAGAGAAACAGGAAGTCAGGGAGGAAGAAGGGGAAAGGCACGATTAGCTCTGTGGAGCACGGCATTAGTTCTTGTAGGTGTGGTTCTTTGGAGCAAGTGACTAGGGACTAACAGAGGAAGCTCAAAGCGGAGACTACGAAACTTGCTTACCAAGCCGGAGACCATAGTTAAAATCCTTATCACCGGGGATATTGTTCGTGAAATTCCCTACTACCACATTTTGAAGAGAACAATTAAAGTAATGAAATCAGAAATGTCACAAGTCCACTTGGCAGATATTTGGGATGAACCGTTTTTAAACATATGCTGTTGGAGCTACTGGAGATGTTGCATCGACTTCATTCGATGATTGGATATAACGTAAAGTAACGCGTCCACTCATGAGAAAAAGATGAAGGCTTTAATAAGTTTGAAGGAGCACAGAAAGTGTTGTCTCAACACTTTTGAAAAATGCATTGCTTTGGAAAATGCTCGTCGTCGAAAAAAACTTAGCTTTATCTCTCAGAAGGTGACTTATTCGGAAAGATCTGCTTCTGTGCATTATAAAGAGCACTTTATTCGGTAGACACCCGAAATCCTTGGCGAGGGTAGATGGTAACATAAGAATGGAAAATTTCTCACAACCCAAAATTCCCGGAAATTATGAATTCGTTAATCAGGATACGGCAGTTGTCTAGTGAGGAATAGATTGTGAAATTAAAGGGACAAGGCGAGAAAAGCTTGTTAGTTGCACTCCTAGCTGGAAATGTGAGGTGTATGTGCAAATTTCGAATTAATCAGGATACACGATGCGCTTATGATCAGGGTTCAAAAAATCAGGTGATTTAAATCATAATGTGATCTATATGATTGATTTTTAAGGGGTCAAGAAAAGGAAGCTTTGAGTGTATAATTTTGATTTTTATTTCTTAATTAATACAATGAATCGACAGTTATCAGCACAATGGTAGCTCTTAAATAGAAATGATGCATGTAACATGAAAATTTAAAAAAATGGCTTTGGTTAGAATTCTAGTGTATCCGTTGAAAAAAATTGTTTTCTGATTTAACTTCTAAGCGTAGGCACCATACAAAGTTGCATTTACAGAATTTTTCTAAAATTCATATGCTTGAGAACCGCATAATATAGTACACTTGATACTTCCAATGCCAATTTTATATTATGCTGGCGTAATTTTTAATTTCATACCATTGGCATTTCCATAGTTCTCTCCCCTGATTGACTAAATGTTGTATTAAGTTTGGAGTATGTTGCCTCTTATTGTTTCTACAAACGATCATTCTCCAATATGCAGCCCAAATAGTTAGTTTTGCAAATAATTGAATTTTTGATGAAGAATCATAAAAATCTCATTTAAATCAATAAAATCCGATTTAAATCAATAAAATCTGATTTAAATAAAAAAATCAACAAAAATGATTTTTTTTAAATCATGATTTTTATCAACCCTGCTTATGATAGAGAAAGGGAGGGAGGGGTGAGAGAAGCTTTCGAAAAATCTAACACTTGCAAACAAACTCCGGGAATGGGTACTACTGCTCAACTTGCATCCAACGGATAGGGTACTATACTCTAAATGCTTAGCAAAATGAGGAATTTAGATTCTGTAGAAAAATGCTTATATGCCAGGATAAGAATCAGTTTATCTAAGTCACAACGCACAAGAAAATAACCAAAATAAAATACAGGATTACACAGAAAAACGTTTTGCAAAGCGAAAAACATTTCAAAGCATTAATTTGTAATTTAAGAAAATCACAAATAATCATTTCTACTCATCGCCTCTGTAAGTTCATGTTTTATGGCAAAAATACATTTTGAGAATATTTTCAAAAGATCAAAATCAGTTTGTAAAAAAAACGAAATTCATATTCAACTCATGAATGCTCTCAGATTGGGGAGATTCAATAATTTAAGAAAATTCAGCAATTAATAAATGCACTAGTCCAGAAATCTAAGGAGCTTGGCGTCACTAAGCCTGGTGATCATCGTAGATGTTACGTTTAAAAATTAACTGTTATGTTACCAAAAATAAAATCACTTGTGCCCATGAATGACTAGACATAAACATAACCAAACGAACGATAGTAAAACAAACAAAAATAAAAGAGAAGCAAATGAACAAGATATGAGGGTCGTCAGCAAAATTTGAAGAAGAAAAAACAACAAACGCACGACTACGCCAAAAAAACATAACTCCGAAACAAAAGTAAAACAAACCAAAATGAAGCTGTAGAAGCAAATGAATATGAAATGAGGAACTGCAGTGATTTTTTACAGAAAAAATAACAAAAAACGCACTACCACGCACGATGATCCCACACAGTAATTGAAAATATGCGGGCAGGTGTACATACGTACAGAGAGAATAACTCAGCAGAGAAATGAACAGGTAATGCGAGCTCCACGGGGTGGAACGACGCGGGAGGCCCTCGAAAACAAAAGACAGTCTGTAGAGAGTCCAAGTGGAAAGGGTGGAATAGGAGAGGTGGTGGAATTGTGGGCGTGAGAATAGGAGCGTGGATTTGAGCTGAGGAAGAAAGGGGTTGAGCGGTGAGTGCAGGCGCAAACACGGCTGCATTCAGATGGACGTCCCAAACGAGATTAGCGGAAGGTTTTAAGTGATGGACTGGAGGAAGGGTAAGCCAGAGAGGGGCGCTACGGGCACCAGATGAGAGGAGAAACAACATCCAGAGAGAGAGATATTCGGAATAATGGACGCCGAGGCATGAAAGTGGGGAATGCGAGGAGAACCCTCCGAAAAAAAATCGCTGAAAAGATGCAGGGTCACGCCGAGGGTGAAACAGCCCCCGGGGAGAGCGCGAGGGAAAAAAAAGAAAAACTATACATATATATATGAATGAAGCGTTCGAAATAGCATCACCGAAAATTCGCGGAATCGTCTGAAGCTATGCGGTCGCCTCTTTTCCGGCTTACCGGGAATCCTCCCCTCCGCCCACGACGCGGACACACGGCCGAGCTGCTCATTACTGGGCTTTGCCCGGGGGCTATTCCTCCCTCTCAACCACCCACCCACCAAAGCCCTAACCCCCTCCACCCCCCAAAACACACAAATACATGCACAGACATACACACCCGCCGACCTGGCACACCCCCACACCACCACGCCCTCCCCGATCCACTACCCGACACGCCTCCTCCATTTCACCGCCTTGAAAATCACCCCCACCGCGGGCCGTCGTTTAGACCCATCCATCCCCGCACGAAGCCTGGCAACAAGACTTCCTTTCCCGATCATCCAGACTCCCCGCGATCCCTTTCACCCCCTTCCCTTCGGGCGCACCGCTCCGCAAGTCCCTCGCCCCTTCCGTTGTCACGGGCAACGACAAGGATGGCGAGCTTGCATCAATCACCGTGGAATGGGAGAGAGAAGGGAAGGGAAGACGATCAGGGCTCCAAAAGGTCCACCAGAATGTGGCCATTGGATGATGGGGTTGAGTATGCGAAACAAGGGTTTGCACCTCAGAGAATACTAATACGATGCTGAAGAATAAGAAAAAATATTGTATACATTGTAGAAATTCACCACACACTTTCCCATCCCGAAACCTTTTATGCTGAAAATAAGATAATTCAATTAATTTTCTCTTAAATTTGGCGGCCTCATCCTCTAATTGAATGGGTGAGAAGCTAAGGGATACAAGTGATGTTTTATGTAAACAGAATTAAGCAAAAAATTAGGCAAAGAAAAAAAACGAGACCAACTAGATACTTAGTAGTGCATTTCATTTTCCTCTCGATATCAGCACAGAACAGAGAACGGAACACATTTCCCTTGCCCACTAATTATTTTTCATTTTTCTTCTATCAATTACTGTACCTAACTCTGTTTAGAAGAAAAATCACTTGTACCCCTTGGCTTCTTACCCCCTCAATTGTACTTCGTCGTCTTCAGTTCAAACAACGGACTTTCCAGGGTATAATGTTTTTGCAATCTGTATTTTAAAATATCCGAGATTATACATTGAAGCTCATACTTCCCAATTCGTAAAATCAATGCATAATAAAGTCAAGAGTACAAAGGTCGTTTTGAGTTTTACACGCGCCGTAATAAGAGTCGTGGTGAAAATGAAGTGCAAGCAGACAATAAAGCGAACACAGTCTTCTTACATTTTTTTTTAATTTATGGTAAAACTAAAGTCAAAACGAACTGGCTATGTGAAATCACGCTACTTTCGGTACTAATATTGCGATTAAGTGTTAGCTTAAAATGTATCCAACCAAGTACAATAAAAAGAAAAATTAGCTGCAGTCTCTTTAAATCATAAATGAATGGCTCCAGCACACCTCACCAGACACAGCAATGTTTACCAGAATGGATTTATGGATACTTTATCTTCTGGTGACTATAATGGTGGATTAGAAGTTGGTAGTCGGTTATGAATTGCGAGGTCACATATTTACGTATTCAGTCGCAGCCGTTTCCTGCTTCAACAGCAAGAGTGCGTTAACTAGAGGCGAGCCGAAGGTCTGTCAAAAATGCGACGTTAGTTTTTATAATAAGAGTTCTTATAACATAAGTTAATTCTTATTCTCGTATATTCATCCTCCACTAATTTAAAGCTTAAGTAATTGGAACGACATAGAAAATACTTTTGTTTCGAGATATCAATAAATAACTCGGAATTCATGAAATCACCATGAAATTAACAAAAAAAAAGAGCATAAGTAAATGTACGCAGGATAATTTTCGTCTCAACTGTACTAAACAACTCTGCCAGCTGTGCATTCGTCAAAATGCCAACTCACAACCGAGGGAACAGATGGTAACGCATAATTGAAATTCAAGAAAAAATTAAAATCAAGTAATTACATCTACACGTCAAAGCAGAGGATATTTTTATCCATCCACCAACTGGAATGAATTGAAGGTCTCTCTTAGATCACAATACTTGTTCCTCAGTCGACTGCCCAGCATGGTCCCTATCTGCTCTTACCGCACTGACTTGCTGAATTAATATGTACCTATAACTTGAAGCTCACGATGGAAATAAAACTCGGGTAAATTTTCCACGTCATCAACTCAAACACAAACTGCCGCTGTCAAGAGCCATTGAATGGAATAATATGGAAAGAATTACACACCTTACTGGCTGGCTGATTTTTCACAGGCGGTACCGACATCGGAGTACACTCTCCACAACGAGAGAAGGAAGAGAGGAAGGAAACATGGCGTCGACGTTAGCCTGTTCTCCATGACAGCCAACAAAGGGAATTCCGCGGAAGTTCCCGAAGGGAGATAGGCGCAAGGAACTCGAGTGAACTTGAAGCATCCTCGCGTAGCACTGCACTCGACAAGGTCCCAAGATTATCATGAAAATTCCTCGCTAAAACCAATATTTGCCTTCGGTCCCCACAATTAGCGAATAAATACCATTCTATTAAGATCGCTGATGTGATACTGCTCCGATTACGATATGTCGATGATTGATTCAAACAAAATCACAGAAACAACATCCCAAGACGCAATATTTCATTAGCATTCCGCGCGTTCTTTCCTATTTTCTTTCCTCTACAGCATTATTAAATAAGTTTTCTCGTTTAAAGTAAGAACGGTAATGTATGGAAGATAAAATAAATCATGGAGGGGACAACAGGAAGCCAGCCGAATGATCGCTAGGAGAGTTGTTTTCGAGAGCATGTGGACAAGGAGAAATGTCACCGGCAAAAGGATATAGTCAAATACATGAAGTGATAGGGATGAGGAAACGGCAACTTCGTCCGACACGAAGGTCCTTCACAACCAGGAAAAAGCCAAACGGCGCATTTCTGAAGAGGGACCAACACTGAAGAAGTTTAAGTGCAAGAGCAAGAGAGGTACCCAGGACTTGAAAATAAACGTGCTCTCTCACAGTCACACAAATTCTTCTTAAGAAAAATTAATTAAAATTCTGAGGGACTGTCTGCTCTCGTCTTTATTATAAACTTCGAAACTCACTGGGTCGTTTATCTGCAAATATTTCGGGCGATTTCCGGGTACGAAATAAAAGCTATGTAAACGTGAGAGATAAAGGGAATTCAGATTAGTTGCAGTAAGAAATGGCAGTCACCTCAGACAGTTTGAAGTGAGTTGGCACCAAAAAAAAACTTCCCTACGGCATAATAATACAGCGGAAATACTCTGATATTTATAGCTATCGATCGGAATCGTTCCCAGTATCTCCGAGCAATATTTTTTACTGGCATATAGAAAGCAGAATGTCACAACCACGATAAAGGAAGACTCTTAACACTTACTCAGTGTTTCAACCCTTAGGTTGATTTGGATAGGTGAGGGTATAGCCCACCCCGGACTAAGTCACAGACGAGTGAAATTCACTCATCCAGGCAAGGGGGACTAATTCTTTTCCCTGAAGCCTCAATAAAGAGAAATAAAAAATCATGACGTTCCGCACATACGGAAAAACCTCCTTGGACGAGAGAGTATAGACGCAATGAAAAACAACAACCAAATTACAAATCTGCAAAAAGAATGTGTCAAAAAATAGCGCACAAAAATAAAGATGAAAAGTCGTTGAATATAACCCTCTAGCTTTTAATTATACAAAGTACTAGAGGAGATAAAGAGCCGATAATGGCAAAACAGGTGAAGATCATTTATATTTTAAACTATTTATATTCAAAAGTTGGAAACATATGAAGAAATGGAAAAATAAGTAACTAACATTTGTCAATCAATTGGAATCTGCAATAGCAAAATTTTATATCCGAGCACATTGTGAAACCGGGTATACCATATCGCGCCTCCACATGTACCGATTTACAGTGAACTAAGTTCGATGCTTCAGCCGGAGCAAAGGGAGGCAAAGTTTAATGAGAATAAAAATAACAGCAGCACACTGCATCCTCACTCAACTTACGGAATCCCAAAATGTCACAATTCGAGATACACATTACATGAAGCTGAGTTTACGTCAGCCAACTATATGGAATTCACTGAAGACATCGAAAGTAACAGAGGAATAAAATATTGTCACCTCCGTTACAATATTTAAAAAAAAAGCCATAATTTAACGACAGCATAAAATCAACCATATTCATATCGTAAGATTTAACGACAAAGCTGTACTTCGGTACCATAAAGTGAGGCATTCAAAAAAATCATTCAGGAGAGAGGCAAAATGGCTTGGAAGTCAAAGAGGTCGAAGCAGGATTTACCCCATCAACCCACCACGAGGAGAGCATTCTCCTAAAAACGTCGGACCCTGGCATGCTCATCCAAGAGGCGTCAATCAAAGGAGCGAGGCGCGAAAATGACTTGTGCTGCGGAGGCGACGTGGGCCAGCGACGTTGAAAAGAGCTATTTTCGCCGGCGGGGACGGGAAGAGATTAGCGAAGGGCAAAATCTAATAGCGACCAATTTTTCACTCCCCTGGCAAGAGAGAAATCCCCCCGTGCTTTTTCTGATTGATTCGCTGCCGACGGAGGGAAATCAAATCAGGTGGAATGGGCGATTCGTACCGCATGGCGGAGTGTGCAGGGATGGAGGAGGGAAAGTGTACCAGCCAAATTCTTCCCAGCAAGGAGAAAGGGGGAGGGAATTATTAAAGCAATGTAAATCACTAGCGGGTGGAAGGGGTACGCGCTCCGGATGAATGAAAGCGGGCCGAAAATTAAAACAAATGGATATATCCCGCCTTCATCCCACTGGACCAGAGAGATGGATGGAATTATGAATGGGAAGAAAATCCCTACAAGGCAGCAAATTCAAGCAAACTAGTGCGAACGGCCCAAATTTAATCACCTAATTTCGATAGTTTCATCTGATAAAAAGAATTGTCTTGGGTGGACAAAATATTTCTTTAATTTTACGGAATTTAAAAAAAAATAAATAAAAATACATAGCTGATATCACTGGCGTGGAATACTGGTCTCATCGAGCAGTAGCAATCATCAGTGATTTTCAACAAAGTACCACTCGCTGTTTCGAACTAACACTAAAGAGAACCCAAAAGTGCTTCTTCCAAAAATATTCACAGATGATGTATTTCGAACACAAGCTACGCATACACGCAAAATAATTTTCAGACATTAAACACAAGCTGAATAGTTTTGGTTTACTTGTACATTAAAAACATATCTTATGCATTTTATGGCCCGCGACGTTATCAACGTCAACGCGGAGAGTCGTCCAGGTGAGTGTCTTAAGGTGAGCTTCCAAACTTATAAAAGAGAAACGAGTTAAAAGAACCTAAGAAAAAAAATTGAACGGGATATCAGAAGCTGAAAACTGGCCAAGATAGAATTATTTATAGGAGTGAATTGAATTGAATAGCAAGAAAGAGTGGCTGTTCGTTAAAAATGTGAGTCACGAGTACGATGAGTTAGTGAGCGTCATCAGGTGGATAAAGAATGGACGGAGAGAGGCAAGCAGTGACGGTGAGAAATGGACCCGCACCGTCACCCCAAAGAGCGGGGCGCATCGTGTTACGCGACGCTTGACATGGCGCATCCATGGGTTGCGGGCCGCCGCTAACCGATCTCGGCCCTGTCCAAGGAGGAAAAATAGAACCGAGGACATTGAAGGACTCCAGAAATCCTTTCAATGGCGATACACCGATTTCCATGTTACAAACCTTGGACCTAAAATCCTTCAATTCTCTTATTTCGTCCATATGGCGTACGCGCATCGCATGTATACTAAAAATAAGGAAATCATGGGGAAGTAAACTGATTATTTACGGCGCGATTTAAATTTACTCTAATTATAATCATTTCTTTTGCACAAATCGCCAACTTAAGTATCAAAAGCCAATACCATTTACGAGTCTAGTTAAACATCTAAGTGGTCAATAAAGACAACTGAAGTATCACCAGGTCCACTGTCAGATTAAATTTGATACGTGCGATAGAGGATAAGTCTTTTTTAAATGAAGATTCATTATTTCTCAAAGCCCGCGACGAATAATATATATTTCAAAATGAAACGATATATGTAATTCACATGGCTCCGATTACACCACCAAATGAGAACCTCAATGCTTTATGAATACGTAATAAATAATGTAATTCTTTACTTTTTCAGTTCGCAGACGTCGAAGTATATTAACCTAAAATGAACTTCAATAATTAATATTTTACTAGTATTTTATGAACTCCCAAGTTTTTAAAACATTCGTTTTCTTTTATCCCAAGAAGTCTTCCGCTGATATTTTGATAAAAATGCGCATGGTCTAACATCGCCTTGCTCTTTTGATGAAGTTTGGTGAAATTGTCACTAAGTTACAATGAATTTTTACAGGGATCATTTTCTTTTGTTAAACTTGGGGTGGCACCTTTTATTGTCATATAGGCATTTCTTTCATTGTACGCGATTCTATTATTATTCTTCCTCAGTTAATTATCTCATTCCTGGAACATTGGTGAATATAGCATGACGGAAATAAAAAAAACTCGACCTCATATTCCAGCCCGATGAACGCAACGCAACGACGACACGAACAAGTCACAAACTCGGGTAAATCTCTCAAATGAGCCCTCAAGAAACTTTCCGCAATCGACAAGAGCAGTGAAAACCGTGGGCAGCACGAAAATACCGCCTTCGCAAGAGCCGGAAAAAGGATGAGAGAGGAAATCTCACCACATCGCCACTGTCTCCCGAGGAAAAAGAACTCAGCAATCAAGGGGCACGCGAAGACATCCGGGAGATCTTCGGCAGAGCACACTCTCTATGGCAACACACAGAAGAAAACGAGCGCCGCGAAACATATCGATTCTCCTAGGCACACACAACTCCGAAGGACGAGGGGAGGCGGGGTGGTAGGAGGAAAAAAGACCTTTCGGAAAATCACGAGAGCCGACAGCCGCCCGCTCCATGAAGAGATCTCCATGGTAACCTTCAACCCCCGCTGCCCTCCCTCGCGCACCACCTACCTCCCAGGACCTCACGAGTGCTACCTCCACTCCACGTGAGGGGGTCCACAAAACACCTATCCACCGCGCACGGGAGAACACAGAAACGCGAGATAAGTCTCCTAGCATCCGCTAAGCTTCTTTCACTGGCTTTCTAAATAAAAATGATAGGTTTATATACCACCCCTTCACACAAACTTTAACAGATGGATCTTGCGGCAAATAAAAGAAAAAAATATACAGGGGCTGAATACGGGATTATAAGGGGCATTCCCAATCTGTTCTCAAGTCGAATATAGAGATTACGACAGTCTTCTTGGGCACTAATTTGTTACTCATTAAGGATATTAAATTGTGGTCAAGCACATTACAGGGATAGACGCAACCTCCTTCCACACTCCAACACCAATGAACACTCTCAAACAATGCAAAATACGGATACCTACATTATTATTGATATTCGAGCCAAAACTCTAATAGGATCACGTTCTTACCACCGCGGTGCACCGTCGCGATAACCCTAACGCTCAAGATGAGGAGCAAGCACTAAGTCCTTACAGTATCAACCAGAAATGCCATGATTTATTTTTGAAGTATTTGCAATTCTGCGGTTAGGGACTGACGGTACGAACCACAAATTCCATTTCTTTCAAAACATCATCCGAAAACGTAGATGATTCTATTTCGGTTTCCAGGATAATGCAATATTAAAACACGTTATTCCGGACGAATGTGGAGAATATTTAATTGAATAAGATAGCAATAAACATATATAAGATTTTAATTAGAAATAACGGAGACAAAAATACCACAAATTCATATTCACCAATGTGATCAAACCAAAAACACCGAGCGCAAATAATTTCATGAATAAAAACTACAGATTACCACCAAATTGCTTACAAAAAAAGTAAGTACTAAGATTACAGAAATACAACAACTGCGTGACGCCCACTCCTAACATTAAGTTCGTACATCGGAGATTCAAGACAAAGTATCATCATGTCAATGTGTATCCGTTAAACCTCAACTGTGCTATTTGAATTTTAAAACTGGAGCTTTAAGCTTACATAAATGTCCTGAAATTTTCAGGGTTAACTAACAACATTTGCATGTATCATAAAATAAAAATTTTGGATCGAGCTTAAAATTTTCAAATTTGAGAGAGGCTGATGTTGATAAAGGTCCACTTTACACTCCCAGATATATTCAAGGTGACGTCATCATAGCCTTCAAACGAGTAATAACGTCCCGCAAAAATTCAGTCGAGCGGGAGCGTAGTGCCCTCATAACAAAGAAAGCCTCTTATTCATAAAAGAAAGAAATTACATAAGGGTCAAACCTGTAAACGCTATTTATACCTTAAGAATGCCCAGGAACTATCTCACAACCCATTCAAATGCAGTGATAGTCGAGTCCTCCACCATCGCCATTACCGCCCGTGTCGTGCACGGCATGCCCCACGGCGCGTCCGAGAGATAACCACCCCCCCTCGTTTTTCCCTCAAATCCCTCTCCCCCACCCCACCCCATAAGCTTGCCCCCAACCCACACGCAACATCCGTCGACGGTCTTTCCCATTTCCAACTCCCTCTCCACTCAAACACCAGCCTCCATCCCCCGTCGCTCGGCTGGGATGAGAGAGAGAGAGGGAGGAAATCGAATTAAAGCTCATTTGATCATCCAGCTTTTGCCTCGCTACATCGAACTCCTCTCCCGCCCACGGGGGCCGGGTGGAGGCCTCCCCGCACACCTCCACCAGCCAATGGTGGACCACGGCGCCGGAAGCGGAGGAGGGGTGAGGGAGGGGGGACGTGGGGAAAGGGATTGGAAAGGGGGTGGGCGAGATTAAGACGGCGAGGCATGCGAGAGGAAAGAAGGGAAAACACAGCGAGGATGCTGCGACGAGACCATCTCATCCCACCCATGGGAGACTCGACATCCCTCCTATCCCCTTCCGACCACTCCGGCTCGCGCAGCACGGGAAGAAATTCTGAAGAGAACGCTTAGTCTAACAAAGCGTGAAAGCCCGAAAAAACCATTAATTGGTTTGCTTCCCTGGCAATGGCGATGAGATTATCGGAGGGGGGAAGATGGGGGGCGGGGTTCAGGCTGAATGGAAATGGCGAGGCCAACATCCGTGGTGGAGAACGGAAAAAAAGAAGACCGAGGACTAATCTCGGGATGATCTGTTTAAGAGTCATGAATCCCAATTTTGAGGCGAGGATTCTCATCTCTCGCCAAGAGAGAGCCTTTTTGATTATCCAAATGCAATCGCTATCCCCTCCCATCACTTAGAACATGCACGAAAGCGTTTTAGGGCGACACCTGGGAGTTTTCCGCAGTAAGCGAGGTGACAGTCAAATTGAGCGATGCAAAAAATAAGCGATGAACATCTGATCTTCCAAAATAGGCCGCAATGAATCAGCCGCAAGCACCGAGGAGAAGTGCGATAAGTACGTTCATCCAAGGCATTTGAAACTTTAGTACTTTGACTGGTTACGGCAGTCATTAAAACGCTTTCTTCTAAAAATCTCAGCTTTCTAACTTAAATAATAATGCATTCTTCTTCCCAGACGACTATCTTATAAAATGCGAGCAATGAATACCAACTTATGTGACGTAAGTGTCCTAAAAATATTTACTATCACAATGCACTGCAGGAACAAGTGACTTTGTACGTGCAAACGCACGGGTACGCACGGGTGCAAAGTTAAATAAACCAACGGATGAAGTTCGCCATGAAAAATATTGATGTTAATATTTTTTCTTGGCGAACATCATCGGTTGGTGTATTTTACTATCAAAATAGCAACGTATCAACAAATAAGCTCTAGTGATGTATCTATTAACGATCGAAGGAAATAAGACATGCAGTTAGTACGTTTTGTAGTTTATTTCTCACAATTAATTCTGGTATATCCGATAAAAATTCATCCTATCCAGTCCATATTGTAATTTCCATGATTTCGATGACTTCAAGCATGATTTAAACAATACGAATGCAATTTAAGCCATATGATTTACGCAATACTCACCATATCACACCAAACAAATACAGACAATACAATTACTAATATAAAATGCTGTTCATTTTTCAACTATTCATCGTATAATCAAAATTTCACGAATTTACCGACAAAACTACAGTATCTATTTCAGACAGGGCACAGAATATTATCACCTCTTAAAATACAGCACTAATATAATACGCTCTTTCGCAGAACTGTTTATTTTCTAATGATTTGATAATTATAACCTAGCTTAATAGAAGAAATTGTTAAAAATGGCCGATAGCAAAAAATTTGAACTGGTATCAATAATAAGAATGTGCATGTTGCAGTTCATCCAGCGAGAAAAAAAAAAGATAAATCGGTCCTCTGTTTGTCTTTTACTTTCTTATGATGACTATAGTAGGTCATGAAAAGACGTTACAATCAATTGGCTACTACATAAACGATGTGTAGAAAACCATCGCATGAATGAAAAAAATGGAAGCAAAGGGGCAGTTGAAAAGAGAGCGCTGGGGAAGTATATAGGCTACCATCACAGCACACGTGAAGAGCAGGGTTGACGACCTTGAACTAAAACGGGCTCCTGAAGCAAGGAAGAAACGCATCTGAACGTGAATACATATTTGAACCGCCCGAAGGAAATGGAAGTCCATAAAAACATACTTTAATTGGCCTTACAGATATGCCCTCAATAAATACAACCACTGACAGAGAGGAAAGGCGTCGAGAAAACTGTATTAATTTATTGCGCGCACCGCGACTCGCATAAAAACTCACTCCTTGCTGAAATAAAAAATCAACGGTTCGAAAGACGTATTCACGCGAAATATTAACGAGAAAAATATGCGGAACATTCCGGGAAATAAAAAGCTAATAAAGGTAATAAAACAAAATGATACCACTAATCTTACGGTGACGACACATTTTCCAAACACACAAGCAATAAAAAAGATTATTGCCTGCGAGACTAAAACTTAACAAGGAATATTTTTTTCAATACGGTTCACGTTGTGGATCCCGTGGGAGAGCGCAGGGCAAACTTAACGGCCTCGTGATGACCCAGCTTGGGGCAATAATTTCCGGCCGCTACCGGCGCGTAAGTAAGGCGAAGGTACTCTTATTGGCCGCGGGCCATCTACTCACTCGGCCCTAAAATCTAGCATGGCTCCACGGGGACGCTTCCTTCATGTCCAGCAAAATGCTTCCATGCCAGCAAATTGCGCGGACACTCCCACAGCAGAGGTGCAACTTCAGGGAGCATGTGCACTATGCAGGAAGAGGAGGCAACATATATTAAAACCTCACTTGATCATCACCACAGAAAGGAAACCAAAATAAAATAAAACAATAGCTGGGTAACAAATACATGCAGAATTTGATAATTAATTATTTTGACGCTATAGATACTTATACTTTCGTCGGACATTAACGCATCTTTCACAAAAAAGAAATAAATTGATTCAGTGAAAATAATACATTAAAATACATAGACGAGGATCCTTAAATTATTGGGTTCGAATGAAATAGAAATTTTTAATAAAGCTAAAATAAGAAGAATAAGCTAGACGAAGCACACAAAAATTCGCCAAAGAATCATAAAAAAGCATTCATTGCCTGGAAAATTACAGAAATCAATTAATAGTATTCCACGTTTTTGAATGCATTTATTATTGCAAGCATAAAAAATCGGAATACAAATGCTTTCTATATTGCTTACGTATTATTCAAACATCTCTGATTCCTCAATTTGAGTAACCACATTAGAAAAAGCGATATTAGTCCTTGAAATTAAGTAGCTACCAGGATGTTCTACTGACGTCAGTAAAAAAAAATGTAGTCTTTATAGTATTCCCTTAACAGAACTCACTACCTGCAATCATTTCACAAATTAACTACTTGGGAACGGGATAATATTTTCAGGAATCCTTCCCTAACGGTAATATTTCTCCATCGCTGAAACACACACTTAACTCACATCCAATGACGTGGATGACCCAGGCTCCACGAAACCATAACAACACGAAGCCACTGGCTCGAACTATAGCTGTCCTTCGCCCCTCAACGACCTCACGGACACTCTGTCATGCGAATCGCCAAGCGGTAATCCTCGGAGCAAAGCAAATTCTCGCAATTTCGCCGAGAAGAAAAAAAAGCACGACTTTGCCTTAATTAACGACGGGCCTTAACTGTCAGGTTCGCAGCAATTTGGACAACGACGTCCAACGCCCGGTTAACGACCAAATGGTGTCAGATTCAACCCACAGCAAGCAATTCGCAACGACCCGCGCTCACCCTTTCAATTGGACGAGCGATTAAGGATGCTCTCGAGAAGTGACGGCCATATTTCAAAAAAATATTACACTGTTGCGACGCGAATGACTGCCAACGACCGTCAGATGAAACATCGACTGAGCGAAAACACATCGAAAGACGGTAGCCCATTAGGGCACGGTTATCATCCAACAGGAAAGACATTAATGCCCAGAACAACTTGTCCACAAATGGACTGCATCGGCCTTCAGCAAATAACCAAGGGAGACGGATGTTTCTTTCAATTGACTCATAAGAGATTACTGAGGACATTATGTTTCCAACACAATCGAAAACAAAGAGTTTCATCAAAAATGACAAAAGAAATCAAAAATATTAATCGTGTAAAATCAAAAACTAAAATAGAAACACATTGCGCGCAATTTTAAATATGAATTACAAATGAGATTAATTATAAAGTAGTACCCTAATGACGTAGCTAATTTTATTCGAAATGAAGTTAAAACCGATACTATCATCTCGATATTGCATAGTACCAAGGGCATTCTACAAATTATGTCTCATACAAGCACATCAGGTTTAACATAAATTATAAGCAATAAGTCAATTTTTAACTAATCCCGCGTAGAATTCACAACATGACAAAAAATGTTTTACCCGTAAACTAAGGAATAGAAACTGAGAAATAAATAACTACTATTGAAAATTCATCATTGAGTATTAAGGCCTTCGAGAAAATTTATGCTTGATTTCAGAGGCCAGACACACATTCCCAGAAAAAGAAAACACCTTCATATCCAAAGAAAAATAATAACCACGAAAAATGTATCCAGAGGAATCTTTTGAGGCGTGGATGAAAACAAATTTCCAATTCGAAAAACCGGACACAGCCTCGCATTTCCTCTTTTTTCCCAAGACCTTAGCTTTCAATTTCCCGACTCCAAATTCTCAATCCAATTAGGCAACACCATAGACGACACTCAACGAGACCCCTCCGTAAGCTGAGCCAGGACCAATCAATGGGATGGGCGTGACTTCAAGCCGCGGCCTATAAGAGAAATCATGTACAACTACCATGGTTACAGACTCAGGACCTTGAAAAATGTATAATACCTACAGAAAAATACGATGGGATGTGCGGAACACACAATCATCAACCATGATACCTGATTAATATTTCATCTCCAGCCATTACGTGAAATAAGTAAGTAACTTCCTTTCCGAGCTGTGGAATTTCCGTCGATGATCCTACCGCTGACCTCTCGCGCTTACACGGACCACGTTTGCCCTTTCAAGCAGGATAAGAGGGGAGGTGGCCTCCAAAGCGAAGATGGCGGAGGACGAAGGGCAGGAGCCCAGGCACAAGGGAATTTTCAGGATCAATGTCTCACCCTTTGCCCTTTCGTTTCACAAAGCATGCCATAGACGACAATAACTAAGGCATTATTTACGTTCAACATATATTACGCCACTAACTTACTCTGGGAATCTTTGGAAAAATTTGCGAAGAAGTAGAAATCAATGCAAATCTTCACCTATAGTTCAAAATATGTTCTAGCCAAGTGACAATAAAACAAGATGTGCCATTGGATAAAAATTATCTGTTTATTAGTCGTAAATATCAAAACAAAACTTAATTATGATCGCATTGATGAGATTTTAAATTACTCCTTTAAGGTATAGCTGACTTTAATGAAAATCCACTACCCTTAACTAAATTACTGCTAACATACCACGGAATTCACCATTTTTACCCATAAAGCACACTTAATAATATACTTTGCTCTTTGCAGAAAAAATATTTGCGATGCTTTAGAAATACGAAAAAGGAGTAATAATATTTCGTAAAATTTATTCACCGGCATAAATATTAAAACCGTGCAATAAACAGAAGGTTTGATTACGTTGCAACATAGCCAGTAGGGTTGTCGGGTAAGAGGGGCTTGGGCGAGAAGAAGGGTTTGAGTGTATTGGGTAGTTGCGGAACAGCTGGCGCAGTCCATCTCCCTCTCGCTGCGGCGACTGCCCACGCCAAAACACACGGGCCACACACCCTCATCGTCGGGGATTGATCTAGAATCAAACGAGAGCTGTAGGGGATATACACGGCTGTAGCACCTCTTTTTGGCGCAGGTAACAAAGGGAGGCTTGCTCCATGGGAGACTTTTAGCATTCAAGTTTGAAGGTTTAGATCAACCGATAGGGTTCTTGACTGAAAGAGGATATGAAACGTTGAAAAAGAAAATGGTCTTATTCGCCGATAGTCACTCGAATACCGACGGTTATGTATTCATTGCTTAAGGTGCCTCATTCCAAAATACAGGATCCTAAATAGCCTATGGCTGAAGATACTCCATTGTTGTAGTAGGGAGTAGTGGACCATCTAACACGAATGTACGTTAAAAATCGTGAGGACTACGGTCTGACACAAGGGCGTACCCAGGATCAGAACTAGGGGGGGGGGGGCAAGCCATGGTTGTTCAAGTTATAGGAAGTTTTAAGCATGGAAAAGGTGAATAAAACCAACATTTTAAGGAAACTGTATAAGCTCTTTATTAGTTTTTTAAAAATTATTTGCTTGAAAAAATATTGTTTTCCTTAAAGACATTTGCGAGTTTTGCTTCCAGGGGGGGGGGGAAGCTGCCCCCTCCAGCCCCTCACTGGGTACGCCCAAGGTCTGACAATGGACTATTTTAAAAATATTGACTTTACTGAAGTTGTTTTGATTGCATCAAATGGCAACAGAATTCGACCGACAGTGTACTCCTGGTATAATAAATGTGAATTCTAAGCGATACTAAAACAAAATCAGAGAATTTCAGTATTCCTACTTCTAAAGGCCGTTTTACACGGGGCACGTACTCGCAAAATCTGACGCACACTCTTCCATTGTGTTAAATTTTCGATGATAAAAAAAACAAAAATCAAAGAAATCTTGAAGAAGGCTAACAACGTATTTTCCTTGGAAATAAAGAAATAAAAACTTTATAAGGTTTACAACAGTCAACCTTACAAAGTCTTTATTTCTTTATTTCCAATATGGAGAGGTTTCACAAAGTAAAGCCTAAGTTATCAGTTGTATTTTCCTTAGTTTTTCAAACAATGGAGTGAACTAATGAAAGCCTATGCTCCGACTAAAGCAAGAAGTTGGGCGTCAAATGGTTGTCAAACTAACACATGATGGCTATAATAATGCTTTTGTCACGAGATTCAGCAACTATCCACGTCCAACTCTTCAATAGTCCAGGGCTTCAATCGAATACAAGTACATAGATGCGGCAACCTTATCTTTTATTGACCAATTAACGGAGTGGAAAAGTCAAACAACTCAACAGAAAAGAGTAACAACGTTTAACTCAACAAACAAGGTATTAGTTCCTACGTTTATACAATATATTTTCCATCCTCTATGTCCCCATGATCAACAGCTTTTAGCACAAGAAATATTACAAAATACGTTCAAAACGTCTGGCATCCTCCTCAGTAATAATGACCAATGTACTTGGTGTATTAAGCAACAAATAATCATTTAAAGTTCACAAAATTTGAAATATCCTCAAGTCTTTTAAATACCAATCACTTACGGAAAATTTCGCTGTCTTTTCTCACACCAAGAGTAGAAAAAATTCCATCTTCCTTTTCTACGTCCTAGACACTCTTCACCAACTATAAGAATCCTTCATTCTGTCCATTATTTCTGGAATGTATAAGGAAAGACGAGTAGACACCGGTGTCATAAAATGACTTTTTATTTTATACTTAAAAATCATAAAGAGTGTTCATTTATTTCATAAGCAATACGATCTTCCAGTCAGATTGAGAAGATATTAATACACATGATAATTAGAGGCAGCGATTAGGTAACAAGAGATCCCCGCAACCCAACCTATACTCAAGGGATTACGATCCCAGCGATTCCATTATGTTCGATTTCTGGATGATAACCAGTCTCAGGTAATCCTACGCCATACCTGCCTACTACTGTACCTCAAACCCAGGAACAATAAACGGTGATGTTAATCTCATCCAAGTTGCACTAAGACCACAATGCCTGACCGATATAATGGCTTCGTAACATACTTGCCATTAAATGAAAATAATGCACAAAAGACAGCCTCTTTCGGAGTTTCACGAGATAGTCATGTTTGAGTGGCAGTAAACAAGTAGAATGGATTTGGTCACATTAATGCTGCGTTCAACATTTTAATGAATAAACTGGGATAGTGTATAAACGCGACTGAACGTTGGTGGATCGAAAAGAGGAGTATGATTACTGAAAGCGAAGTAATTCATTAAAGTCTGATCATAAAATTTATAATTAAAAATAAATATAGGCGGACGGGAAGTCGGAGGTGAAACGAGAGAAGAATGGTGATTATCAATACAGTGACGTAGATTCACATGAAAACCGTGTTATTGATACAAACCCATGACCATTGCGTTGCATTATGTCTGACATAAAAATAAACCACGAGAGATACTGAAATGAAGAATCAGGCCTAAAAATAGAGGGAAGCGGATAAAAAAAATCAGTGACAGCCATTCTGAAAGAGTAAAATAAATGACTCGGCAACAGAGTCAAACCTTCAAAACATGTATAAATTAATATGAAAACTATGCGACAACACACAGTAACGGGAAAAATATAAAAATAATCAAATTATACAGCTTTCGATAAAATATTTTCCAGAAATGAGCTTATCGCATCCCTGATGAGAACCTCCCAAGAGAATAAATGCGCTTCTAAGCAATTTATTTATAGGAATCTATCAATTCTGCCACGTGATATATGTTAGGAAAGAATTCTGAAAAATGTAGGATTATAGATGAGGCAGGGCTTCAACTTATGACAAACGACAACAGTATTGGAGAGGGACTTGGTCAATAGAGGTCGGACAAAGAAAAACAACGAAGTATCAAGTGTAGAAAAGGGAACTTGAAGGAAGCGAAAATGAAAAACGGAAACACGACTGGCGGGAATAATATATGAAAAATAGGATAAGGGGCCGGATTCCGCAGGAATTTTAAATTTTTGCTGAAGTTTAGAGCCACCAAAATAGCGTGATTATGACGTCGGGGCTTAGAAAATTACGGAGACGTTAAAAAGTCTGAGATGCGACGAATGAGAGACGTCACCGGCGAAAATTTCGCAGTTCTCGGGGAAAAAAACCGCGCTAAGTCCTTTACGAATAGGGTCCCAGAAGAGCAAAGAATAGATCCATACGACGATGACCCAAAATGAGATAATGAAAGGGAGAGAGGGCGGAGATGAAGCCGCTAGGAAGCGAAGAAAGGAGGCCGGGCGCCCGGAGACGACGCATTTTTTTCCCTCCCTCAACGACAGCGCAAAAACTTCCCGCGGCCTAGCAAATGGGACTACGAAGGAAAACCAATTAAAAACTAGGCGGGAGGCGCATGGCCGGAACATCACAATGAGCTCGCTGAGGCGGCACGATTGCATTCGACAACTTGAGCGCACGGTTTTCAAGTCGTGATCTCCGCCCACGAAACGAAAGCAAAGGAGAGAGAAATAAACGTTTTTATCATGCAAATCCATCCATCATCAGCTATCGCGACCAGATGACGAAAAGTCTCATCAATCCCACCGCTCACTCGAGGCCCGCAATATTCTCGCGAGAGGCGATGCCGAAACAAAAGACGGGAGCGACCCGCAGTCGACCAGAGTCTGCGGGGCAAAGAGAGGCCGCCTCCACCAATCTCGCACAACAACAAAACACTCTAAATAGTCTCCCGCACAGCCTCATCAGGGAGTAGAGTAGAATGGGAAGCGTGCTGACCCCACCGATATGGCGCGAAAAATTCAACGGTGGTGAATCAAGGGTACACATGAGGTTTGTTCAATAAGTCTGCTATTGGAAACCATCATCGACGGTTTTAACGATTGAGATAATTATCCCAACGAAAATGATGCACAACAATGAAATTCAACGGTGGTGATTGAAGGGAACAGATAAAATTTGTTCGATATACCTTATACTAGAAACCATCTTCGACGATTTTGACCAGTGAGATAACTACCCCGAGGATAATTAACATTCATGGACAAAAATGACGCAATACCAACCACTATGAACCTCCATAACGATGCCAGGAGAATTAAAGATCCTGGACAGCGTAAAGGTCTACACAGTGGCTAGCGGGTGGTGTGGGTTACAATCCGAAAATGTAAGATACTTCTTCACACATGATATCACACTTGCAAGGGTGCTTTGTAGAGGACATTGAGAATGGGCTTGGCCATGGGCGTTAAGCTTTGATCCACTGGTGTACTTTGTCAAGAACAGATGAAACCCTGGGAGCGGCCCACTATCTTTGTAACTGATCTTCCACTTCTATGCTTAGAGCTATTCGGGCTGAGTCGCCAAACAGCGGATAAAATATATTAAAACAAGGTAATGATGAACAGAGGTGAAAAGAGTGAATATCGGCACCGATACGAGGTCCGAAGAGAACGAGTAATTGGGAGTCATGTGATACTTGAAGAAAGGATTGGAAGGAATAAAATAGAAAGACTGTGGGGGGAATGGGTGGAGGAAAATGGTTATCTCTAATAAAACAGCAATGGATTATATTTATTTCAATTTTTTACCCTTTGAAACGCACGATATTCGCTTATAATACGTTCACTGGCTTTTCTACATTAAATAAAGTATTTGACTTCGGAAATTACAACATATCACTTTTTATCGAGGAATTTCCCAGTTTCGATACCCTTACAACTTGATGAATATTATCTAGACATAAAACCATACAAGTGAAAACCTTAAGGTAGAGCTTCTGATAGATAAAGAACATAGGCTCACAATTTCTTTATAGAATGCTAATGGGCGTTAATAACTGTACGTCAGAATCAACCCCAAGAATGACACCTCATACTTTACTTTACCACAACATTTCATTCATTAGGGATCCCTTGGGTTCTACGGCTGGTTATGGCCCATAAGAAAGAGGTGAAGGCAAGAGCGACTACGAAATCAAGAAGATTTTAGCCGATAAGCCCACTCCAACAAAAATGTCATATTTTTCACAAGCGTTTATGGATTTACCCCTGGCTAAGTGGACATCAACTCTTCTCAATTTTTTTTCTAGGCTCTTCAAATACTTGGCACAATTTAAAAACTTGGTAGACTTGATTTTTAAACTGACATGAACCATAAATTAATTAATACACAAGTTCTTAATATGCGTTCATAAAAATACATAACAGTCAAATGTAATAACACTCACGTTGAAGAATTATAAATGCTAATGAAATGAGTAAACATTTAGCACCCGATGGGACCCGATTAATCCGCGAAAACAAATGTCTAACAACGTGCTTGGTTTGAAGTGAAGTCGGAGATTCCCCTACACTGCCGACCCACAAGAAAGAGGAGCACATACTCAACGGAAAAATTAATCCCTCAACCTCCTTCCTCCTCATAGGCCCGATTGCAACGGGGGGAGGGGGATTGAACCGCTGCGACATAAACACACATGGCTCGAATGAAAGTAGGAGGCTCGAACCTGCACCACCACATCCACCCACACACGTGGGCACACACAAACCACACACACACACATGGGCACGAGTGAGAGCGGCGCCATCGCGCGCGCGGGGCGAGAAATAATCGATGGCGCTAAGCTACCGCCGAGGGGGAACGAAGGGGGAAGAAGAGGGTGGCAGGCAATGTGGGTGAGGGGGAGAGAGAGAAAGGGGGTTTTTGTAGGGGGAGAAATTGGGGGAGGATGACGAGGGAGAAAGAGCAGGAGAGAGAGAGTTGGAGGAGAAAGGGAACGGAGAAACGCGGTCTGGGGGGCTGAGGGGGAATGGAAGGAGAAAGGCGAGGTGGAGTGGGGTGGGTGGTTTAGCCTCCTACATAATTAGACATTAGTGCGCCTTGGATTATAAGGGTTCGGGGGGAAGAGGTGGCGAGAGGAAGGACTGGAAAAAAGAGACAAAAACACAGGGGAGGCTGGTAAAAAGAGAGAGAGAGAGAGGCTGGCTGACTGGGAGGGAGAGAAAATGCACTGGCTGGAGAGAAAGAGGGCGGATGCGAGAAGGGTGAGGGTATGGTAGGGCTAAGAGTAACGTAAGGGTTGGTTGGAAGGGAAAAAAACCATGGGCATAGGCGAGATAGGAACGAAAATGCGCTGATTGCCCTGGTGCAAGAGAAAGAGGGCGGATGAAAAGGGGTGAGGGTAGGGTTGGGTTAGGAGGAACGAACGGGTGAGTTGGTTGGGTAAAACCAGGGGGTATACGCGAGAGAAAGAATATGCGCTGGTGGTTCTGAGATGTGAGAGTGGTAGGGTAGGACTAGGGAGTTACGTATGAGGGGAGCACCAGGAGTACAGGGAGGGTGCAGGCGAGAGAAAGAGAGTGCCCGATGTTAGTGCGGTCGAAGTGGGGGGACGCGAGAGGGTATTAAAGGGAGGGCGGACCCCTTACGGGAGGTGCACAGGGAGAAAGGGGGTGGAGAATCCAGTGGATGCGGAGTTGAAGGCACCCACCGCCGCCGCCGCCGCCGTTGATGGGGGAGGAAACGAAGCCAGGAGGTGGGCGTTGGGAGGCGCAGGGTGCTCCCGAGGGACCGGTGGTGGTGGGGTGGAGGAGAGGCCGGGGTGTGGAGAAAGGTGGGTGGGGGGGGATGAAAGGGGAAAGGAAGGATTTTCGGGAGAAAGGGAATCTCTTTCTGCCGCCCTTGCGCCGGTGGGTGGGTGCGAGGGGAACGGGAGGAGAGGGGTGGATAACATCGCGAGTGCGTACTCACAGAGATTGGGCATTAAAAGCTCTAGACCGAGCGGACCCTCGGTGCTATCCCCCAAATTCCCGCTAGCTTAAATAAAAGGAATCGCTAGGAAAATAAATATTAAAAAAAAAAGAACCTTTCTCTTTCGAACTTTTGTGACTTGGATTCCCAGGCTCCAGGGTGACAGGGTGCTTCACCATGAGGACGACGAGAGCCTCGAAGCTTACATAAAAAGTACGAAAAACAAACATTTCTCTTGAAAAAAGTACTGACATAATTATAAGTAACCACTTATCTCGAAACTAAAGTCAACGCACATTTCCCGCCAACTAATGCGAAATAGTTACGCCAGTGGCTTGTGAATAGACCTAATAATGCTAGGTTAAATGCGAAACGTCCGGTTAAGCAATCTAAAGAAAGAAAACTTCACTCATAGTCGTGGTGACACATTTCATTAGGCCTTTAACGATCTCAACTAACTAAAGCATTGAATTATAATTACCATTATTATTATTAAATAATACGAAATTTATTTTAAAACTTCAGGGTAGTCCCTATGTAAAAAGCATCTGTTGGGATGAACAAATACATAAAATACGACTGAAAAGTGTAACATATCACAACAAAATAAAAATACTAATCTATAAAGTAAGATCTGGTGATCTGGTCCGGCGCTAATTTTTGCTTTACAGTTTCATTGACATAAATTTGACGGCAACAGCTGTAGACAACCATCCACAACGTGGATTGCAACGAAAGCTGACACACCCCACGATCGAAAACATGCCCTCTCTTCAACGCCGAGTACACCTCGGAGATGTTCGGCTTTAAGTTCCGTAGTTAGCGTCACTTTCGAACGCAGGCTTTTCCTACTCGCACCCGCAACGTCCTCTTTATGCTCCCTCGCGAGGCCTGGCAGAGAACTAATCCCTGAACCTCCCTCCGTCACTCCACACCTCCACCGTGCGCAAGCAACACGAAAATCGCCGACGCATGCAATGCAAACTTTTCCGTATTTTCAGATCGTCAGTGATTCAGCAAAGGCGGACAACCCACGAGGATTTCTAATGTAGCAAGGAATTCCATTACTCATCGAAAAGGCTGCTTCGTACCCAAAGGTAGCTAGTTATCAGCAATACTGGCCACTTCGAGGGACATATTATGAGATTTACACCACTAAAATACCTCACAGGATCCAAATAACATCGTCGGAATTTACTGAGGGATCCACTCATCAGGATACCACACGCAATTTTAAGAAGCTGCCCGTAATTGGAGAAACTATTCACACCACCACGGATTACTCGTAAATACTACGTCCAAATATAATCTGTATACTATTTATATTTTTTTTCACCCGGCTGCATTATGACTAATAATCTTTGCCTCAGTGCGGGGATATTTTAAATATCCAGAAAATCCTTAATAAGAGCAGGGATTTGCTTGAAGATGAGCGTGACGGTTGTAGGTATACCGCATCACGTGGTACAGAATGGATATTGTAACATTATATTGACAAGCTACGCCACACAGAATACGAAAAACGAATTGGAAAAATATCATTCTTAAAACTTCACGATCATAAAGTATCTCAAGGGAAGACTTGGATCAATATAAGAGACACATTTAAGGGAAATACCGAAGAAAATGAAGTATTGTATATACTTCAAATTCGTAGAGAGATTCGACATACGTCAGATTTTAGGATAATTTTCGCGAAATCAAACGATAAGACGGAAAATGGGGGTGCGGCGAGGACAAAAAAGGAAGGGAATTGGATAAGAGAGGAGGCATTCGCAGATGGAACCCAGGAGACTTGAAAAACCACGTTCTTACGGCATGGTGGGAGAGGTATCGGGGATATAAAGAACGACGAACCAGGATGAGAAAGGATGAAAGTGGGAGGAGAAGAGAGAATGTACCCAATCCGTATCGAGCCGAGGCATTGAGAAGGCGGAATAAAGTGTTACGCCACGCGCATGAGGACATGCGGTGAGGAAAACAAAGCGAGCGACCCCGCGTAACACAGAAAGGTATACACAAAAGAGTAACATTCGCTTATGCACGCGAAGCATGCTCTTGCGCATTTACGCGCACGAGGCGTTGCGCACTTCCCACGGTAAGACTGAGGATTTTAAACTTCAGTTCTCAAACGCGTGCCCATTCAAACATGAGCGCTTAATTTTATCCTTCAGTTTTTGAAACACAAATACCTCGGCAATATAGATTTCGTGCTTCATATCTTACGAATCTAGAGTATAAAATAAAGCAATTTCGATACATGCATATTTGCTCTATTTTCTTCCCCGCCATTTCAAAAACAAACAATTATTAACGTAATAAAAATCATAAAATCTCAGAGAGAGGAAGTGTTTTCCGCGACCCGTTAACGTAACATAGAAAAATATTTATTTCCTAATTTTGAAAACATGTTGACAAGGAAAAATTAACTTTACATCATATACCCTAATCTGGAAAAAGGCCTAACGCTGAGTCCACCCGATTCAAGAAATAGAATACATGAGTGATAGCCGAACTAATGCTCTGGAGTATTATTTCGGAGACATTCCCGCGAGGTGTCGCAATCTCACCACGCTCGCCCAAGAGAGTTCCCCAAAAGGCTCATCACCGTGCCATCATCTAGACACGCAATTGCATGCATCACGGAAAAAGGTTTTGAGAGACTGCGAGGGAAAGAACTGAGAGAAGACAGAGAGAGAGAGGTTTGTGGACGCACGACTAGGAGCGAGAGGGAGGGAATAATCTGCAGGGTAGGAGAGAGCCCGTGGGTGTTAAGGGGATGGGGACGAAATGGAGTGCAGGGGGAGGGGAGGAGTAAAAGGAGGAGGAAGGGGAGAGGAGGGGGGTAAGAGTGCGGCGACGCGAATGAGAAAAGAGAGAGAGAGAGACGAAGAGAGAGAGGGGGAAGGAAAGAGAGAGAGAGAAGAGGAGGTGCACTTCAGTTGCCGCTGGGCGGTGTGTTATTGATCGACTCCTCCCCCTCCACACCACACAACCCCCGCCACACACCCCGGACCCGCTCCCTCCCCCAAACCTCTCGCGTTCCTCACCCCACCAATGTACCCTACCCCTTCCAACCCCTCCCGGAGCTCAATCCAACCGACACCACACACACCGACACAGGGCCGGGCCCCCACGTGCCCCCTTCTCCTCCCATCCCCCGCCCCCACCGCTCCTCTCGCTGAAAAACGCTCTCCGCCCCACACCAACAGACTCGCACCCCCTTTTTGCCCCCAACCTGGGCTGACACCGTTCATTCTAGGCACTCCGCTCTCTCTCTCTCTCTCCACTAGTCCTCCTCCCTCCGGAAACAACCTCCCAGGCCCCCCAAAAACCCCTCCCTACATCCCCCGACCGGCATCGTACACTTTCCCCGGCCACCCCATCACCTCCTACTACCATTTCTCTCTCTCTCTCTCACACACAACACACTCGGCGAGGAGGCAGGAATGGGGAGGAGAGGAAGAGAGTAACGGGTGGGGGGTGGAGGAGGAGAATGGGGGGTACTTGAAGGGGCGGAAGGGAAGCAACGGAGAAATGGGATTGGAGGAGACGACGAAGGAAAGTTGCGTATATAGAGAAAGAGAGGGAAGGAAAGGGATAGGAGGGATGGAAAATAGGAGGGAGATGTAGGAGGGGGAGAAATGGAGGAGGAAGGTGACTGGGGAAAGGGGAGAGGGGGTTGTGGTAGGGAAAAGGCGGGGAGGGAGGAGGGTTAGGCAGTCGGAAAATTCATCGCGCACTGCAGACGGTGATGGAAAAGGGATTTTTCATTGGATCCGGACGAGTTCATAGTATTACTGCTCCCCCTCTCCCCTTCCCCCGCGCCCCATAATCAAATTGATGGCCGGGCTCCCTTGTTCCCATCCTGTTCTAAATTCATTTCCACCGAGGGTAATTTTTCATCACGAAAAATTTCGAGGAAAATTCGAAGATTGTACAAAAAATTTCTAATTTCTGCCCCTCATTTTTTTCCGGGTGAAAACTTTTTTTTCTTTGAAGCAACCGTCGCTAAGTGCCACATCGCCAGAAAGTTTTCAGGTGCGGCATCTGATGACGGAGCGTCTTTACCTTTAGACTCGCATGCGGAAGTGAAAACCAAAATGAAATAAAAACTGCAACGTGTACACATTCTCGTTCTCAGAGGAGACATGAAACATATTACGGAATACGCTATTCCAGCAAAGGAAATTTTTGAGAAAATCACCATCAGCACTTTTTCAGGGACTTCTATGAATACACCATTGAATTCAACATATTACGAAACGGATATCAACAGCGTGCCATGGGAAGGAAAAGCCTACAATCAAATAAAGAAATTAGGAAAATTGCAATGGTCAGAATACATCCTCATAATAAAATACCAAAATTCAAGACCAACTTAAGACCACAACAAGTAGAAATACCCTCCAACAGCGAGGTTATCACCGAGAGACGTCCAAATAATTACGGGCGAGAAGAATCGGGAATAGCTAGGGTGGAGAGGAGCCCAAGTGAGAACATATTCACGTCGGTTGGACGCGAGTAAAAGCCCTCTTTACGGAACCGAAAGAGAGAATACAAGCCGACCATAAAACGACGATGGGCAAAGAATAAACGAAGAGGCGAGGCGTGGGTGGACGTTGAGGCTGCTGTCCAGGGAGAAGGAGCGGGGAAGTAGGAGGGGAGGGCCATGAGGAGAACACGAGAGACGACGCCAAGAGGGGAGGAGGAGAGGTTTACCGATTTCCAATAGAGAGAAAATAGAAGACACCGCAGTGGATCCGTTTACTTGAGCAAGTGCGCTCCGGAGCCGTAAGCGTTCGCCTACCACTTTTCGGCATGGGAGGCGAAGGGCGGGGTTACAGGGGGCGTGGGGAGGTGGGGGTGGACAAAAGGGCCTCCTGAGGGGGGAAGAGGGAGGAGGGGTGTGATGGGAGCGGGCTGAGGACTATTCCGAGGGTAAAGGGGTGGGGTAGGAGAGGAGGATGGGAGGGTGGGTGGAAAGAGAGGGAGTAGGATAGAGAAATGGAGGGCCGCGGCAAGGGGTAAAGATGCTGAGGACACGAAGAGGGCAAAATGACCGGGTGGAAGGGAGCCAGCGTGGAGCGTTTCAAGATATTGCAGGATTCTTTTTCGGAGGCTCCAAAGGAAACGAACTAGTGCCTATTTTACTCATACTTACGCTAGCTAAGCAACAACGTAGTCTTTCAAAGGATGGATATCATACTCCTAACCCACCACGTCAATTTTTGTCCTGCTCGGACTCAAGAGGGGATCCCAAACAAAAGACATTTTATTCCCATTGCCCGGAATCAAGTTCCCGCGATGAAGGAGATTTTTTTAGAGAATTACCAAACTCTGCCATTTATAGCAAGGATATCTCGTGGGTACTTTTCGTGCATGACATCAAAGAGTTTTCCTTCCACCTTCCCTTCCGGTTTACGAATAACCGCGGCAATTACTAGCTATAAAAAAATAAAACTTGATAAATACAGGGAAGAGTGAGACATTAAGTTGATTATTGGGAATCATAGCTCTCTACTTACGTATACTTTCAAGAAATAATCTATCTGCAAGAAGCTTACTGTCTCAGGGAATAAAATGTTGATAAAATTAGGGATCCCTCCTAGGAAACTAGATGAGATAAAAACAATATACGGCAAAAATAACTGCCAAAAAGTGTAAATATTTCCAGCAAAAAGCGATTGCAGCGGTGGTTGTCTGCAATGACAGGAAAACCTAGGATCTAATAATAATAATAATAAAATGTCTTTATTCGGGCGAGGTTGAGACTAAAAAGTCCCCTCTTCCACCTAGGAATAGATAAACATGAAATGTAGAGGAAATGGGGGATGGGATATCATGTGAGGGTTTTTGGAATTTTGGGGGCGGCGGTGAAGACGGAATGCGTCTGCATCGAATATTTTGCCTCCCCAAATTAATGCGGGAGTGGCTCTGGCATGGATCACACGCCGTGCCGTCTCATTTCCCTGAACCACACCCGAAATAAAATACGCGTACAAATTACGATCCCTTCCCGCCAACCGACGCAAATGTCTGGGTACCGCGGATGACCTTACTTGTCGTCATGAGAGCTTTCCCGTCGACTTAACATAAGATCCCTTAAAACTTTATCACCCTCCACACACGGATGAAATACAGCGTGCATCAAGACTCTTCTCTTTCGAAAGCTTCCCATTTCCCTAATGGAGAGCAATCTATACAGTTCCACTGGGTAATCTCTTGAATACCCCCTTAATTACAGGTAAATATGAATTTAGTTGCACTGAATTATCAAAATCGGTCAGGTGCTTCTATATATTAAGTGTGTAAAACGATGAAATGTATTTGTGCATGTGAAATCGTCGACAATCGATTCTATTTACTTAAATCGTTTCCAATTCTTTTCTTTCAAAGTTGAATGACTTTTCTTTCCCTATGCCAAACGAGCGTAGAAAAGTAAGAGCCATTTATGCGTCGATAAAAAACATATCAGTTAATGCCATTGTTGGCCAAATAAGGGCAACCTCCAACATTCAGAATCTGGAGTACACCGTCCACACTTGTTGGAGCATAGAATGCTGCAACTAGCGAAGTCAAGCCACACCTAACAGTGAGTGCATCGTTCAATAAGGCTTCTGTTCTTCTCAGTGTTACTTAAGGACCCAACCAAAATCACAAAAATATAAAATAGATAATGCTGATGCCTTTCAATTATATTGAAAAGGAAATAATTTCCCAGCCAAAACGACAATTGCCCATTGCCTTATTATATACAATCATTACAAAGTGAACGAATATTCGAAAATTGATACCAAGTATTACACGAAAGCCCTATTTGCCATATGGCAATAACCTAAATATCACTTCTTATTAGCCTCAGCAACTTTTGCGACTTAATTCAGTGAAGATGTGGTTCGAAAGACAGTAGGAAAATTTTAAAACAAACCTATGCAGCCAGAAAAATGCACAAACTAAACGCGTTCAATTCAGAATCATAACAACATAAAGATATTGAATTAAAACCCAAAAAAATAACAAGCAATCACGACAGATAGAGTAACATGTTACTTGGGTACAAAAAACGTTGAGGGTAGACGTAATATTTATTTATTTATTTCCCATTTCCCCGTAAACAGCACTTTGCGGCCTTTATAACGGGTTTTTCAACATCAACAACTTACAACACATGAATGAATTCTCCATTCATTTGAACAAATTCCACGACGCCACCGAAATAATTTACGCCATTCGCCCGAACACAGAAACAAGATGAAAAGTGGTTGAGGCGGAAGGGATTAAAAAAAAAGAAAAATTCATATGGTGCGCCCCGGAATGAAAAATATTCACCCCCACAAGGAATGATAGGAAGAATGAGGAAAGGAGATTAAAACAACGGGGGTGGAACAATTCGGTGGATGAAGGGAGGGAAAATTACTAATGCCAAAGTGATTCAAGTATCAGGAGGAGGCTGATAATAATGGTGCCTATCTTCATATCAGGAGTTCCTGCCATTAACTAACTTAAGTCGATTCATCCAGCCTTATGCAGGCGAGGGCTATCGATACAAAATAAAACCGTCCAAAAGGCTAAGATAACATTTTCCTCCCTGACCATTAAATTTTTAAGACTGATAAAGATGTTGTGATGAATGAAATACCAGAATAGGCTAAAGCTCGGAGAAGATAAAATACCTCTACCTCTCAAAATAACATTTTCAAAGGCAAAAAAGAGCATACGATTCTTATTCTACCAGGTAAAATAATAGCGCTATATAATAGGACTTTTCAAATATTTAGAGCAGGCGGCGATTTAAAAATTGCTAACATAAGTTCCTTTTGTTCCGTGTTAACAATGTTCTAAATATGTTAACTTAACTACTGTGATAACTGTATTCAAAAATGGATAAGTTCCCAGGAAATATCACTTCAACTGGTTCAGCTGGCTAAACGCTAATTTAAACATTTACTCATTGAGAAAGCTGCATGACCTGGATCTTAATGAGTCTATAATTGTTTCAAAATAAAGAGTAATTTAGTAAGGTAATTTCTCATCAATAGGAAAAAATGTAAAAATTTCAAATTTACGTAACATTGTGGAAGAAGAACTTTCGTACGTCGAGGCCTACGTCAGGAAGTTGTGGGACAAAAGCATTTCCCGAATGGAATGGGAAATCACTCGAGGAAAATAATTAGAGCGCCCAGGAAGATCCCTGGATAAATTTGCTCCGTCACAAACAATTGGAAACGACAAGTGCCACGTTGAGGAAGAGGTGCCTGGACGATTGGTGAGGGCAACCGATTAAGGAGAGAGTGCACGAAGATATCGATCCAAATAAGTTATATTTAGATGGAGTAATAAAATCTCCAATGGAAGCAAACCTGGCATCACGCTATTCACATAGTCCCCAGCTTGACTTTTGAATAGAAAGAGCAGCTTAAACCAACTCGGTCTCAAATAAAAACATCGCCAATAAGTGGGAGAGCCGTCGGTAGGGCTAAATTAAAACAAATCATCATATAGAAATTCTATGTAGGAATAAAATTTTAACAGCAAAATGTAGCCACATTTTTCACATGTGTGTTTCAGCAGACATCATGTTATTATAAAAAATGAACGAGCTTTTCACATTCATGATATGCGAGTAAAATCTCAAAAATAATGTTGTATCCCAGTCGCCCATTGCAGCCAATACAATAATAAGTATTTCTCAACATCCTCGTACTGGATAAATGAATATTTACGACCTGGAATTTCTAGACTAACCAATTTATATCGAGTTATAATTCCTGTGCAACTGACCTACTTAAAAGAAATATCTCCATTAAATATGATACGGAACTTGACCAGAATGACAGAAAAATGATGTAGCTAAAACACATATCAACAGCATCAAGCACCTTATTGAGCACGTGGAACAAGAGACAAATTTAAGCGAAACATATACTAAGTTCACGTAACATTGAGAAATGCCTTTAACGGGATGAAAAAAAGTTTGAAAAAGAAATACAATATAATAAAAATTGAACAACTAAATATTTCCAGAAGAAATGCATTTTAAATTCTTTGAAATATATTCACAACTGTCTTAAGGCCTGGTTACACGGTACATTAACACGTCCAAGTTAATTTACGTTTGCGTGAATTATTTTGGTGGACCGGAACGGAACATGTACGAATGCATGAACCAAATAAGAACAGGTTCTATTTTCCATTCATGCATTCGCACATGTTGGGTGGTTACACGGTGCATTTTCGTGTTCATTCACGCGTTCATACATTTACACATTAACCCGTACGTGTTAATGTATCGTGTAACCAGGCCTTTAAATTATGTGACACGGTAAAATGAATTTTTAGCGTTTCACATAATTTAAGTTTTTGAAAAAGGCCATTTTAATTAAGTGGCCAGCAAGAGCCATTCTCCATTAACCAAATATGGAATGGTAGAGCAGTAAATAAAATTTACGACTCTCCCGCGTATGAATACAAATTTTCATTCATATTTTTTCCTCCTAGTCATCCCCGAGAAAACTGAAAAACACATACGCTCCCACCTAAGTGTTCAGGGGAACCTCATAATGCAGCAATGGACCGACAAAATTTGTGCTAATATACGAAGCATCTCGACAAACATCCAATTATATTAAACGGTGAAAAAAAGTAGCAGCTAATGTAGCAGGAAAAGCCAATGATATACTTCAAATTTTATCATAGCAAAAAAACCACGGTTCCGTATGATTCACTACAATTTTCAAGATCAACCTATGCATTAGTCTCAACTTAAGACGATTATCTGGTATAATTTGCGAAATATTACGAAATATCTATTTTTTACTGAAAGACTGTGCCGCAAAAACAAACCTTAGCTTTAACTAATCTATAAATCAATTTCGACTGGTTTTGATAAATATTTGGAAAATAAACAATTTGATAATATTATTTTAATTGAAAAGAATTTCCGCTCAAGCAAGTCTAAATATGAAATATTCTCATCCAGTTTCATTTCATGGTAGCTTTAGAGATAAGAGAAAAATAATAAAAAATTCAGAATCGAAATTGGGCGGAGATAATTATCTGGAACAGAGTAAGAGAAGAGAGCAAAACAATTCAGTCGATTTCAATTCACTTGCGTATGGTCGCGTACACTCAGAAATTGGAGTTAACTATTTCAGAGAGTGAATTAAATAATTAGACAAAAACTGAGACTAAAATTGAAAGGGAAAGCGTGAGCAAGGTACGGCAAGTGGGCAAGGACCATATTCTCTATACAGTCGGCTCTCCTTACGATGATTATCTGTTCTGGAGGACCGATATCAAAGTGAATTCGATGATATTTTAAACCGACATCAATTTTGACCCACATCTCGTGATATTAAAAAAAAATATATATATATGTTTAAAATAAGGTTTAGAAGGAAGCAAAACGGGCGAAAAGCGCACGCAAAATCAGCATAGATCGTACGTCGAATTCATCGCAAGTCAAACGTATCGCAAAGCAGGGGTGCACTGTAGTCCTCAGAAAACGGAAGCGGAAGGAAGAAAAGTTGGAGGAGAAGATGAGAAAGAGAGAGAAGTTTAGCACCTAATGAGAGCAAGATCGGCCACAAGGATGAGAGCGACTTGAGCCGGAGGCTGTCCGACAAGGCTCCATACACCACCACTCCCAGAGGGGCGCTAGGCAACCCGCCGCCGCCGCGACGGCGACTCTCTGACTCGGAGGAAAGGGATGGGGGGAGGAAATGGGCGAGGCGGAATTTTCGGAGTGCGTGGAGCGGAGCACAAGGGGATTATGGGATAGAGGAGGAGGGAGCGGGAGCTTTTGAGGGGAGGCGGAGAGAAATAGAGCAGAGAGTGAGAGTGGCTGGCGGGGGCAAAGTACGACGGAGGTTGAGAGAGACAGAGAGTACTTGGGTGGGTGTATTGGCTGGAGCGGTGGGACTTTAGTAGTAGTAGAAGTAGTAGTGGTGGTAGTAGTGACGTTGGGCGGATGATATCGTCGCGGAACGTGTGTGTGAGTGAGACCGTGAGGAGCCGTGGAGGAGGAGGAGGAGAAAGTAGTACCCGGCATGCATTTGACTATCCTTTTTCACACAGCCCCCGGGTCAAGGCCATCATAATAAAAGATCTCCTGAGCGTACGTTCCACAGCCCACATCTTACTCCCCCGTCTTACCGCACAACTACTACCTCCTCCTCCTCCAACTCCTCCTTCCTCTCACTCGAACACCATCTTCTCACGAGAGGAGTCTCCTTTAAGAAAGCACTCGCTACGACAGCGCCACGCCCCGTGGGCGGCGGGATGTGGAGACAAACGGGAGAGATGAGGAGCGCACGCTATTAAGTGTCGCTGGTTTTGACGCCACCCACCCACTCACCATAGCCTCCCGACCCTCATCCTCTGAGGACTCCAATCGCTCTCGTTTCCTTCATCCCATCCCGCTTTTCCCTTCAGTTCATTCGCTTTTACCAAAAAGAAAATTTCCCGCGCATTCTCCTCATTTTTTTCTCCCGCGCTCTCCACTCTCCGACGGAGTAAATAAATATTGTGTACCGTGCCCCATTACGTCGTACTGGCAACGACGTATAACAGTTACGGAGGTAGTAAAAGCGGAGCAGCGGAAAGGAAAAAGTGTTTACGATGGAGTAAAAAAACTATATAGGCACCATATAAACAAACACAATTACTTTTTCCGCAAGGCTATTGTAAAAAGAAAAAAAACATGGCAATACGGAAATCTGGCAGAAGTGGACCAATAAGGAAAGGTAATGGAATTTCCGGTGCTAAAATCGAAAACAAAAACTGGAGCATGGAAAAACAAATGGAGATCGACTTTATTGCATCATTTGGCAACTTCATAGGCTCTCCGCTCTATTTTTACCGTCTTACTGAATTACTTTCCAAAGACAGCGAGAGAAAATGCCAAAGGCGCAAAATATCAATCAAAAAACTTATAATGCTACATCACGGCTGGAACGGAAGGAATGTAACAACAGAAAACAATTCTATATTTAAAACAAAAACTTCGCAAAATATCATATGCTAAAATCTCTGATACCACTGAGATCTAAAAAAAAATAGGAATAAAAATATCCATTCAAGCTTTGTACTCAACCTATTCATCCAGGACAGGTCCAAAACCGGCTTCGTATTGGTTCAAACCAAGGAAATTTACCTGCAAAGGAAGATTAAAAATTAACAAAATTATATGAATGATATGTTTCACTCTTTATACTAAAAAAATCATACATCATATGGATTTAAATAAACCAATATGTGAAAATAAATTACCACAAGAACTTGCGGGAGCGACTAAAAATATGCCAGTAAACTTTACCGAGCATATTTTTCCTAGCATTTAAACGAACTGGACATTTGACAAAGCCTGAAATTATGTCTTATAGTACACAAAAACCACATCAAAGCTCTTTCACATAATTGAGCAGATTATTTTATTTTTTGACAACATGGCCTTCAAGCTGCAATTTATTTTGTTCTAAGGCAACACATATCACCATGATGTAAGACAGACTTCGTTAGGCTATTTGAATTCGAATTATGCAGAATATGATGGAGAAAATGATGCCGTCTGACACACGAGGATATCCCAGATTCGTGACGAAAATTAACAATAAATGTTATTTAAATACGTTAAAACATTTGAGTATTAGATGAACGCTTACATACACATGTCGAATATCCGGCATATTAAGAACCAACATCACTTTCTGAATCTGAATAATCCATCAGTCATAAACGGCATTTCGTGAAACGGTGATTCACAAATTTGGTCATCACGAGCGGCGTTAAGTAATGCCAAAACGTCACTGGGTTTAACTAAACAACTAAGTTTAGTTTACCCTTGCGGACAAACGTTTCACAGGGGTGAGATTAAACATCCTCGAAACCCTTCAGCCGTGCTGTAAACCGTAAACTGGGAATATTAAACAAAATATAAACGTTAAACATGAAATAAAAATAATAACGTCCATAGTATAGATAAAGTTTAGACAATTTAAAGATAGATCAGAGAGAGGAATGAAACAGGAAAGGAAAATAGATACGAGGTCAACGGTGTTATCCATAAGACTCCATTAAGGACGAAATCGGACCCATTTCCGGCCGCTCCTTCCATCTGAACGACACAATCGTTCAGCCAGATAAAGGAAAAAAAATCTCTTTGGGGGCAATTTGGGAAAGAAAAAGGGAGAGCAGCAGCCAGCCAATTTCGCGATCAGCCAACGGGTCCGAAGATGAGTGTGACAACCGCTGGGGAAAAACAAATATAATGAACACGGAATCCCCGAAAAAGTTGGCCCCCACCGCTCTGCTATTACCTCCGGAGAAAAAAAGCAATGATAAAACCAACTACATCCTCCTCAATATTACTAACCTTACTTAACACCCGATGCACTCGGGATGAATAAGGCGGAGGATTGAGTTCGATTGTAGTCAATAACTATTTAAAGAGAACGCAAACAAAGGGAAAAAAAGGAAAGCACAAACTAGGGAACTGTCGAAGGTGGCAACAACTCAAGTTCTTTGGCCGATTATCTCGCACCCGTTCATTGACCAAGGGAAATAACCCGTCTCTCAAGCTCGTGGGAGCATTGTACTTTACATTTCGCACGTATCAATAGGAGCATTCCCGCATCACAATCCCGACAGACACCTGGACTCTCAGTGAATCGTATTCCTTTCGGTGAGGGAGAAATCAAAGAAACACTGGAAAAAGGTTGTTTGGAGGAATATGAAGTGGCGATTTCGGCATCTGAATCACACGAAGATGTTAACGAGATAAAGCAAAATCGTCGAAGCGTTGACAGAGTAATGTGAATGGACAGCATCACATGTCACGTTGTTGGTAAGTAACACCGCCTAAATTTGAGCAAGTATATTCCCAGCAATCCTACATTGTGGTTGCACCGTTACAGAACTTCCATGAACTAAAAGGACCACGTCAGCCTCGGCCGATAAAGTGATCCAGGTTACCATTACATATATATTTATATAAAAGTTGATTATTGGACCCCTATCTTAAGTAACAGTAGATTTAAAGAAATAAATATCCATCATTTTCGTCCAGCACGTTCACTAAACGAACTTGTGACAAAAGTCAATATTTCACGACATTACAACCGTCCCAGAGAAAAGTGCAATGCGAACAAGAATAAAATAACGGAATTTTCAAGGAAATCTTGGAGACAAAGCAAAAAGTAGCGTAATGTAAAGTTGATATCAATTTTACATTACCATACTATTCGCTCACCACTCCATGGGATTTTTCATAATTACCTAGACCGGTAAATTGAATAATCACCTTATAAAGGAAAATCTATTTAAAATACCGAAATAAATTGTTGAAAAATCTTTAAATTTTTTAAAAATGAAGAATTAAATTTAAACACAAAACTCTAGCAGCATATCCTACATTAATTAAAGGCTATGTATTAATCCTCTATAAATTAAGTTTGACAAAAAATAAGGGCGCCCTTAATATATTTTATTTCTCTTTATTACCACACATACGGAATGGCACGAAATTAAGATGGGTTACCAAACTGATTTTCGCCAACATTGTTACAAAATTTCCCTGGTTTTTCCCTAACGCCAAAAACAAGAAGATGGATAAGAAGAAAGAATTCTGTAGTCGGAGGATCGAGGTAGCTACAGAACAACATTTTAAACCTTTATTTCAAGTTTTCCTAAACTGCGTACAGTTATATTTCCTGATCATATCAGACCATGATTTGAAGGTGACTTCAAAATAAAGTGACATACGATTTGTCCGGATAGTTTCCTAATTATCTCACTGCCAGTAAATCCTCATTACCCTGAGGTAGTTTCATTTGTTTTTTATAAAACCGTTCCCCATGTTACCAAGACGTTTTCCTATGGAGACTATGCACCTCCATCTTTATATAGTAATCGCATAGAAATTAAAAATATTTTCATAAACAACTTTCACTCTATTGTTCGGTGCAATTGCTTTACTTTCATCATTTCGAAGACATAAATATAATATCGAATTGTGATACACCGAAACCAAAGTCAATATTAAAGTGTATACTAAAAAATAGTCTTCATTATGTGAGATGAGACTATTCCGACTGAATATTAACGTAGAATAGTTCTCAAGCAATTCATTATATTGCAATTCTATATCAGCCGAGATATTACCCGTTCACACGAGATTTCACCAAAAATGCGGATGATTAGGAACTTAAAAAAATTACAAGCTTTTTTTCTATTCTTAAGTTTCAAAATCGTGCCCTGCCTTTATTAGAATGCAATTCCCATAGTTTTCGGAATAACTGGCTCTTAGCAGCCCTGAGGAATGAAGCAAAGGATGGTGAATATGTCTAAAAGAGGAACCAGGATCGAGAAGGAGAAAAAGCGAGGAAAAACAGGGAGGGGAGAGAGAGAAGGAAGGTAATGCTTAGGGGGGGAGTAGAACTGGGGGTTTAACGAGAGCGGTAGAATGGAAGAGAGCGGTGGGGGACCTCATAGGACGAGGAAAGGAAGGGATGGGGGAGGGTGTATAGGAGGAGGAGGAGGACAGCCCACTCCCCTCCCCTCTTTCCCCAACTCCCTTCCGCTCCCCATTTTAGGGCGGGAACGGATGTGAAGAAGAGGCTGGGGGAGAGGGCATGGAGGAGGGGGTAGGGGTGCGGTGAAGGGGGGAGGCGAGAGATCGATAGGTTGCTCCAGTGGTGACAATTCTGCCCCGACGCCACCAGCGCTCTCTTGCCGACGCTCGACCAAGCGCCACCCCTCCCCTAACCCCACCGAACCTTCCCATCACCCATCGCGCGGAACACGAGCAAACGTTTTTCTGGAAAAATCTCGAGAAATGTCGTTACCTCACTCCCGCCTCCTTTAATTCCTCCGCGCAAGGAAACCCCCCGAAACCACCACACTACCCACCACACGGCCACTTACAAACGTTCTCCTCGCGGAGAGAGGGTTATGGGTTCGATCTGGACGTGAGGTTACTTTTTTTTCGCGGGTGGGAACATGGAGGAGGGAGATGGGGTGTCGACGAACCGGCCCAGGCGCATGCACGTCATCAAACTACTCCCCGCCAACGTTCTTTTTTTTCTCTAAAGTTCGCGGAGATGAAGAGAGATGGAGCGGCGTTTCCTACGAGGACGCACAGACTAAAATAAGCCGTGACCGACGTGAACCTTCTCCTATCTCCCCATGGGAGGCTCCAATTCATTGAAAGCGAGCGATGCTCAGGTGAAATTTACTCGATTTCTCGACAAAATGTGTCGTGCTCCCGCGTTCGGAACCTGATAAATATTTAAATGCATGATCATCACCAGCTATGCCTCCGGAAATTTTGCTAGAATACAATCCAATACAGGGTAATAGAGGCAAAGGAAACATAAGCACAATATTTTATTATAATTCGTCAACGAGCGAAAACACCGGCATTTCGGAACGACGGGAAGACCTTTGAATGAAACAGTATGACGAGAAGAACTGAGCTGGCAACATACACTGATCAACGTACTGCTATCGTGAATACAACCTTGAGAAATTTCGAACGCAAACTATGATAAAATTATCTCTCCACGCCATGAAATCACGAGCTAAAACTGTGATATAAATAGATTTCAGTGACGGCAACGCCCCAGTTAGAAAAAAAGAAAAAAAGGCATCCCTATGAATGTTCTCGGAGATCAGGTTCTACCCGGCACGGTGTTCACTGGAAGGTTCATGAAAGAAAAATAAGGGAACTCTGAGTCGATTGATTAGAGACGGGTGAATAATATATATTTTTATGTGATCTGAGAATATGGTGGCACAGGAGGGTAAACAAAATTCAATAAAATCGATTTTCTGTAGAATATACACATTGAAATGCCACGATGAAAGATAAATAAAGTAAGAATATTTCAAGAGTCAATTACGCCTTAGTTTTACATTTATCACATGTACAAAATTTATAGGCCAAATTTCAAGCGAGTAAAATCAGAAGTACATTGAAAAATGAAAAGTTCCCAAAATTCTAAGCTTAATTATTGCTCAGCAAAATAAACAGGGTCAATAAAAACTAAGAGTTATTCTATTTTACATCAATGAGAGCGAAGAAAAAATAAACTCAAGTAAAAATAATGAAAGAAATATGCACTGGTCAGATACGGCAATAAAATTAAGTTTTTCATTATTTATATAATTTTCGAATCCAGATGCAGAAAAAAATAACACGTAAAAATTTTCATGAGGCTCCTATTTTTTCTGTCATTCACGAAAATAACAAACGAGTAAAGTAGAGGATTTCCCTCAGATTCCTAGCACACTTTCCAGGCAAAGCCTTAAAAATAGTCTAAAAGAATGGCGCGAAACACTGGTCACGCAAAGAAGTAAGATAACAAAAAAACTGAGAGTAAAAAAAAGAGCTAACCTAAAATAAAAGATTAACATTTACATTTTAATACACGGATAAAGATCGCACACGTAAACTCAATTCAGAAACGAAAACGTATGCACGGGAGAAAAACATTCAGGCCATGGAGAACAGAAATCTCTCCCGTTAAAAATACATTCTGGCGTAATCAGTTCAAAGGACACAGGACAACGACCTCTAAGCATAAATATAGAATACAATACATTGGCCTGCAAGGTCGACCAGGTAGACAATGCATATTGGATGACGGAAAGCAAACCTCCACAACGATGCATTTTACAGCTATTTCCCTTGCACCACTGAGTTCGCGATGTAAACAAAACGGGGGTGAAGCGTCAAAGCAATTTTGACCTCGCACTCACCAACATTTCCTCAACGGTATCACGCCAGTCACCGTTAGCCAGTAGTATTATGTTTGTGGTTCAAGCGCTTCCATAAACTTCGCCTCTCATCCAGGCGGCGAGAGATTGATTACATTTATAACTCCAGAGCTTACTGGAGATGGCTAAAACAAATTTTTAATGGAATAAGAAAAACGAAGTACTAAGAAGAGTAGGAGAGAAGAGAAGCCTCATGAAAACCTTAACAAGAACAACCTTAAAGGCCACATCTAGAGACATGAAGAAAATCGTCGAGGGACAAGTGGAAGGCAAGAACGGAAAAGGAAGACCTCGAACAAAATATACGGAACAAGTAAAGAGAGATGTGAAAGAGAAGAAATACGTAGGTGTGAAAAGATTAGCTGATAGGAGAAATGAGTGGAGAGATGTGTCAAACCAATCCTAGGATTGTTGACCAGTGATGACGAAGAAAAACATATAAACGAGGTACAAAGTACTAATCCATGCTAGCCACGTTTATTAGAAATATTCTCGGCCGAGAGATTATGGCTTGATTCGTATAACCAAAAAACTGAAAAATAAAATATCCGTTTACATGCCACAATGTATAGCTTCCGACCATTAATACCATATAAGAAGTTATTATCAAGGGCTATATTCTCTGACATAAAATTAGGCTCTCATTATCTAGATCCTTTTTCCAAATTGTCGGCCCAAAACGTTATTCACTCTGCTGAGTAGGACAAGGGCCCTTTCAAGTAAAGACGGAGAACGCTCACAAGATTGGGAAAGAGAGATTGCAGCCAGAGGAGATGGCGCGTGTGAAAGAGACTGAACCATTTCGAGAGGTTGTACGACCTACTGCGTTCCACACGAATATATATTTTCCCCCATTCAAAATCCCAGGGAACGTGAAGATATGGTCAAAAGGTCGCGGTCGCTAATCCAGGGCAAGAAAAGAATGAAGACAATGACATTATAAGGAACGATACCCAAGACTAGTGAATGGGAAGCAGATGAGAAAAGCGAGAGAGATTGAGAAAAACTGGGAAAGTGCCTCAAGATCGAATGTGAGGATTCTCCCACTACCCACTGCGAGCAAATCCATTCCATCGGAATATGAAGCCGTTGAAGACACTGCGTCAATACACAGTCATTCACTGTAATGGGATTCCTTCACTTCAGCTTTAAATAGTTTTAGGGTAATTCCATCCGCGTGATTGGCACGAAAGCAATGAAATTCGTCGTGAAACAGTACTACGAGGTACTGATATAATGTGCAATAAAATCATATCATCTTCTTCCATTAGTGTCTATTATAAACTGGAGGGAATCGAAGCGCATTAAGTATCCATCGGATGAAATAAAATACCACACGTTCCAACGTATTAGATTTGTTTAAGATTTAGGAATATGGAACAACTGCAGATAAAAATGATCATTAGTTCACTCAAGTCATCAAAGCATGCACATAATAAAAATAAAGGGACATAGGAAGTAAAAAAATTGCAAAGTAGTTAAGTGTAGTTTTAAAAAAAATCGAGGATGATTCCTTCTTTGGTCACCGTCAAAAACCAACAATTAAGCCCCAAGGAGATGCAAAATGGGAAAATAAATGGACGACATCTAAAACGAACTCTTGAACATATAATTGTACCGACCTGAATTTTCTCACAGCCAAAGAGACTGCTCTAAATTAAGAAAGCCCAATTACCCATATGAATTCTTTCCGAACCCGAGACTACAATGAAGTCATTAAGACACTTTCACTCGACTCCACGAAGATAAAACGAAAAAACAAACGATAAGAAAGTAAGTCAAGAGACATTTTGTGGAGGGGTAGAAGAGAATGACACGTACAAAAATGAAACAAAATCGCCTCGAAAAAAAAGAAACGAGAGAAGGACGACCAGGGCCACGATGCAAGTGAAATGAATGGATGGAGACGACAAGAGGAGTGCAGAGCGGGTGGTAGAAAAAATATGAAACGGACGGGGAGGATGTTATGATAAAGTGGAAAGGTTTAGTGGGAGGATGACGAAAAGAAGAGCCCTGGATCTCGGAAAAAAGAAGAATGACAGATACCCGTACGTACATGCGAGCGGGTGAGGGAAAGCTCGGGGAAATGACACTCGGGGAGGAAGAGGAGCAAAAATGGCGGAGGGTGAACACACATACATACGACGGTAGGCAAGGTGACGCGCGGGAGGGCGCCGCTACGTTACCATGGCGGTGGTCTCCCTCCTCTTTCTCTCTCTCTCTCTCCCTCCTCCCTTTTCGCTGCTGTTAGCTGGAGGCTATCGACGTTTGGCAGCGCCTGCGTTCCAGGAAGAAGCGGCAGCCGAGGATGCCACGCATACGAACGCCGCGGACGAGTGTCCGGGGGTGTAGAGGGGGGGGGGGCGAACGAGCTGGGGGTCGGCTATTTGGGGGCAGGGACGAGACAAGCAAGTGAGTTTGGGGGCTAAATGAGGACGGAGACGAGTACATGGGGGGGCAGGTCTGACTGTACCTGTCCACTGGGCGATTTTGGAGTTAGGTATGTTTAAAATATTCGATGCGCTGAGATGTCGAGGGTGAATATCGAACGATGGTCAACGGTTTTCGACAGCGAAGGATTCTTATTTGAGTATCGATAACCGACGACGGTCACCGATTGTCGACAGCCAAATATTGTTCATTAATCCAACGATCGTGGATGGTTGAATGTTGTCCGTAGTCCAACATCCTCGTGAGTAATCTATTTTTTTAAATAAACCATTGAGATGTCTCTATGAGACATTGTCTCATATCCAAAATTCATATTGCACATTTTCACTTGCCAAGTCATATCATTCCGCAAATATTTCATTTAAACCTCAGTATGTAGACACGAGTAGAAGATCTGTAAATGATGATATCCATACTCTACTGAATATTGTTAAAAGATTTATACTTCTGGCACAATTGACAAATAAAAAGCAGTTTTCCGGGTCTCCGAAAATTCATTCATCATCAAAACAATGAATTTGCGATTGGACATACCAAGTGGTAGCTTATTAACGACTGGATGACCGTCTGTCTTTCATAGAATATTTGTAATCGGTGGACAATCAAGAGTAGAAATAAAATTGCAAAGATCTGTTAACGACATCGATTTATAATATTATACTCGTCATTCGAAACCGCCTACAACAGGCTGTGGTGGAAAATGAAGAGGTTACGGAGGTGGGGTAATACAAGGTGAGGGAGAGGGGAGAAACGAAGGGGTGCTGGACCATTCACTCTCGCCGGACTGTGACAGGATCATGCGACACCAGCCGCCGGCTATTTCGCTACAACGATCGTACGTGCAGGTGGAGAGGAGGGAGGAAGATGGGAGTACGGTATGGATATAGCGTTGCGCTCTCTGCGATGGCCTTTTTTTCTGCTGCCGGCTAGTGAGGACGACTCCCGTCATTAGCTGTCTCTCATTGCCCATCGCTGCAGCTTCCCCTTCCACGCAATGCTCCTCTCGCGGCCAGGGTAATGGAGCTGATTCCGCAGCGATGCCGGACGGTAATACGTTTCAAAGCGCCCGGAGCTAGAGGATGAAATTAATAATAACCGAACGAGGTTCGCCGATTTGAAATTTCCGACGGGAATAGAGCACACGGCGGGCAATCACCGGCAGCCGTAAACTTGGGACACTGAAAACCACTTTGCGTGCGGCATTCAATTAAGCTCGCGTGTAACGGAGAGGGTATTTGTGGGTGTCGCAACTGTCTGCACGACCGTAACCACTGGAGCTGATATTATTGAGCTAACTGGTTAAAACATCGTCCACGATATTTATCCGGCAGAAAAAAATGAAACGACGCCCTAAACTTTTTAAAGAAAATCCATTACTCAAACTACTATAAGTAAGTACATATTCTGAGTAAACTTTGGAGAATATCGCAATATTCAATGGTAAGAAAGATAGCTTTTTCATTTTCATAATTCATTTACATATTATACAGAACGCTATACAATATTTTATATATAATAGTCATAATATGGTAACTTGTAGATCGGATGCCAAAGGCAATGTAATTTATCAGAAACTAGCGAACGGAACTGAAGTAGTGAAACTATATTCAAGTTAATAACATATTAAAATTAAGTCGATGACCACATTTCCACAGCACAATAAAGAAACTTTTAAATCTAAACAAAATTTTCGACTTGGTAAATTAGAGGAAAATATATTTTAGAATAGAATAATAATTACATATACATCACAACTCGCGAAAGCAAGGTCCAAGCGATTCTCTGATATAGAACACCAATAGAAAATGGCGGTTAAAAGAAAACTGAAAAATTACCAATGCCGCTTCCACGCGTGGCGGTGTAGTCACCATAAAATATTCTAGTATAAAAAAATCATTTCTCAAACAAAAAATAAAAGAATATCGACCAATTTCATCAAACTTGAAACCAATACAGAGAAATTATACAGCTATCTTCCGTAGGCTATGTAAAGCAAGATCTCAATTGAAAACTACTAATGGAGTTTAATTTCAAATTGCCACACTTCGTCTGACCAAAGTGCAATTTATTTACATCGCATATCATGTACTTTTGGGACAATATTATTAGTAAAACTGTTTAAACACGTGAAAAACATGAGTTCCCATTACGCTCAACAACATTAACACTTCCAACTGTGACGATTGATAATCCCTCACCTCTTCATTACGCTGAAAATATAATTCCTCAAATTTATACATTCGACATCTATAAGCAATTGGAATGGAATGAAGTAATCTAACGAGAAAAAATAACAAGTAAGAGGTACAGACCATGAACAGATTGAGGATGTCTTTTTTTAATAAAATAATATATACCACACTATTAAAGGATTCATTATTACCGCACTACTATAACTAATTATCTTAGAAAGATACAGAACAAATACACAAAGATAAACCTTTTGCAAATAAGAGAAATTCCGTTTCATTCACGATAGTTTATTTTCAATGAAAACCTAAAATGTTTACAGAAACAATTTTTATTCGACCAAAATTCGAATAGCGGAAAATTAAAAAAAAGTATAAAAAACTATGGCAATTGCACAAATCAACTAAAGGAAACCTGAGGGTGCAACGATATGCTCAATAGTTAGGGAAGTACGACTTAGATCTACCCCGCAAAGCACAAGAAAACAAACCCCAATATGCAGTATTTACCGTAACTCGGCCATGTCAATCTTAGGCCAGCGACCACTGAATCGCTAGAATCGCAGATGATTAAATGCCAATCGTTAATTTAATGGAAATCAATATAGAACGATTAAATACAAAATGCACGACGGGTTACTTAAAATACCCATGAATTCACCACCAGTGGCGAGGCGTTAATTAGCTATTTCATATCGACAGATACCATCTACTATAACACTAGTTTGAAAAAAGGAGGATACGAAAACTCTGCATTGACTAATCGCTTTGAATCACTTATTCGAGGTAGAAACTCTAAACAAGCAAACATTAACAGGCCTCAACGAGGCGGGCAAAGGAGGAGATGGAAGAGAGAGAGGAGAATCTGTTTATTCAGAGGAATGAGAGAGCACGGGAGCTCCCTGTCTCACCTTGACTGCTGGGAAGTCGACAACCCGACAATCTAGATGCGCCAACAAAACACGCAGACAAATACCCCGACAAGAGTTTTATGAAGTCTCCGACTCGTCAATCCGGATACGGGGCCGAGACCAGTGGATGGGGTGGGCATTTGGAAGGAAAAGTGAGCCGAGAAGTAGAAGAAGGTGGGGAAGAAGAGGCGAAAGGAGAACCAGACCGCCTCTGACCCTGAATGACGAAAGTAACTGACGAGACGGAAAGAGGGAGAGAGGAGAATGCAGAAGGGAAAGAGGAGAAGAGACAGACAGAACGGGAGGTTTGTGGGGTGGGAGGGCGAAACCTTGACAAGGGGCAGATTTGGAGAGATGTTTCATACAAGAAGGGATGGGGAGTGGGTTATGAGGGAGTTTAAGGGTCGGATAGGGAGTGGGGGGGGGGGGGGACGGGCGAAAGGGACGATATGCCTCGGCAGGTGGAGGGGCGAGCGAGAGAAGGACGCCCAAAAGGGATAAGAACAAAAACAAGGAAGAGGAACGGAGAGAGAGACGGGTCTGCGAGGCGGCCCGGATTTCTCGAGGCCGCCGACCCCCCCAAGGTTAATTAATAACAATGCCTCTCAAGTTAGCACGGCTCAAAGAAGAAGCTGGCGGAGGCCGATGAACTTCAGTTCGATTCTGTTTTGCTCTCGTCCAGGAAGCAGAAAGGAGATTGGGATTCTGAATAGACAGGCATTGAATGTGGATACAAACAAAACCACACAAAGAGACGCTATAGGCACTCCTAAATTTAAAACCACGACTAGGAAGTGTAAAAATTTTCCCCAATTAAACATTAACGCATTTGACTGCAAGACATTTGAAGATAATAAGCAGACTTTTACACAAAAATTGTGAAAAAAAACTTTAATTTGGTCGCATTGATAATTGGCACACGATTTTGTCTCCAGTAAACCAATACGAACCGCAAAATGGATTTCTGCAAGAATGAAAACAATTGTCTGATACGTAACATCTCTTTCATTAAGGGAAAACTTTCATTCGGATTTCATACTTTTTAAAAATTATGTTAGCCAAACTGAAAAATATTTTCTCCATATTCTCCACATTGGTCGTCCTAATTTTTTTCTTGTGGTCTAAAACATAGAACTAAATGGTTTAGCTAATAAGAACCATCAATTAAACTGTAACAGTTGACAACTTCTAAGTAATAAAAAAACTAACAGGATTCCCGGAGAGGATTATACTTCAACTATTTATTTGTGTGCATTTCTTTTTATGAAAAATTATATTTTTATAACGAAAGGGAAACCATAAAAAATCTAGAACCCAAAAAATTACAAGCAAGCTAAATTTAAAAACGAACTTTCCCATGGAAAGGAAGCTATAAAAAATAGGATCCTCGAAGTGAACTACACATGGTATTCAAGAAACGTGATTCTCAAAATTCCGTACCTGAAAGAACCTCACCCAAAGCGGGAGAAGGCAAACAAAGAAAGGAGAGCGTGAAAAATACAAGCGCCGTTATAAATTGCATGCCGACATAAAGCACCCACAAATCCTTAAATAGCGGGGATCGAATAATGATAGACTCGGCGCTTAATAAGGTAGCTATTAATTCAAAATTGAAAGCTCGCTCGGAGGCGGGACTAACCCTGTCATCGTCGACGAATTGGCCGTGTTTTATTTTCACGCAGACCCACGTGCGGGAGCAACGCATTATGAAATCAGGGAGTCAGCGAGATAAAGCAGATCAAAGCCGATCCGCGCGGTCCGATTTCCTCCACCGTGGCTCCGGGCGAAGAACTAGTACGGAAAGAGAGACGAAAAAGAGAAGAGGAGGAAAGAAGAAAACTATATCATCACTCACACTTTCATTTTTTCCCACGCCCCTCTTCGACCGAAACCGATTCCGGGGGCAGTATTGCCCCACCGATCTCCCACACCCCTCAGGTGAGACAGGACGGTAAAAAAAAAAACAGAAGGATGAAAAAAGCGAGATAAAAATTACACCCTTTTCAACGTCCTTATATATAGCTTTCCCCTCTTTCAAATCTTCCTCCTCCTTCCGAAAACCCACCCAGACCCACCTCTTCCCACTCTTTAGCCTTCCGGAAAACCGATGCAGAGCCGGACCTACACCACCATGCCACAGCCACACAGACGCAAACACACGACCCTTCCACACTCACACACGAAAGAGGGAAGAAGTGAGGTTAAAGAAGAAAAAAAATGAAGAAAAAATATGGAAACACCTCAATCCCCGCCCCTCCTAAAGACACGCGAGGAAAAAAGAATACCAGGAATGATAACCGGGTGTAGTGGAGGGGTTGTGAGCGGGAGAAGAAACAGAAAGCAAAAGGGGGGATAGGAAGAATTGACGGGTATAACGGCCACGAGGAAAACACCATGGGGTGGTGGGAGGCATTAGGAATGGAAGGAGGCGGAAGACTGGACTGGGGGGATGGCTATACGGAGAGAGCGTGGGAGCAGACGGTAAGAAAGAGAATAAGCGGCGGAAGGAATAAATGGCGTGAAGGAAACGCTTGAAAGGGTGGCGGCGTTTGGAGAGGAGACCATTCGGGAAAGATGGACTGGGGATCGAGCCGGTTTTATGGAAAAGGTGTATTGGTGGCGGATTACGGCAAAGACGGAAGAGAAGAAGACGGAGGAGGAGGGAAAGGATGATGTAGGAGGAGGAGGAGGACACGAGGAGGGCGGGTTGGATGGCTGAAAGGGAATCTCGTTGGGGGAGAGGGCCGGTAATGGAGCGGTAAATGAGTAGGCGCGAATCCCTTCCCCCGTATGCATCATCCTCCACCCTACCATTCCCCATCTCCCAAAACACCCTCGCACCCTTACACCCCCATCCCCGCCACCTTACCGCAAAAAGGCACGTGGAAGGTCCGCCTCTGGTGGTTGATGTGGGGAAAAAAGAGACTCAAGGCAAGAACGGAGAGGATGACCCAGAGAAGGGAGACGCGGAAGTGTGGGAGGGGTAGGCACGGCTCCTTCACAGGTGGCCGATGCTGGGAGGAATATAGTACGAGACGTGTTAATGGCAAGGAAGGGACGACAGGGGGTTAAACTGGAGGGGGAAGGACCCAAGACTCTAAACCCACGTGGCCGGCACACGCACACAGCGGGGATGAATGGAGAGGACAGGAACGGGTAAGCGGGAGATATGAAGGGCAAAGGTACGAGGCAGAGAGGCAGTCACATTCAGGACATTAGAATGTAAACAACCCAGTTTTCACGCCGCTCTTTGACATCTTAACTAATACGATAGTGCCGTGAAGAATAACACACAAGAGTTTACGTAGAGTGCCACTAATAATGAGTACATAGGACTAACAACTTCACTCTGATTTACCAATCAGTTACTTGACCCAACTGTTAATATGGTTGATGGTACAACACAATCGAGGCCATTGCTCACAAATTTCACTAATACAGGACTGGAGAATAGCTAAGATTTCTACAATCTAAGAGCAAAAACATCCGATTACCCTAGTAAGTAATAAGCATCCGGTAGTCCAGTCTTTACGCTTCACCTAGATTGAACCCAACCCCCTTCGTAGGCCAGTAGGTTGCCAGGAAGCTCACGGCATCTAATATGACATTTCAATTCCGTAACAATGAAGAGTTGACAACCAGAGAGGAACACGTGCTGAGAGCCGAGCACGGAATGGGCAAGAGAAGACGGGGTGGGCGGACAGCTGGGAAAAGAAGGAGACAGAGGAGCGAGGTGGAAGTGAGGCGGCGAAGGAACGGTGAAGAGCGGGAGAGGTGAGATGGAGATATCAGGGGAGGGAAAGGGGGAGGAGGTGGAGCAAGTATACGAGCCACTACGCTGCCGAATAAGCTGGCGGGGAGTTATGAATGAAGTTGTTACGAGAGAGGGAGGGAGGCAGAGAGTGAGTGGCGTGAGGGGAAGCGATAGGCGCGGGGAGGGGTGAGCCAGGGAAGGATACCGTAGAAGAAGAAGAAGAGAGAGAGAAGGGATAGAAGATGTGTGCGTGTGTATACGGGAAGGCATTTGGGTGGGAGCACGTGGGGTTGTGAGTGAGTAAGCGAATGTATGGGAGGATCGTTTATGATGTCAGCGGGGGGGGGAGGGGTAGGGGATGAGTGAAGAGAGGAGAAGTCCGGTATGGGAACTAGGGGTGCGGGGAATGTGTACGTGTAGGGAGAGAGGGCAAGAGAGAGAGAGAGAGAGAGACACGCATGGGACGTGGGGACTTAGTAATTGTGGTGGTGGGGTGAGAGAAGGTGGTAAAGGGGTTTTGCACCGCGGAAGTTTAGTACGTGTGAGCAGGAGGGCGACCGAGAAAATCCGACGGGGGTGTGGGCAAGGACGAATGTGCATGAGCGCGAGAGATAGAAAGTGGGCGGGGGCGGGAAGGTGACGACAGGGAATGGGTCGAAAAACACAGGCGAGAGAGAGGGGGAGGAGCAGAAAGAGGGGTTAAAACCCATGTTCTGCACTCTCAAGAGTGGAAGGGGCGGGGAGGAACGGGAGTGTAGCGTGTGGGGTGGGGGAGGGAAGGGAGAGACAGATAGAAACAGCCTCTTTTCTTCAGTGAAGTTGTGTTGTGTGTGGGGAGAGAGGGCAGGATGGACTTCGCCTGAGGGAGGCTAGCGGTGGGGAGGCGGAAAGACGTATGGGAATAGGATAAAGAGGGAAAAAGAAGGCCGGGGTGAGAGGGAAGAAGGGGAGGGGGCGTGGTTGGAAGGACTTGGCTTCGCTATGAGGAGTGCGAAGGAGGAGAGAAGAAGACGAGAAAAGATGGCACGAGAGAGAATGCGTCTGTGTGCGCGCCGGGAAGTGAATGAGAGGGTTATTTGGGGAGAAGGAGGCAGCGAAGGAATAAGTAGGTGAATGAGAAAGAGGAAGAAAGAGAGAAAAGAAGAACTTGAGCAGGTATAAAAGCAGGAGCGTAGAGTGGGTAGGGAGGGTTGTTTCCGAAGGGATGGAAGAAGGAATAAGGAGGGGAATAAGGAAAAAGACGGAAGAGGGAAGAAAAGAAAGAGAAGAAGGTAAAGAGAAGGAGCTTCCGAGTCTGCCACAACTACTTTGGGGAGGCTGGGGGTGGGGTGGGGTGAGCGACGGTGGCGCTCTCGTGTGCTGGTGGTCGTGGCAAGAAAGAGGCGGGGAGGCGGAGGATAAGTATGAGAGAGATGTATGTAATGAGATGAATGGAATGGTGAGTGAGTGAGTGTTGGTGGGGCTAATGGGGTGAGAGACAGCGAGGGGTCTTCTGGGAGTGGGGACGCGGGTGGGAGGAACGGAAAGGAGAAAATGCTTATCCCTCGGATCGAATTAAGCGTAAATAAAGGAAAGAAAAATGTTTGCCGGCACGCCCGTGAATTTATCCCGCTCAAAATGCTCCGCCGGAGTTTTATTACCCGAGTATAACAAAGAATCAGGAAACCACTAATTACACGTGCCGACAATTTTTTTTCCAAAAACAACAAAAAATAATACGAACCTCAGCAAGGAAAAAAATAGACGGGAATAAAATAATTCCAATCGATAACCGATTAAAAAGTGAAAGAGAAATTTTGCAAGCGGGATAATTAAAAAAATAAATTATAAATAATACCCCTAATTCAAAAGTTAATTTCGCGTAAAAAACGACAGAAATCCGAAAATTATTTTTTTACGACAGGGTAAGGGAAATTAAATTAAGTTCTTTAATAATTTAAATAAACTGTAACAGTTACAAATAAATAAATCTGGAGCGGCGTAACTCACACGAACACCAGATTAGCCGAAAATAAATACGAGAAAAAAAGTAACAGGGTGAGTTGTGAAAGGGTAGGGGATTGCGAGGGAAACAAGCGAACACAGGCTTGAAGAATGTTATCGAGGAGATGGGGTGAGGGCTTTATTACGTCTCTCTCACAATCGCGAAACGATGAGAGACGAGAGGATGGGGGGATAAAGACCACACTGGGGGATTTTTTGGGACGGGAACAAGGGGGTTAAGAGGACGGGACGCGAAAAATATTAGAATTGGGGTCGAGCGAAGAGGGGGAGGAGGAACAGAAGAGAGTGTCTGAGAAGAAGGGAAGAACATAAAAGGAAAAAAATACATCGGAGCTGAATGGGTTATGGAACGAGGAAGGGGGGATTAGGGTAAGGAGAGAAACCTGGGAGGTTGGACGGGGGGGAATGTTTGATGGGAATGCTTGGCGATGGGAGTTCGGGCAGGAGCGATGTTTTCGGAGGTGAATGGGAATAAGGAGAGATAGGAGAAAAACGATAGGCGGGGCGAGAGGGGAGAAGCCCTTAATAAAGGCAACTCGGGTGTTTGGCTGTAGGTATGGGGGGAGGCGGCCGGGAAGAGAAGCAGTCAGACGAAGAAGGAAGAGCTAAAAGGAAAGAGAGAAAGAGACAGGAAGGAAGAAAAGGAGGAGGGAGAGAGAAGGATAAAAAAGGTACGGAAGGGAGCGGACAAAACTACACAGATTTCATTCATTCACAAAACTGCCTCGACCCCTACCCCCGTAAGTTCTCCCTGACCTCGGGTTTCGACGTCACTTTCCCGCGCGATCATTCAAAAAAAAGGGCGTCAACAGCGACTGCCTTTTTTTCTCTTCTCTCCACCTCTCTTCCCATCTTCGTCCCTTTCCACGACACTCACCCACACCACACACGGACACAAACACGCGGGGCAGGAACGTCTGGCTTCCTGACAAGCGGCAGGCGCGCACTCACACGGCCACCGGACTACGCGGCGGTGGAAAGCCGGCCGAAGGCATTGGAGAGCTCTCGGGTGGAGGAGATAGGTGCAGAGTAGATGGGCGGAGAGGAATGATTGGAGCCCGTGGAAGAGCGAGGCTGGAAGGGAGGGGGTTTGAGGAAGAGAAGGGGAGGCCTGTGAACAGAGATAAAGAGGTTGTTACGGGTGCGGAGGGAGGAGATGGACGGGAGGAGGAAGAGTTGGAAAGTCAGGGGAGGAATGAGTGGGAGACAAGGAAAGCTGAGATAGATTGAAGGTAGTTTTAGGGTGAGAACATGGGAGAGAACAAAGGGGGAAAATATGGCTCGGAGAAGGAAAGCGTAAAGGAAAAGAGAATCGTAAAGCAGGGAGGAGTGGAGAGGGAAGAAGGCTGGACAAAAACAGAGAGAGGGCAAGAAATGCGAGGGAAAATATGGAAGACGAACGAAAAGCGAGATATATAAAAGGAAGGATGAATAATAAAAGAGCAGACCATTGGATCGCTTTCCCCGACAAGATATCACAAGAATGATTATGAACCGCCACAGTGCCGCATAAAAAGACTTTTTGCAGAGGCACGTATATAATTCAAAAATATACACCCACTTTTTGTATTAAAAAAATATGTCATCGACCTGATTGCACTAAAAAGGGGGTTGAGTCGGATGGCTGGTGAAACACGTTTCCGCATTTACGGCTAGTCATTGAGCCCGGCGTTGGGGATTATTTCAACGGAGAATCTAACCCTACCTGAATATTACACTGAGGTAAGATGCAGTTTTTAATTTATTTTGTAAATAAGTTTAATATAATACTTCGCGGCCCTCAAGTGTTACTTGTATCCAACCTTGAGAAATGTTCCTGTTTTAAATGTACTAAGTAAGTGTTAAGGCCTGGTTACACGGTGCATTAACCCGTACGGGTTAATGTATGAATGCGTGTCTGTTTACATGTCTGAATTCATGGACGTTTGCGTGAACGAGGAGCATGAATGAGCGGTTACACGGTACATGCGTTCGCACAAGTTTTCACACATTTTCTCGTAACGCGAGGCGTTTAGTTTTTGTTTATTCCGTTTACAGTGCGCAAAATTTAAATGTGAAAACAGTATCATTAGGTAGGAAGCAGACGATACCTACCAGAAAATAATTCCCTTTTCGTTGTTTCCTGTAGGACCAGGAAATTTCACATACTGGTAATATATTTGCGCTGCCGTGTAAACAGTGGTTTTCATTGTAGTTGCCGAAGTTGTTTCATTTCGTGCCAGTAATATTTATTTATATTTAATATTTATCGTTATCGCTCGCTTAATGCTATATCTCAATAGTACTCTATTTATTTTAAACCGTTATCAAAGTTAATACTTAGGCTGAAAATTTGTAGACGCATCTTGTTTTTAAGCCGTGTTTACTAGACATTTTTCTGTCATCTGTTTCACTGAGTGTAGATGATGTATGAGAGTAGATATTTTTAATACTTTGTTCTACTTTTGTCCGGGACGGTTATAAAGTTAAGAAGATATTTGCTGTTGATGGAAAAGATGTTGGTTTAGAGGTCTTGTCGATTTATGAACTTGCGTAATGTGTGTAGTATTTTTGTGGTGGGCCAGCGCATTCCCACCTCGGACGCATAAAAGGTAGAATTGTCGTTATTTCGTATGATATAAATTATGTTTAAATGTGTTCTATAAGTCGTATGATAGCCGTTGTATTTCACAAATGTCGTGTTGAAAACTCTGTGACAACCTCATCGATTGTTTTGTTCCGGCATAATACAACCAATAAGATACCATAGGCATAAACTTGGTATGTCCGGCATACATACAGGGATAATCTATACGAATATTAGTGTAGATGCAAATGGTGAGTTTGTGGTAGGATTCAAGCACTTACGATACAGTACAAATGAACAAATACGCGTAAAGAGTTACTGAATAGCCAAGACGGCCGTGGAATAGCCCTGCAGATGACAACTAAATGTGTCGTTTCCCACCAGGTGGCTCTGTTATCAACTTGTGCGAATGCATGAACGAAATTAGAACAGGTTCTATTTTCCGTTCACGCGTTCATGCATTTGTACATTTTGGGGTGGTTACACGGTGAATTTTTCCGTTCATTCTCGCGTTCATACATTTAGACATTAACCCGTACGGGTTAATGCACCGTGTAACCAGGCCTTTATGTTCGATAAAATACGTCGCTGCCAAAGAAAATGTAGACACAGTTTACTACTCCATGTTCGACAACCCGGTTTCGAGTTTTCCAGATTCTTTTCCGCTAATTCAAAATGAGAGTTCACCCGACAACAACCAATTTCCATTCAGTGTGACACATACATCTTCGCAACAACTAAAATTACTGTAGCTCAACAACAGAAAAAGAAAGGCTGCAGAAGAACCATTCCGGCGGCCACAAATAAGGAAGATAAAGAGACAAAGGAAATAAAAGAAAATGCGGAGAAAGATAAAAGGGGAAAATGAAGGATAATTTGAGAGAGGAGATAAGAGGAGGAAATGGATCTTTAGCAGCTCGATGCCTGCGAGATCCCCGAGGGGGTGAAGTGGGCGGGGTAATAAGCACACGGGGACTGAAGAGCATGCTTATGGCGAGGAGGCGGTTTGGAGGAGGGGAAGAACGAAGGTGGATACCAGAAAGAAATGGAGTAACGGATTTTTTACGAAAATAAACACGGTAAAAAAGAAACATGAGGATCGAACTAGGGGGAAAAGAAGAGTAGGGGGGGGGGGGAGGAAGAGCGACGGGGTGGAGGCCTCGGAAGCGGGAGGGTGGGGGGTTGTAAGAAACGGGAGGAAAGTGACAAGGGTTGGGGGAAGGAAATTCTCTCCGTCCGATGAATACGAAGACACGGGAGAGGAGACGAACGGAAGGAGTGCGCGGGAATAAAAGGGGCGGATTCGGTGGAGAAGGGGTTGGACTGGTATTTCGGATCGCTAGGGTGAGAGCAGGAGGGTCCGAGAACAAAAAAAAACAAAGTGAGGAGAAGAAACGGGGGAATCCCTGCCGGAGAGTAAACGGCGGAGATGCGCGAGAGAGAGGGATGGATTGGGTGAGTGAGGTTTTTAATGGAGTCGTGAAAACATAACAGAGTGCGCGATGCAGCAGACACTTGAACGCTTTCCTGGCTGGAAGCAAGTGGAGACGAAGAGAACAGCGGAATGGGGAACAGTGCGAGGAATAATAGGACTTCAGTGGGACATTTTGCGGAGATTTGCCGGACGATTACGGGTTAAAGGGAGTGAGAAGAACAAATGAATCACGGAAGAGACAAGCGAGGGACTAGAAGGTTTACGAGCTAAATGACTTTTCGCCGATTAGCGTACTCTCTCAAGGAATTCCGAGCAAACTGATAAATGACATAGGAAATAAGCCAAAAACCGAAAATTACAATCGTAGATAAAAACCACCGCGCCAGTATACAGCGCGGAAAGTGTAACAGGTTTTTGGAGAATGTCGCAAATAAAGAATAAACGCCTCTATGTAATAATATTATCACCCAAACCATTTGCAGAATACTAATAAGGATAATAAGAGTTTAGGTTTAAGGTTTCATCAATCAAACTGTAATACAATTTGCCCATAGGGAAAGCATTATGGGAAATTTGAGGGTAAACGTCAATTCTCTAGAAATATTTATGAAAAAGCTTATGATAAAATAATATCGAAAAATAGCGTTAATTAGTCGGGTTGAAAAAATTAATTCAATAACTAAACCGACAGATCCATGCAAAGGGAAAATTGAAAGAAAAAAGGCCGGAATATATTCATTATTCAACAAAAATTTGTCATAAATGATGGATTCAACCTAAAAAAATATTCACAAAAAAACTCATTATTCGAGAAAATTACTATATTCAAACAGAGCCATTGAGAAAACAATCATCCGTCGGAAGGTGAGTGCGAAGTGCTAAATCGACCATAAAAACCAAAACCAAGGAGGCCCGCAATTAGTAAACAGGGCGGACAAGAAAGAAGGAATGGAAAGAAAGAAGCATGCGCGAAGAAGGCGACTCGAGGTGTGAAAAGAAGAAAATAAAAAAATAAGAATGGGAAGAGCATTTATACAGTCTCCCGGGAGGAAAAAAAGATGCATGTCTCGTGGATGGAATGGAAAACGTCTGCCCGCAATGGTGTTGGTGTGGAGAGAGGTGAGGCAGGGATAAAGTGTGTATCTTCGGCATTGGAGGAAGAAAAAAAGAAAGAGAGGACACGAGGGAAGGGGGAGGACACTGAAAGAAAGAAAGAGAAACAACAGGGAAGATAGAGGAGAGAAAGAGAAAAAGACGAGGGAGTTTGTGGAGGCAAATTCCCGGTGGTGTGAGGAGGAAGAGGCAAATGTAGGAAGATCGGAGAGAGAGATTAAGCTGAGGGGAGGTCTTTTGAGCAGATGCGAAGGGGAGGAGGAGCAGGGGGTGAAGGGGGCGGGTGGCACGAAAGACGGTGTCAAAACAGAAGGGATAAGGAGAGGGAAGAGAGAGAGGTTTGAAGGAACTTAAAGGATGTAGTAGTTTGAGCGAGCGTGTGTGGGAAGGAGGGAGGCGGTGTGAGTTTGAGAGAGCAGAGGTGGGGTGGCGAGCGAGTTAGCGGGTTAGGGAGAGTGTAAGGAGGGGTGCTGAGAAAGAAGGAGGGGGGCTAAGAGATATCCTCTTGGGTGGGTGGGAGGGAGGGTCGTTTTTACGGTGTTATAAGGACTGTGGGGAAATGGGATGGGGCGATGGTTCAAGAGGCGATGGTCGGGAAATATAGAGGGAGGGTGGTACTTGGCGGGGATGAAAGGGGTTTATAGTAGCGAGAACAAACGCGAGAAAGGGAGGGATGGAAAATGGGACGACGACGGGCGAGGAATGAATGAAAAGGGAGGAAAGGAGAGAGGGAGGTTAAGAGTGAATGGGATGGTCAGAGAGTGGAGCATAACACTTAAGGGTAGAACCTCAGAGAATGGGACGGTGGAGAAGGTGTAAGAAAGAAGACGGTGTGAAAGAGAAAGAAAGGAGAGTTTTCGTAAGAACGAAGCCGCATCCAAAAAGACTGGCTTATTCTCATCTTGTTTTGTAGACTTGACCACCATTGGTTAAATGCCCAACCAATCACAACCCATGACTTGATGCGATCACTTAAACGATTTTAAGGATTTCCGATGCACGTACATATATATGCAATACCCGTATAGCATATCGGCCACCATACCAAATTTAATCCGCGTTTACCCGTCGAAGTTAACTGCAGTAGAAAAAAACTCATAAGCGATGTGACGAGATTATTATCGCCACAGAAGTATCCCTAGAGGTTCCACAAGTTTCGCGATCGAACACAAAGAAAATAAAAGAGGAGAAAGAGTCATGCAAACGTACGAATCGAGCATAAAAGTTGGCAGCAATTGTAGTCAACTTGAACGTGTAAATTAGGCTTGAGAAGACCCCGATAGCCACTATCGATCATGCGACCGAATTTCGGAGACTTGAAAAAAAAAGAAAAAAAAAACATTTCGATTACGAACTAAAGAGAATTTCCAATAATGCAGAGGGCCCATTGAGTTATCGACTGCTGAAACCATATTCACAGCACAGATGCTGCCTTGATCGAGAAATTGATTCCTGAAGAGGTCCGATATTGTTATACCCATCACGCAATCGAATTGAAAGAGGACTCAATATTGCTTATAGATGTAAACAGTACCGATACCTTACATGCTGCTGTAAGTGGTGCGACAATTTCAAATCGCACTTCTTCTCTCACTCACTCTCACTCAGTTCTTCCACCCGTATGCTGGCTCACCACACTCTAGGCCACAGGTGCGTGGATTTCATTTATACAAGGCATGGGATGGCGTTCCTTCTCTGAGCTTGTCGCGCGGATATTTATTTGCAGATGCCAAAATGGTTCACCCGTATTTGAAGACCCTTCTATTAGTAATCATACGCTTTATCCACTATGGCCACCAGGTAACTCTTAGTAATGGCCATCACGCTCACTCAATCATCGATTCAACCCCATGGTTTATGTGGCTAGGTGAGGTCAGAAGTAACCCCCGAATTATCCTCAGGAGAGTAAATTGTACCCATTCAGGATAGGGGGCAGCACCTTTTCCAGCGTAAAGTCACACTGCGAGGATTAAAAGGCCATCACTAAGGATTTGAACCCGGGTAGTTTCCAATGATCAACGGCCTTACCAACTGAACTACCGCGCTGCCCAGACCCCAGAAACTAAAATTCCAGTGTTTCTTTCGAGAGTATAGAATGCAATTTTGAAATTTGAATGTTGAATGAAATTTGTAATTTACTTAAAGTTACCACTGACACCTATTTCCTTAAAATTTGAAAAATCCCAAATTATAGAAAAAGCTAATTTATGGATAACTTTAAGCATACATTTTTGGACCTTTTGCAATGCTGAGTCACGTAATTTTGTCAACAAGCACCAGATTCGGAATCAGCACCCCAAAACCTGTGAAGGAGGTATAAAACAAAACTACCCCAACACATTCCAGCAAAAACTACGATTTGACTGGACTATGAACTACGTCACGGCGTATTTAGTTGAGGGCGAAATCATGAAGACGGGTGGTGAGTGGGGAAACCTTTCGGCGATTCCCATCCCTTACAGACTTCTTCCCTCCAGCCACCCCGCTTTCCCTCCACCCACACGAATACTACGGTCTCCAGTATAAGTGCCACGCCGCTTGCTCCCGGCCACTTGCCGTATCTCTCTCTTCTTCTTCTTCTCCTTCCTTCTCGTCCATTTAACATCCACCGGCCACCGCTTTCCGACGACGACGGGAGTATGGGGATGAGGCTATGTGGGGGGAAATCCTTCAGCGGCTCCTCCCAAGGCGTCTGTCCTCCCTGCATGCCGGGGAAATACCCTCCCTACTCATCCTCCCTTTCTACTGTACACACACACGCATAACGCATGGGAATGTCGAGGTTGAAAATAGCGAGAGAGGGGGGGAGTTCGTTAAAATCCCTTCGCGTTCTGATGTAAGTGCGGGCGTGCGCCGGCTGCGAATTGCGTCCGATCTACTCTTTTCCACACCGATCAAAATAAATACATTCGCCTGTCCCTTCTGGTGAATCGAGGCAACTATCAAGAGAGAAAGATCATCTGCGGAGGAATAGGAGACACTGCTCTTGAGTTCATTCTGACGTCGCTAAATCGTTGAAGTTTTTTTTTCAGGGGATTTCAAAGTAAAAGTACCAATATAATTGATAACAAATTTCTATCCTTATTTCAACATTACTAAATATTGTATATAAATAAGTTAAGAGTAAAATAATTTATCGCAATTTTTTCTGTACTATCGATTCGCACTTCCTTTATGTTATGTGCATTCTTCAATGAAGCAGCGTTACTGTTGTATTTGTTAGCCTAAAAATCAATTTAAACATCCTTAAGACAAGTTCTTAATTGACAAGTTTTGTATCGATTTGATGACTTTTGTTATATATGTACCTACTCTTTTGTTCTTGTAATTATTCTAATGCATTTTTTCTATCATTTTATTATTTACATAGCCCTGTATTGTCATATTACGGAGTCCAGTTATTTATAGGTACTTCATACCTTCCAGATGATAATAAATTTATTACTATTATGCGCATTCAATTTACACAGTTTTCATCCTTTGTTTCCTGATGAGCAGCAGAGGCAATTCAACGGACAAATAAAGCGACCGCGAAAAAATCAATTTATTTAAAATGCATTAACAATTAAAGGCCATAATATGCTATATAATTAACAATGTAATTAACTGTCTACTTCCTGCATGAGGGAGCATTTATACAAAAACGTGACCAAACCTTAGGGTGAATCAATTGATGTGTTAATGAAATAAGTGGACAGCATAAAAAAGTATCGAAAATTTACATCACTTTATTCACGAAGAAAAGAAATAACTTCCATCTCGTACACTACAAAATAAAAAAACATTCAAATGATGCTCGCATTAAAGACCTAGGGATAAATATCAAGACACTGATTCTGAAATCACCTATTATCATTTTATGGGCTTTTGTTAAAACTGTAAATGGATTCAATTCAAGAGACTAGCCACTTTCAATTAGAAAATACTAATATGAATACCATGAATGTACATACATGGGCCTTTAAAGAAAAATTTACATGAAGGTTGAAAGAGAGGTAACTCCCATTAAATCACCCCAAAGACAGGACATAAGACTTGTGAAGTTTTTACTCATTTTTTTTTGAAGTTTTTTTTTATCCACGTCAACTGAAGTTCCTTTAGAAACCTTAACCTAGGCAAAATTTTAAAGATAGGGGAGAATACTTTGTTTTTCTTCTATTGGAGAAATTAAGGTTATTCCACACATGACTCTTACATCCGCAAGGTATAACGCACAAGCAGTAAAAAGAATGGCGTACAGACAAAGTTCAGACAAACATTAATTGAATTAATAATTAAAAACGTTAATAATTAAAGAAACAAAGCTTTGAAATTATCTCCTTGAAAATAAAATTTTGAAGAAGAATAATGACAGGAATGAGACAGAGAAATAATAATCACAAAATTCAAATGCAGCGCTATTTCCACTGCCCTCATTCCACTGAAACCTCATCATTTAAATGAAGGCGTGAACTCAAGATGGAATAGCCTAAGGAAATGGGCGAAAATAATCTTTCCTCTTACGTTTAGGCATTCCCTTCCGTCTATTTCCCCACGCCCCACCATTTTTCTGACTTGGAGAGAGTGTCTCCTCCCACAATAACCGTCATGCAGAGCTTTTACCAACCACGACTCGAGGGGCATAAGGAAGGATACTTTATCGGCACGATAAAGAGAATGATCGGAATAGAAGTGAAAACATAAAACAAGGTGACCATTGGCAAAGACCTCGATAAAAAACCTCTCCACTTTCACTCATGGTGGAAATGGAAAATGAGAACCAGAGACGCCCTTGGCCTCTTTCCGTTCTCTCAACATGATGGAACTGTCTCAAAGAAATTTCACCGAAATATCCGCTCGCTCACTCTGCCGGCTTCCTTGGGCGCCCGCCGCCGCCACGGCGGGACGGGGGTTGGGGATATAACACGGCAACAAATCGTTCCTCCATCTCGGGATAATGGCGGGGCTCTCCCGCTAGAGTGGGGCGCCTGCGCACTCAACGCCTCCTTCCCTTCTCTCTCTCGCCTTTTCTCTGCGTTTTCCTTTCTCCCACTCTTCCCATTCCCCCCTTCCCACTACACACTCTTCCTCCTGCAGCAGCAGCTTTGCCGCCGCGCCACACCGGTTTGACGGGCGGAGAGTGGGAAGAGGAAAACGTGGCGGCGCTCCAAGACCTCGTCCTGCCCGAAATGCATAAACTCACTGGTTTCGGAAAAATGTATCGCGACTTGCTCGCACGCAAGGCCGTTGCGTGGTATGGACCGTCACCATCTAAAGCAAGCACTTAGGCTGTCCTGCACCCCGATTCTCACCACTGTAGGTGAGAATCGAGGATCACTGAGCTCATCGTAATGCTAATATTTTACAGTGAGACTTAACTGTTGTCGAGATAGGATTTCCTGAGCAATAGAAAATTGTGGAGAGGGAGAAACGACGGATACCAGAAACAATAAACGAAATATGACTCACCAAACGTCAAATCAATAGAAAAACAAAAATAATCATTACAAGTAATACGAAAAAATCTGCATCAAATTCTTATGATTGAAAAAATGACAAAAGCTTATTTTCGAATTCAGTATTCTCCATTACCCTAAACCTTGAGGCTATAAATGACTTCAGTTATTTTAGATCACATGTTTCTCGATGACGACCCGCAAATTAGTATGCAAGTTAATGGTCAAAATACGAGAGTACTTGTCAAAAGAGCGATGTCCATAAAAATAAACGAATCGACCTGCATCAGTTTCCACGAATATAATGTGTGTCAAATTGATAAATTGAAGGGATGAAAAGTCTGCAAAAATCTTTGAAAACGTTGAAAAATAAATAACGAATGACATTAGTAATTAGCAAATTTTATTTTGGTGAAGTCTTCTCGAAATTTCTCACGTCGATGATTTCACTCGCCCTAATGATGATAGTCGTCCGTAGAAATGTTGGTGATACATTTTAAAACAGTGGAAATCCCGATAAAACTTCACGAAATAGATTCGCCGGGAAATGATTACACCATGCTCAACAAACTGGATCCATCTTCTCTAGTGCCCATTCCATACTCATAACATTAATTGAAACAGGAATTTTTCTTCGCATTATTTTCCCTCCCAGCTTTTTTACCATATAAACAGGGACTAGGTTACCATTGAAATACAATCTACCGAACGAAAACATGAGAATATTTATACCTTCAACACACAGTTCATAATTCACAGATGCCGATCTAATGCAATGTTATGGATTATATTTAAAGCAACTCATTCGTAACTCTGTAAGCAGACATTTAGAACATAGTAGGTACTACAGGTAAAGGAAATACATACTCTGGCAAATCCAAACTGCTGCTCTGAAAGTTGAAATATATCTATCGTCCCAGAAAATATTTAGTAGATAGGTTAGGAGGCAAAGCAATTTATAATTTAACCATCCCTAAATTAAAAGGAAGGTATAAAATTGAACAAATCGAGCGCACCACCCGTGAGGTAGAAGTTTTAACAGCCACTCGGCTCTCAAGTTAGACGCTACATTAAGTGGATAAAGTGGGGCAACTTGGCGGGCATTTACGCATAAACGAAAAGGACTGAAGAAGGGGTCTATAGATGGATATTGGTGGCTATAAGAAGCCCGCGTACGAGCACACACATAAGTTTGGTAGATAAATAGATAGGGAAGTAGAGAGCTAGAGAGGCGAGGAGAGAAGCACCTGAGGTTGGAAGGGGAGGCCAACCCTTTCATGCTCCTCGATAGATCCCGAGCAGCCTCACAAGACACCCCACCTCGAAACGATTCTCCTCCACAACATCGCGCTTGAGTGAAGCCTCCCTCGGGGATGGCTAGAGGAAGGAGACGCCAGCCAGGAAGGCGGCAAAACAACGAGGTTAAACCTACCTCGAAAACTTCTCCTCCACGTTAAGAGGACGTATCTCTTCCTCTTGAGCTTTGTCTTCCTTTCTGAGTCTTGAAACCTGATTACACGATAAATTGAACGTTTTAATTTTCTTCATTTTTATCATCTTTGAGCATTGATTGACTTTTGCTTCTTAGCGGTAATTATTTCGGTTTGTTCTAAATTTGCAAGGATATACTATATTAGTTACTAACTGTTGGTAAGCCTTGGTTATCTGTTTGAGTGTATTTCTGTTGTAAGATCTGATGCTTTCCCGGCGAATATATTCGAAAAAGGCTATTCGGGCTACCACCCGGCTGGAAGCCCGAATAGCCTTTTTCGAGTATTTCTGTTGTGTTGTCGAGTTGCATAGAGCGTTCGTCAAAATCTGTAAAAAGTATTTGCTTTTCAGTAGTTCAGCAACGGCAGAACCTAATTAGTACTTAGATAACTAGGGAGACGGGAGGGATGAATCTCACACACGAACACATGGATCCACAGCGCGCTCTCGCTCTCCCTCTCTCACTCACATGGACCCATGAGCTCACCTCCCTCGTTCTCATCTCTAGGGGCCGCGAGCAGCCCTCCCATCCCACCTCCCCCGGATGCCACGCTGCGTCCGACAGCGAACAGCCGCCCACGCCGCATGCAGTAGCTGAACGTGAGGAATGAGGCACACACGCGGTGGCGGGCCACAAAGAGTGAAAGTTACGCAACGTACACTGCACCACGTTGCTCTGCCTCTCACATAAGCTCAAGCGGTGCGCGGTGCTGCGCCTCAGCCGCGCGTGCATTCTCACTTTCGGCCGGGGAGAGAAATCGAAAGTGAAGAACGCCTCAGTAGAGGCCGACGCCGCCGCCGCCAGAGGGAATGGTGGCCCCGCACTCATGAAGCCTCTTTTGTTCAAATGCCAAATTATTTATGCCATCGAATTTAGACAATCCGGTGGACTATGACGTCTCACGATGGACTTTGAAATATCGAATACTGATAGAAATCAATTGTTTCGGGCTCAAATTAAACATATAAAGGCGATTTAAGATACGAATATGAATGAAATGGCAATATCCGCGACAAAGATATGGGTCGATTGGCTGAAAACGACGATAGCGTTTGTTTTCCCATTACTTATTTCGGTTAGAATTTTTCCCATTAAATTTCAAAATCATTAAAGGGGGAGAGTTGCCAAGATTTTCAGGAAATATTTATAATTATTTTATTTTATAACACTCCTTATCTCCCATAATAATACTTAAGCTGGAGTTTCAGTGATGGCATCTGCTTTTGGTACAGCGCCCTCGTAAATATTTACTCTGAGGTTACAGGGCCAAAATCTCACTATAATTACGACCCATTCCGTGGAGGAGTCGACACGGTCGGATCATGATTATGACCTGCTATGTACGTAGAAATTGTTAAAATATCCATTTATAACACTAAGCTCTACTTCTCATGATCGCGTACTGATTTATTGGACGGTGATCGTCATTGGGAAAATCGATAATTTTCTGGTAGAAAGGACTATTACTTAAGAAATAATACCAATAGGGTAGTTTCCTTCATCAAAGAAAACGAAAGGCATTGATTACGATTCGTTACCCACCATTAGTGTATTCATAATATACAAATTATTTGGTTTTAGAAATCCCAGTTCAGACGAATGGCAATGGTCAATTTTAACCGCATTTGAAAAAGGCCAGATTGGCGCCCATGCGATTCCACTCCACGTGACGTCACAGGGACCTAGTTTTTATGCGAGTAGATAGGAGTTTTACATCGTCTGAGATTACCAATGCATGCATGAGGCACAGAGCTCAGGGAAACATGTCTTAATAATCACCTATTAAAACTGCCTAAGGTCGGAAAGTTTCCTTCGTTTGATAGGGGAATAATAATCCTTATTTAAGCCAAGCGCTACCTGCTAGCAGGGTACTCAGCTACCTGCTAGCAGCCTGCGTCGTATCAGCGCTCAAGCCTCGCCCCAAGGTCACCTCACACGCCGACAGCTGGAACCAGAAATACGCCACACGGACTTTTCCCATCATTCCTACTTAGCCGTTTTCGCGCGCTTGATATTTTTCACTTTTCGTTTAATCGCGAAAAATAGATATCGTCATTAAAAAATCTAAAAGCGTGAAATACGCACTCCAGGAGTAATAAACTTTCGATTTAGGCAATAAAAAAATAATAGGAAACCACCCTGTTCAAACTCGTCACCATCGTCTTAACTTCCTTCCACTTTTAACTGTCATGGAGAGCACATTTAATGTTACTCCTATTAGCTACTTCACCCACTTGACTATCATATATCGATTAACCAATAAGATCAATTATTAATGGCACATTAGAAATCACCTGGCATTGACAGTTGAATGATCATCGACAGTAAATTGAACATCGACATAGAAAAATAACTGACGCTAACGATCGACATCAGAAGTTGTCTTCGCTACTTCAATGACAAAAACCACCATTGACCGTTCCTATTGTTATAACCGTGGATAGCAGCACCATATAAGGCGACAAGTATCTTCTACCAACATGAGCACCGCATCCGAAATATTACTGGGCGAAGAATAATTCCCTGCATCCGGTGGAACGGCTGACATGAAATAAGTAAGAAGAATCGTCGATGTCCAATGAGGCTCGGTACCGATTCATTCGCTGAGTACGGGGAAAACGTTTTAATTGGACGGTTTTCCGACTTGCCCACCATTGAGCTCAAACAAATTAACCTGGCAATTTTAAAAATTAATCCGACTGAAGTAGAACCGAAGAAATACAACCGGTTTCGGTCTTAACGCCACCATCGGGTACATCATGTACCTAATAACTGCTGAAACAGGTTACACCTGTCGCATAAATTGGGGAAGTTACCGAGCTAATCTCTTTGCTAACATCACACCTTTTTCCAACACATTAAGATTAAGAATTCTGATTTCCTTCCCACCTATCTCGCTCTTTCACTCATCAAGTTCATCAATTCAAGGCATTAAAAATGAGAGCATAACAAGGTCGTTCAGTAAGTCCTGACATCGCAATTTAATAAGATATTTCGTAAAATAGATGGGAAAGATAAGTCATATTATTAAGATAAGTTAAATTAGGACTTGGCCAGTTTAAATGAATGCACGTCAACTTCCACAAAAAAACCATAAGAACTCAAAAATACAATTAAAGATCAACAACTTGGGATAGAACAACATCACATAGCTATATACGAAGCGAGATGAATGATTTCAAAGACCTAAACAACTACTACAAGTGAATGACAATTTGTGTGGATTTTATGAGTACACCTTATGGTTGATCTTTGACGGCGAGGCTGTAAATCCACTATGCACGCTCTTAACATTTCCTTCAATCACAAGCACCGAGGAAAGAAAATGAACTTACAACGGCGCGCTGCGGAGCGGTGAGACTTAATGAAAAATCAACACTTACTAAGTCAACGAAAATTTATTTCCACAAACGTAAAAAAATGGTATGACAACGGTAAAGTGCCTATAAACAGCTGTGAAACTATTTTTACAATGAAAATGGGAGTGGTTTTATTTAACGAGGGTGGCAAACAATAGCTTACGCCTCCCTTAACCAAGGATTCATTAGAGTGCACAATTTCTTTTCCAAACTTCAATTTCTGCGTCTCATAACCTCCCGGAACTCATTAAATACAGCGGAAAGGACAAGCAAGGTCAATATTTAGTGAAGGGAAGGATAACCACCCTGTCTCCCACCCGCTGTGTAGCCACCGCGAGCAGGTGTACGCGTATTCATAAAAATGGGGGGAGGGGGTTGGACGTGAGGGGTTGGAGGGCAACTTATTGGACGCTGGCTCCAATCACTTATTCGATCAGACTGCGGGATGAGTTCCACAGTGCGTACAGCAAGTGAATAAACGAAAACAATGAAAACTCGAGACAATCGGCCCAGCCGATACAGATGGAACCGATCGAACCAACGATCACGAATAAAGCTCCTTCTTTTTTTCAATTCGACGGCCAACAACTTCCCGATTGAAGGCGTATTAGCTAGACAAACATTCACCAGAGAGACGGAGGAAAATCAACAAATAAAAATTCCCATGAAAGCAACCACCAGTGAATTCAGAACGCTCATACGATTCGAAAATTCTCTCATGGAAAAGGAAACCGTTCACATACGAATAAAAAAAGAACGGAGGTACAAATTCGACATTCGAACAAAACGCCAATCGGGTGCAAAGGAGGAATAGCTCCCGTCACGTGACTCTAAAACGCTTAACAATTATAAGAGCAGTAATGGCACAAACTGCTATAATATGTTGCTTAAGACAGAATTTAGCCATGAAATGGCCCTAAATGCAGAAATACGAAGTAATTCATGATTAAATTGCCATGTTAAGAGCACTAAGTATAAAATATTCATTCATATTGCGCTGCGGCAAATAGAATTGACAAAATACGACGTAAAAAATGCTAAATATTGCACATCCAGTCACAAATAACTTTCGATATTACACAATAAAAAATAGACTCAATTACTAAAAGTGAAAATTCATTGTATCACCGTTCGAAATTAAAAGATGTAGGGTGAAACTCATCAAAAAAGTATTTGAAATACAATTTTTAAGTCATCAATGGTATAATTCATCCGGTTTTTAAATAAGAATCGAAGCACTATGACCATAAACATCACATATATCTTCCCTCTTATGACGAAACAGATTTTAAATTAAGAATAAATTTAATATTAAATACTGCTCATTAGATTCAATACAGCGCCTACGAAAACATGAAATAATTTGAATATAGGAATTTCTTGTAAAATTGCTTGATCATCGATTCGGAATGGCCGCACACAAGCTGTTGAAGAACCACAGGGTGAACGAGCCCTATTCAAAGAGACAAACCAAATTAAGGATAACCGTGCCAATGTACGAGTGGTAAGAACGAAGTACTACATACTGAATGTAATACTTAACCACACGATCAATGCAAAAGAGGTCATGTTAAAGCCTATGCGGAATCAAGTGTCAACGATATGGTATTCCTTTAAATCTGATTTCGACATTATCACACAGGCGAGATTGGTTCCGGATATTTCTTGTATTGGTTGATTTTGGTGATTTTGATTGATGGGTTGATTTGCAGCTCGAAAGAAATAAGTACCGCTTTTAGATAAGGGTATTAGGATGGACTACGGCAAATATAATAAAAATTATTGTTAACCACGCTCATTCTAGAATGGCGTTTGCCCATCAAGCCCAGCTAGAATTCGTTTCTGCTCCCGTGGTTGGTGTGGGAAGATATCAAGCTAGCAGAAGGATCTCGGCATCAAACACGGAAGAGATTGCTGGACACCATTTCTCAAGCAGCGAACGTCTGGTTTTCCGGCGCTAAGAAATCGCATCGACCATTTTCAGACCATCGCAAAATCGTGGATGTAGAAAGGATAGAAACGGCACCCTCGTCATGAATACTGAATGTATTAAGACACGTGCCATTGGCTATCGGGAGTGAACTCCTGATATTACTTTCTGCATGTATTTTATTCGAATGACCACGAAAAAATCACCTACACCTTGAATGAAACCACCATAAGATATCACAAATATATCCAGGATCTAGCGAAGTTATTTGCTCATTAGCCCGAAAAGGCTAATGGGCAAATGGTGTCCTGCAGAGTTTTATTTTCGATCATGTGAATTTCATCATATTTGACGAGGTCGATTAAAAATTCCTATACTTAAGATAGCAACTGTTTGTCTCTACGTACATGAACTTTCAACCACACTCCCTATGCAAGGAAGTGAAGGCAATGGCGGAATGCAAATGGCAGCCACAAATTTCTGGATCACAAAAGCACAAAGCGAGGAGGCTTAAAAGAAGGAGCAAACCACCATCCACCGATGCCTTCCACCCTCCCCTATCTACTCACCCATAACCCCTTCTCCTCTCCCCCTTTCCAAACCCTTTATCCCCAAGCCTTGCGCCTCTCACCTTCCCATTCCTCGAACCTAGGGCCTCTCGGACAAAGGAGAGCGAGACGGGGAGTGAGAGAGGATGGGAGGTGGAGGGCCTCGCCGGTTCAAGGCCAAACTGGTCCTTTATGGACGATCACAGACTCCCCCTGCCCCCCGCAACTCTCTCCCTCACTCCTCCAGCCAAGCACTGCCCTCGGCCACCGCCATCTCACAGGAATTCCGCGCAAGATTTTAGTTTTATTTTCATCGTTTTTTTTCAGTTTTTCCTTCCTTTTCATTTGTGCTCTCGTGGCTCTCTCCCTCTCTCTCTCGCCTCTACTTTCTCTATTATCGTGTGAGATATTAAAATTAAAAAAAGACTTGCGACGACAATGAGGATGGAATGCAAACGGACCGTGGTATTGTAGGGGAGTCTGGACCAATATCTGCTCGAAAACCTTCCTTCCCTCTCGTCTCGAAAGGATATGACGGACGATATAGAGTTTCACGACGAAGGGGCGATCGAGCCGATACCTCGAGGACGCTTTGTCGTGTACCAAGATAGTGCATGAAGGATTTTCGAAAAAGGAAAGGAATGAAAACATTTAACAAACAAGTGTGGGAGGGATCTTTTTTGAAAATAAGAATGCGAATTATCTGGCGATGCATTCCCCAGCTGGCTCGCGGTGTTTGTTCGGTGATTCATTCTCATCGTATAAAGTTTATACGCCTTCGTGCCTGTATTCGAAGATTAATACCCATGGGGCAAGGCTGAGAGCTTTCCCGATGGGCTTGTAAGCTTTGAACTTTGCGTATGACATAGAAGAGGATCGTTAAAAAGTAATCTCCTTCAAGATTTATAAGCTGGTGGTGGGGATTTAATGACTCGCGAAATCTTGAGGTGAAAATATGGAGGAATATGAATCGTAACCTTATTAGTAAAATTAGCAATTCGAGATAAAATTTAGAAAACGATAACTGCTGTATACGAGAAAATCTTATCATATTTTACGCTAAATACTGGGAAGTGACATGTGAACTGTGATACATGCGTAACATGGCTTAGATTTAAAGCAAAGGTAAAATATAGCATAAACAAGTCTAGTTCTGTCAAGAAAAATTTATAAGTTCCTTTCCACAAATAGTCATCATCACTTACCTTCTGAGAATTAATTGCGTAGTCAGTCCTCTAATCATACAAAATAGAAGTTCCAGTCTTTACTACGTCCTTCACCAAACTAAAAGAGATAGTAACAAGAAGTCGAAACCTACACATGTGTTACACGCACAAGATGGAGCATAAATTTCCGTTAACGCTTTTACAATTATAAATTCATATTTTTTATGAGAATACGTTCTACGAAGATTTATAACATAGTTAACTTCCCGGTAAAAACATATTGACACACGTAAAACATAACTATTACTTTCATTCATTTGGAATTACCATTTCGTTTCCATTGTAGACAGTTAAATCGCTTTAGCATAATAAAGCCAAAGACCCTAATTAGGTAAGACGAATAAAATTGAAATCCTCCCCATGAAACATTGATAGACACGTGAAATAATGAACAACCTGTTGCAAACGAACACGTACTCTCACGCTATCAAACCCTAAACTCACTTCTGCACTTGACCAGTGAGCCAAACACAAGGAGTGAGGAGAGCAAACAGTCCTTAAAACTTCGAAGCCACAAAAGTAAGCGGAAAATCGAAGAGGATCAAGAGGAATAGCTCTCTCTCTCTGAGGATCTCCGCAAGGCACACCCATGAAGAAATCTTCCCGGTCAACTTTCCCACTAACCCACCCACCAACCCTCCTTCCCCCTTCCAAGGAAGATGGTGGGGTGTAAAAAAGTGATTCTCCTACTGCCCCCCAACTGGTATTCGGGACCCAGTTTACCTTGACGAAAGAAGGGAGGAGAAGGAGGAGATGCTGTTCGAGGGAGAAAGGGTTGGGAGGGGGGAAGGGTGGAAAGAGAGAGAGAGAGAGGGGGGAGGCCCCTTTGAAGGACGGAGAAAAAGAGAAGAGGAAAAAGTGCCGCCGAGAGGATGGGGAAGGAGGCGGGAGGAGCACGAACGAAAGGATACTGAAGATGGGGCGATAAACGCGTGGAGACGCCGGGGGATGCTGGGAAAAAAAGGCAAGAAGGGGGTTGGGAAGGGGGGTGAAGTGATAGATGCAGCACGCCTCCATATCAGCCCTTTGGGTCACGGTTAACGAGGGCGGTGGGGGGGAGGAGATGTGAGAGTAAAAACTGCACTTCGAGAGGGGGGGCACGCGGGGAGGCCTTTGAAATGGAGGTGAGCACATGTGGAGGAGGTTGGAAAGGTAAGGCGAGAGTTGTGAGGGATGCCAAAGCGTCGGCGAATGAGTACCCTCTCGCGAAATACACGGTATCAATGCTTTGCCATTAAAAAGGCATCACTCTCATTCCCACTCCCACCACCAACATTAACTACAGCAGGTAAATCTCCATAACCCATTACAATCAACGCCTTAGCGACGGATGAAAACATATTAATCCAAAAACATCATAATCCATAGGCAGGTTGAATGTGTTTGCATATTTATCATCGCCATTAGAATTTCCTAACAAGAAAATATCGGTCTTTCAAATTTGCTCAATACACTTCCTCTCTTCCATGAAAATTTGGCGTTTCTATTGGCAATATCTCGTAATTGGTTACTTTTCGTCATTGAAAGACTCCTCAGGGACGTCCCTCGACGAATTCCATTATCGAAACATTTTCTCAATTCGGGCGACATTCACGTGGTAAGGTCCATGGTAAATATTTGAAGTTAATTCAAGTGTTAACTATGTTTTCCGATGAAATGTAAACTTTCATTTTCATTGGCAGAAACAGCAAGGCGGAAAAAGGTAAATTGACAACAATTATGATGGCATGAAATGATTATTATTGGCCTATGCTCGGGTGAATATTGCCACGGGAGAAGCGGCCAAATGTAATATCAACAAATTTAGGAGTAAAAGAAGAATTTCAACGCATTAATATACACAAGATTTCTTCCAAGCTTTCATAAGTGCATTATTTCAATCTCTTTTTATTTCATCATTTTTATACTCATTCTCAAACTTTGTCCCACAAAAAAGTTTTCATGGACAGAAGTCGACGATGACACGATACAATTTAAGAGAAGTTAAAAATAATGCTTCAAATTCTATCATTTGACAAAAAAGAAAACTTTCCTTAACAAATCAGATGTTATATGCACATAAGTTAAACCAACACGAAAATTTGGGAGCGCCGAGTGAATTAAAGTTCTCCCCTCCACTGAATTCACACCGATTCAAACAAATAAAAACCAAGACATTACTTTGAATCTTGGACAAGAATAAAAATTATTGAGAAGTCGTGACGGGCCAACTTTTCTCTGGCTTTCAACGCTTAAGCAGGACGCATTTCAGGGCGATCCTCGCTCAGACACAAAGATTGTCTCCGGAAGACTAACAAAGCATTTTGGGCAACAACCGCGTCTGCGACAACGCTGTGTGCCCTCCTCCCGATTCTCCCCGCATCATTTTTCACCTGGAGGCGCAGGAGAGATCAAAAGCCTCGAGAGCCGACGGAGACAAGAGCCACTAATCCTACCGACACGCCTAGGACGTGGCACCGTCGCCGGGGCTGCAACCCCCGCCACACCCCCCAACCCCCCCGCGCCGCCCGGCATCAGCACATCGACATCCCCGGCGGAACAACGCACCACGCCTATTATGTATCGCTGCCGATTTTTTCCCCTTGTCACTGTTTAACCTTCCCTCTTCGGAAGTCATCGTTCTTTAACTCTCCGAGTACATCCAGTAAACGCCAAGGATGGATCTTCCCTCAAATGGTGGGACGTTCAGAGCCGATTTCCGCTCTGAAAACTTCCGCCAAATTTTTAGGAAAATTTTCGCATGCTGTACCCTCGAGGCAGGCCCAAATGCGTGAGGTGTGCACGAGATGAAACAAGACGAGATTATGGTAATTATAACTGGATGCATTTTCATCCTAATAACATCTATTTTACAGAAGGGAGATAAATAAACAAAAGGTATTACCATTCTGGAGTTGCAATTGTGTTTTTATACTCTTATAAAATGAAAACTATAAATTTCATACAGTCGAGCATAAGACTGAATTTATCACCAACGAAGTTCAACAGAAAATGTGAAATCCGTCATTGTCAGAGGTGTCCAAAAGTTACTTTCGGTTCAATAGCCTTCAATCTTCCCGAATAACCTGTACTCGTCAACAGGGACTGCGCTTGACAAGCCTTTGTCGAAAATTTTCAACAAGTTTCACTCAAAAAACACACAAGTGCAATCAACCAATTCACATAAAAATGCCGGCAGGTCATGCTGCACATGACATGACTAATGCCCTGAGCTTGAAAGGTGTCAGAGAGTTAAGGCTGCAACGAATTCCATGCATATAAAATCTAAAAAGTGCCACTACCAGCATATAATCCAAAATCTAGAAGGGGCAACAGGAAAATTAGTTTTTTTGATAAATTCAACTCATATCTATTCCTTTATTAATGGGTAAATAAACTATCCACGCTATACTACATTAACTTTGGCCTCCAGAGGTTTTGTTATGAATAATTAACTAAAGAATATAAATAAGAATAATACATAAGAATAAAAAGCTAAAATACCTGTGACTAGATACCTCATATCCAAGTAAATCTCCTCTTTGGAAATAGAAAGAAAAACAGGGTCGTTTTTCTGCGACAATTTTTTATTCCTATTTATTAATTTATTCTACTAAGGCAACTTTTCAGCCTTATCACAGCATCTTGTTACTATACGGATAATCACAGACCTCGGAACCAAACAGGAAGGTCTACAACTAAATACGAAGCTAATAAACACGAAAACGAGGCTAATATGTTTTGCAGCGAATTCCTGGTTCCACAGCAAATATAAGGCTGATCTCGTCTTCAAAGACACGCATATTATCTTATCTACACCACTCCCACTCATTTTTCAGACGAGGTAAACACGTGGGAGGGAATTTATCAAATAAACTCGACTGGATACTAACTACACAGGCGGGCGCTTACTGCCCTAATTACACCCGAATATATGATATGATCGCCAGCTTCAATCAGATAGTACCGGACTACTAAATGTACAGCCCGCGTGGACTTCCGAAGTAAACAGCAGGGAGTAGGAAACACAACCCCTCCCTCCATATTCTTTACACTTTAAGAACGCCGCATAATCGGCTGTCAGGGTTCGGGACTAAGTTTGAGGCGCATAAATATGAGGTATGAAGTGTTGCGGCGTAGGACTCCTTTCGTGCGTCAGGGAAAAAGTCACACGCGAACACGCAAAGCTGACGAGAGTTGAACACTCTTCTGGGAGAGGCGATGAATGAAACGGGGAGGAGGACAAAGGACCCAGAGTTTAAATGCCTCTTGCAGACACGAACTGGGATTCGTGATACCGCCATAGTGCATCAAGATACTCTATTTTCTAGGCCAACGGTTCCCTACCTTTTTTCCACCCGTACCCCTCTATGCGTATATACGGTAAAACGGGGTGAATAGAAACAATTTTCAACTTTGGTTTGAAATTTTGCATATTTGTAGTTGTTCCATATAAACAATTTTTTGCCCAAACACAGGTCTCTGTTAGACCTATTTCTTTATAGTATTTAATTTTTTAAATTTTATTTGATTTTAAAGAAAAAAAATTAAAACATGGTGTTTCTATTCACCCCGAAAATGGGGGTGAATAGAAACAGTACTTCAATTTAATGTTCTTTTCTATTGAAACGAATCGGGGGTGAATGGAAACAGTTAAATATGGTATTTTTAATTTGCAATGGATAAATACAAATTTATTTCTCAACATAATGATTTAATTCAGAACATAAACAAAACAAGTTACATAACTGTAAGTAAACAAATTGAATAGGTAGATAATTACCGTATTTACTAGGTTAAATTATGATAAATAAATTGTGAGATCAGACCGGTCATCTTTGAAAAAATTTTATTGCGGGGTGAATAAAACACTAAAAATGATTTGTTTCTATTCACCCCATAAATTCTGAAAACCTAACCTAAAAAATATGTATAATTTTTGGAAATAATATTGTTAAAGTTAAAGCTTAAAATAAGCCTGAATCTTTTATATGAATAATTAAACTATGTTTTTTACAGCTATTTACTTTTAAGAACACTGCGTATTCTGACTTACCTGGAAAGTTCAAAGTGGATAAAAAAAACAAGAATCACGTGGTAAAATTCAACATGACAAACAAACAGGAACCAGTGCTGCCAACCAAACAAACCATTATTTCACTTTCAGCCAAAAGTGTACCAACCTAAAAAAAATAATAGTTGCCGCTATTTACCCATAGTTATGTAGGAAATAGATTATACATAAAAAAAGAAGTTTCGTTTCTATTCACCCAAATGTTTCTTTTCACCCCGTTTTACGGTAATTAATATTGTACCCCCAAAATGTAACGTGCACATTTTATTACATAATTTCACCACGGGAAAGTGACACTTTTAGCTATAAATAATTATAGAAATAGAAACTTTGTTTTAAATACCCCATATAATATTTATATACATATTTCCTGGCGCCCGCCATTACCGATTATTTTCGACACATCCCCAAGATGTACTCTTACCACCGGTTGGGAACCGCTATTCTAGACAATAGACGCCCACCAGAAACACAAAACAGCCTGTGATTTTTTAGCCTAGGGTTGTAGATTTTCTACTGCTCTTGCCATACCAGCCTCCCACGCGCGAACTTTTCCGATCATTACCATGATTCCGTGACGAAACACTACACAGCAGCATTTCTCTCACATTATCTCGCAGGTAGCTCTCTGGCAAACGTAGGAAATGAGTTACTTGAAAAGGTCAAAGCACCCTTCTCGGAGAGCATTTAACGTTTACCACTATGACGACTCGAGGATCGTCACATGATCTCTTGATGAAGCAATCCGGATGCAATGCTCAACAATATATAGACCGTTAAAAAGTATTGCCCATTAGGATGGGAGTCAAAGACGAATATCTATCTATCTCCTCAGTTATGAAAGCATGTACAGCTATCACAACTAATGCTACAGGCTACGATGAACTAAATATTGTAATAATAAAGAATGCCCTCCCGGCTATTCTTCCTGCTCTTTTAAACATCTTTGATTCATCCCTCCAAACCGCACAATATCCCTGCATTTGGAAGCATTCTCTAATTCATCCAATCCCGAAGTGCTCTGAACCCTCTAATCCATCAGATTATAGACCAATAGGTATCCTATGTACTTTTGCCAAGATATGTGAGCGTGTGGTCTACGAACAACTGAATAAATATATTATTGAAAATGATATACTAATTAATTACCAATCTGGCTTTCGAACTGGATTCAGCACTCTAACTGCCCTGTTAAATATCACCGAGGATATCAGAGGAGCAATGGACAGGCGCGAGGTCACAATACTGGTACTATTTGACCTATCTAAAGCCTTCGACATGGTAAACCACGAAATACTACTCTGTAAGCTTATTAAGTACAATCTCTCTTCGAGTACTGTAAAATGGTTTCGGACTTACCTAAGCAACCGTACTCAATCAGCCATCGGAACAAACAACACCAGATCCAACTGGACGTATAACCGCAGAGGGGTAATCCAAGGTTCAGTCTTAAGCCCCCTGCTATTTTCCTTGTTTATAAATGACCTTCCTGAGGTTCTAATGCATTGTAAATACCATCTCTACGCGGATGACTTCCAGATTTATTGTCATACGGCAGTATCAGATCTATCTTCCACCATAACATTAATCAATAATGATATCCAAAGAATAGCTTCCTGGATGAGGAAAAACCAACTGCAACTCAATGAAAAAAAAACTAAAGCTATTATATTTGGTCCTAGACATCTTATTACTCAAATTGATGAATCCGCTCTTGGAAAAATTCAATTAGAAAATCGTGTAATACCGTACGAAGAAACGGTTAAAAACCTTGGTATAATATTTGATAAGGAACTCAAGTGGAAAAAACAAGTCCATGTCACAAAACAGAAATGTCTGAGCATACTACATCAATTGTATAGAACCAAGAACATAGTTCCGCCCAAAATTCGAACCACCTTGGTTCAGTCACTAATTTTTCCTCACCTTGACTACTGCTCCTCTCTGTTTACTAATCTCTGCGAAGAAAGTAACAACAAATTGCAAATAACAATGAACTCTTCAATGCGCTACATTTATGACCTAAAAAAATGGGATAGGATATCTGATACTTACGTTCGATTACGTTGGCTGAAACTAAAACAGCGTCGTTTATACCATGTGATCCTGCTTGCCTATAAAATTTTATCCACTCGTAATCCCGTTTACCTAGCTGCTAGATTTACCTGGAAAAAAGATCTACATGCAGTATCCACTAGGAATCACTCCGTAGATCTTCACATCCCTCAACATAGCACACTTCACGTAACTAAATCCTTCACAATAATCGCCTCTAGAGTATGGAACTCCCTACCATCCAAAATTAGAAATACTAAATCCATACATGCCTTCAAAACCCAGGTGTACGATATCTTAATAAATAACCCTAAAATGCTGTCTGTCTAAAACTGATTGAAGTAAAATTAGAACGGTGTTAAATCGAATGGCTCTAACATATGGTTGCAGAAAATTGAGTGTAAAATTATGTTAAATTTGAGTGTCATACTAAGTTGTTATTTACTTTTTTTGTTTTTTTTTAATACTGTTTGTCTGACACTATTGTTATATTAAATTATCGCCTTTATTTCTTGCGATGGTTGGTCAGTTACTCCGCAGTATGATGTTTTCCCTTGTGTTGCTGTTGTTTTTGCCGTATTGTCTGTGTGCTGTCGGCGGTTTACAACGATTAAATGTTTTGTATTTCTTTTCATTTTTTGTTTTTCCTTATGAATATGATGTCACCAAGGAGGGGAAACTAAAGTATCTCCATTTTGGAAACTGTTTCTCCTTTCGTTGGTATTGTTTTTGCCTAATTGTTTGTAAGTTGGCGGCTGTCCGCAACAAGTGTATCTTATGTGTTTCTTTTTATTATTTTTTCTTTTCTTTTGGGAATGTAATATCATGCTTAACATGTGAAAATTGTGCAATGGTTTTCTCATGGGCCACAGGCCCACGAAATAAACGAATTTATTATTATTATTATTATTATTATTATTATTATTAATATGATATTAGGCGACAAAAAAAATTATTTCGATTTTTTGGAATTTCAAAAAACAAAAATTCTTTCACAAGATAGCATTTATCAATGATAATACTTAACGATGTGACCTAATTGGGCATAATTTAATTAATAACACACTTAACCAATTCGCATTTTATTCAATTAAATAAAATAGGAATCTACCAATTAACCCATGCGAAATCATATTTACATGACAAAAATTCTATTTTTTGTAAAGCAAAGTGACTTACGAGCTCCTCAAAATAATAATAAGGCCTCGAAATATTTGAATAATAGTATCCGACAGAATATAATATAATACATTTAATAAGAATAAATATCGAAACGAAGATGTACTCGGGAGATACTCCAGCTCTTAATGAGGAAATAAATTAATAAATTAAGGAAGAGCAAGGCTCACACGCCTCCAAAACATGCTATTATATGCCACCACGGACCTTTCTATTACATCTAAATCCTATGAGAAACATGATTAAAATTCATTGATAGACACAGCGCGGAGGTACCGAGATATTCACACCTCTTCTTCACAAGCGACCGCTAACTTTTTGCACAAATTTCATCCGCAAGAAGAGAGGCATTACGGCGCTCCGAGCGTACTCATCCAAGAAACGGCTTGACACGAGAAAAAGGGCGAGCGAGTGAGGAGAAAGGCATGAAGTGACGCAGCGTAAGGGCCACCAACGGGGAAGGGGGTGAAACCAGCAGTTTGCACGTGCGCGGGATGCGACCACGTGGAGCACATGAAAAAGCGAGAGTGTACGAGGAGACGCTGAGACTACTAACAAGAAAATCATGGAAAGAATAGCGGAAGACGAGAAAAAAATCCGAGTAAGTCATGAAGACAAATAGGTTGAGGACATAAAAATCCATCCAAGTGGTCATGGAAGAAAAGAGGAGTGAGATCTGGGGGATGGGAGAGATACGTGCGCGCAAAAAATCACTCTACAACACAGTACTTCGCAGCCCACACAGTGAGACTTATGAAGGCACTGACCTCAATCAGAAAAAATTCAACTCACATAACAACGATACATTTGTTGAGACACCTACAGCGATAGACACAGAAATGTATTGAGGATAAATACGTGACTAGGAACGAAGGTCTTTGAAGGCCAAATTTTTAAATGATAACTTCTTCATCACTGCACAAGAGACAAATTTTCTTTTTCTATTTATATACAATTCAAACTCCGTAAATCCACAATCCAAATGCCGATTTGAGACTTCATGAGCAATTTTTCATTCTTAAATATTTGAATGTAATTTTACAGTTCAGCAAGATTATTGCCCAAGCAGCGCTTGAAAATGCATCTCTTCTGAATACTGCCGCATCAAATAAAGAATACACTTCTCTAAAAGATTAATTTACCATCAGATAATTCAGTAAGACATATAATTTTCCTATTTGTTACTCTACAAGGTGCTTCCTGTAAATAGATATCCAGAACCAAGCGCTAACAGTTTTGCACCGACCAATGTATTTACATCAACATACAACAAAAAATGGATAAAAAGCAGAGATCGGGTAGAAATGAGAAGACGAGCAGCAAAGAATAATTTACGTTACCCCATTGGTGAAAAAAATCCATCTTGACTGGGAATCGAATGGATAATCCAACTTTAGGAGCCATGCATACTTAGAAATCAGTATTATTCCAGTGAAATGACAAATTCGCTGTGGTCTATGGGGCAAGGTGGAAATAGCACCACCGGAAAACCTAGAGTTGAGCGTGGAAAGTTTCTGAAGGAAAGAGCCCCAATCAAAGAGATGAGTGGGATATTGAGGGTATATTCATCGAGTGTGACAATGCTCACACAAAACGAAAAGCTTCACTTTATATCTCACCCATTCTTTCATCAGAACATACCAAGTCTCCACGATTAGCGAGCCGAAATCCAAGTCATCGTCACCACTGCGATCAGTTCATTACACTTACACGACAACACGGGAGGTATACTATCCTTGTATCAGATTGAAAAAAATCACCATCCTACGAAATGAAACTTGATCACAAAGTACCCCCTTCCACAGGCACCCACGAACTACAGACGCTCCATGACTTTCCCTCAGCCCACTGCCCTATTAAAGTAAGCAAACAGAAAGGATTATGAGTGAAGGATAATATTCTATGAAAATAAGAGAAAATGACAACAAATTGGAGAAAATTATGACAGATCGAAAATGAAGCTGACGCGGAGATGTTAACGGCGAGATTTTTCAGGTGTACCGCTTGATCAAAGAATAAATAGGTTCAAAAATTGAGTGAAGCGACGAAAAATATGCATCCATTAAAAATCCAACTTTCATGACAAGGAACTCCGTCAATACCTTGCGCGGCATTGGATCCAATGGCTAAACGAGAAAGGGATATACTGCATCATTTGGGGAATAAATATTTCCCTCACACCGACATGCGTCACCTGGATTTAATTAAGATCAATTTACCAGCTCCGAAATGGAAGTGTGCCTTAATCGCACAAGTCAAGGTCTCATTCAAAAGTTGCACGATTAGGCAAACGAGGACTAATTACCCAGGTTAAATACGAAACGAAGTCTGCCAAGCACGTCGATCTAAATGAACATTTATCTCCATTTATCCCAAAGGCAATCAATTCTGCCACGTGTAATCACCACATCTATCAGAAGCGGCTGCCCGACAGCCCAGCGCTTTCAAAACAAAACAAAGACTAAAAAGAAACAAAGCAACACTCTCCAGGCCATCGCAGAGGTGATTAATAAATTCGACCACCGAAGACAACAACAGAACGCCAGGGCGTGTAAACTTGAAAATTCAATAGACCGACAACTCATTACTAAAATTGAAATCATTAAATTATCACGTATGTAAACAAGAGATCATATGACCCAAATTTGGAATATATAGTCACTATGAATAAAATATTATTTATGTAGCACGCGGAAGTGCTTGCAAAATTAATATTTTGGAAGAGTTGGTTGAGGCACGGAGCAACGAACAATTACAATTGCCATTCGATTGAATTAGAATTGTAAACCTGGAAAGTTTCAGTTCGAAATGTAATGTTATTTTTACATCCTTGAGAGAAAAACAAAAACCTGTTTTACTTAAATCATCAGAAGCAGCGTCAAAACCGACTGCCACGGCAATGATATTATTTGATCTCCCCTTTCTTGCGATAACTATTTAGTGATTGCGTCAATTGCTGTGGGCTCAGCTAGAACTAAGGTGTATGACAGGTTCCATTCCTCCAGAATAAGGAAATGCATGCATCCTACGTTCAATACAACTGTTAAGCCACTCTCATTGGCCAAACCTGGAACAAGAAGCTTCCGAAAAACGGCAATGCGAGAATGCTTGCTTTCCTCACCGACCATAGCATTCGTTTACAAACGCTCACATTTACCTACGCGTGCAGGTGATACATAAACACATTTATTAAAGAAAAGGGTATCAAAAATATCCCAGATGATACGATCGGCACCTGGTTCAAGAGCAACGCAAAATAGTGCGGCAAGGACGAGGGAATATAAGGCTGAAAGGGCTGACGAAAGAAAAGTTTCCCTAACATAAGTAAAAGACAAGCGAAACAGTTAAGCAGGTACGACCAGTCAAAACAATCGCCATACGCAATTACATAGAATACCCAAAGTTGTTCTACAACGCTTCATGCTGGGAGGAAATAATTTCTGCGTGAGCTGGGGTTTCAGTAATAATAATAATAACACACCGATAACTTTCTACAGCCCTAAATTTAGCTATGCGATTTTCGCTTAATGTTCTGCTTCCGTGAAATAGCAAGATTCCAAATAACAACCATAGACATAAAAATCGAGCATGAAAAACTTTCGACGAGGGTAGAATATCATGCAACGAAAAATTTGTCTACAGCACGAAACGTACTTAATAAGGGCAACGAAGACAACTCATGGGGTTACTCGAAGAAAATACGGGACGCATAAAAGTTCACGGAACAGAAAGGTAATTTTAACCATTTTAAAGGCAAATATTACGTACAATGAAAATCTTTTACGTCCACACACTTCCCCGGAAGCCCCCTAAATAGATGTGCTGCGTTACGATACCAACCATCTAACTTAATCTGTACATATGCGAGAACATCTGTAACAGTCATTGGTGAATAAATAAGATTCCAAAGCATCGAATGAATCACATACAGGCGGTAATAAACGGATAGGCTGCCGACATATTATGCTAATGAGCAAAAGAATAATATGGGTAACGGTAAACCTTCCAACACTCTGAGGAAGAACCGACCTAGTAACCGAGTATCAAAAGAACTATCATACACATACAGCTATTTTTTTTATTCCCATACGCCATAGTTAATCCAAAATAATTAAAAAAATTTCGAAATTAATAAAACATTGGAAATAATCTTAAAAGTAATAATAAAACTAAATGTATAAGGCTCAATATTATGTTCGTAAGACCAATGTACATTGCAAGCAACAAAAGGGTAAGAAGAATTATTCCTACAACTCTGCGTGCTTAATGAAAGGTGCGCCAAGTTGTAAATAAAAAAAACTTGACGCTTAAGAAGTAAGCTTAAGTAGTATGACACGCAACCATTCCTATTCTACAGTACATTCGAGACCTCTCGCTCCAGAGGCAAAGGTATTATTATTAACAATATATTAACAAAATTATTTCACCCTATTAACAAAATTAATTAACCAAGACAATAAAGCCTGCTTTGTCTGCCATCATAGGAATATACAAGACAGCAAACAAATATTAATTCTCAGACTAGCTGATAAAATAAAAAAATTATGACAGTGACTCAATATGAACTGTATTATTTTTAAAAAGACTATAAGTTCTCGAAACTAAAACCAGAGAAGGTCAACTTGATAATGTAACTTTGAAAAATAATGACAAACTAATCTTAATTACGTAATTTGAAAAATAATGACAAACTTCTATTGCACTAAAAAAATAAAAAGTCATTAGCAGAAAATGCTGGCTATAAAGCAATAGAACGTGTTTCAAAACAGTAACTTCATCACGTGGAGCACAACCAGAAATATTCATGCCCTCCTATGATGTCACCTAATCTTATAAAGAGTTTGCAATTAAATCACTGTCGCATTTCACGAAACTGCTAGCTTCAAACCGCGAGTAAACAATAACACGTAACAGTCCCAAGACGAGGGAAAATATCGAGCAAAACACAACAGAGGAACGAGATAAATGATCACATAGCCAAGAGGAAACTGATTCCGGCGCTCGCGCAAGTCCGAATCATTATGACTCCATGCAAACGCTGGCCGCAATGGACACTTGTCTTTTGTTTCGCAAGACGAGCACCGCTCTGATCGATTGTTTTAGAGTTTGGTTGGAAGGAGAGGTTAAAAAAAAGGGTCAGAACAGGTGGATACGGTGACAGGTACGAAGTGTTTTGTCGGCCATGTTGAGCCGCGCAAACCTCCATTTCTCTGCCATCGCAGGGGAGCAGAGAAATGTACGGAGAGAGGGAAGGAAAAATAGAGACAGAGAGAAAGAGGTGGGGTGAGGCATTCATGTTGTAGGAGCACGGAAAGGGTGGGGGGCGCGGAAAACGAGGTAGTGGGGGGGAAAGGAGTACCGCCGCCCCCTTTCGCCCGCTTGTGTGTGTGAGAGACAGAGCTTCAAGCCGCGCAATACTCAACGCAGCGCCAACGAAGGTTCCAACGAGACATAGGGAAAAAGACGAAACGAAAAACCGAGTTCGATCAGAATGAAGTCGCAAGAAGACTGCTCCGACTGAAAAGATGGAGGGGAGATCGCAAACAACTTCGACAAACTATTCAGCCTTGTCTTTGTTAAACTTAAAAAGAAATTCGACGATTTTCGCATACCTTTACCCGAAAAATTAACAATGATTTCAATATCAAGGGCGCTAGAAATACCGTCCGCGCGAAACTATCACGCATTGGGAAGGTCTAGGCATCTGCATGAAATACTTGGGTTGAAGGAATGGAGCCCTTTTCATCATTGAGGTGGCGAGTGACCCCATGAAGTAACCAAATGTGCATCTTTCCAGAGATATTAAAAGCTCCGTAATATCCTACTCCAAAACTTCAGAAAGAAGGAAACATCAACGCGAAACATGAAACTTTTAACGCGGCAAAAACCATGTAACACTCACGTCAGAGGACTGTACCCGAAAAAGCAGCGACATATAAAAAACAAGGTGAACAAACACTTATTGGGGGAGTAATCATGACCAATGCACCCTCCAAATAAAAATCATTCCAATACCTCACTCCCTTTTTATTATCCTCCTTTCTCTGCACCAACGCGGTTACGGGAGACGGAGAGAGAAAGATCCCGTCCACGGTGGCGCTTGTGCCACCGAAGTTTGGCAACGTCGCGGTCCAGTCGGACGTGAATACGGAGCGGGGAATGGAGGGGGGGGGCAAGAGGAAAGAGGGGCGTGGAAGGAAAATAGGAGAGGTGAGGGACGTAGGGGAGGAGAGGGATCGAAGGGAAGGAAAGAAGGGAGGGGGAGAGTCAGACTCGAAGGGTGGGGGAGTGGAGGGGAAGGGACGGGAAGTATAGAGCGGGATTGAGCCGGGGTGGCGGCGGGAAGGGGGGGATGAAAAGACGACCTCCCATGCTTTTGTTACACTGATTACAAATTCCAGCGAGCGTCGAAAACCGTACCCTTCCCAATGTCATGACCAAAATATTATGGATTTCAATACATGCAAGAACGCGGAATCGAGAGAAATGAACACAGTGGCAAAACGACGAAATATTAACTTCCTTCAGCCAGTTCTCAGTAAAACTCCGAGGTTAAATTAATGCTTGAACCACAGTATTTTTTCCTAAAAGTTCATATTGTCGTGTACCTGAACAGAGTCCGACTGGGGATCGTAGAATTCAAATTGGTCAATTATGAGAGGATCGATCGCTTTAAAGATAAACACCCACATAATCAAGTAAAATCCATTTTATTACAACGAAGTCCGAAAGAATGATGTGCGGATCGGTCCAGGACCGAGAAAGAGAGTCCCCCCACTCCAATGTGAGGGTGGGTTCGATAAGATAAATATTGGACCAACGTGGTCACGACAATATCAACCCATACATTCGCAGGGATTTTTAATTACTGATTGCACATACTCAACACAGAAACGAGTTTGATTTTTTTCTACCAATTTCCTGGGAAAATAATAATCGAAAAATACATTTTCTCAGAAATTCAGATAATTTTACCCCCTCGTCTTAACAAAATGCGGGGCAACTGCAAAAAAAATCTTCCCTTATCGAACGTTCATTTCGCAACCATTTTCCAATCTCACCTCCTCCACGAATCAATTCAAATTATTTTCATTTTAGCATTGCTGCAACAAAACGTCCCACGAAATCTTACTTTCCACGGAAAACAACCTACTCAACGCCCTTAACTTCCGTTCATGGAAGAGAAGTGTCGGTGAAATAAAAAAGGCCGCACTTTCGCCGAACGCGAAAGATGAAGAAAACTGGACTGGGATAGCATACGTACATTTCCTGGAGCATTTCGATCTAAGTGCCCGGTCTATGCCTAGCTTGACGAGGTGTAGGAAAAAAATTGGATAGCAGCCGAATGAGAGAGAGACAGGGGGAATGATAGTAACGCCATCTCTGCACGATGCCGCTTAAAGAGAGCGCGCTCGTGGGAGGGGCGGCGGAGGGAAGTACAGTCGTCGGCAAGCGAAAGGCTGGGGAGCTTCAGAAGGGAGGGGTGAGTGGGGTGAGGAGTAGGGGTGTGTGGGGAGGACATGAGGGGGTCGGGGGGGAGGAGGAGAGGCCCTCTAGGAGAGCAGTCATCAATATCTGCCCCGCGCGGACGAAACCGCGCACCCCACCACCACCAACACGCGGCCGCACCACCACCGCCAGCGCCTCCCTGCACTAAAACCTGAGGCCACCATTACCAGCCGAAACTAAAGGGGGGAGCCAACTTCGGAGGAAATCGCCTCTAAAAAGGATTACAAATTCTTTTTGGAAAAAAACGGGACATAAGGGCACACAAAAAAAATTCATTAACATCACTATATTTTGAAGTTGAGAGTTTTGGAACTTTTTTTTTGTTTAAGTAGGAGGTAATTTACATCATTCCGCATGAACAAAAATACGAGAAAAGGCACACATACGCAGGTATCGAACTGAAGTATTAAGCTGCCAAAGTTTAACTAGAAAGTTAGAAAGGCGCCTATGACACTTATGTACAGATAAGATAATAATGAAAATGCGGGGACTACCGGAAAGTACGGCAGGGTTGGTTACCCAGGAATTGTGCGCACAACGAAGTCTTCAGAAGGAAAGAGCTTTAAAACGCTTCCCGCACATATCGCCTCTCCGTCGCCGTCCTCTCTCTGTTACTACCCGCCTCTCGGGCGATCACCTGCCAAAATTTGAAGGGGAAAGGATATTTGATAGGGCCTCGAGTTCGAACCTATGATTCCTACGTTTGAAGAGAACACCCGCGACACTGTGAAAGAGCCATGATATACTCATCCACTTCACCGACTCAACGTCGCCTGCTTCAGCTCCCACAGTCCCTTCACTCCATTACAACTTGACACCATTACCTGCCGAAACAAAGAAGAGAAAAAAATTTAATAACCATTGCATACATCCAGTGGGATGTACCAGTGCAAGCGCATTATATAAAAAGAAACGGGGCTTTCAGATAGAAAATTCAACTGCCTTTCTGGTTAAGGGTAAAAAGACTTGATGATTTGATGGAAAAAACACACAGGGATGTCAAGACATGCAACTATACGAGGACACAAAATGTCACGGCAACACTGCTGATAAATCGCTCCAGACTTGGCTTAATTATTCATTACAAGGAAATAATATAAATCAAGTTTACCGCAGAAAAAACAGCATCAATGAAATTTGATGGTTAATATCTACAATAGAGAAACAATTAAATGAAGGCGCTAATTGACTCGAACAATCATAATGGTCTCCGAATAAAGTTTACATTCCCAAAACTACACATGGATTCAGAGGAGAAACCTTAAATACTTGACATGAAAAAAAATACTTCTGTCAGAATTACCAAAACCGTAATATGAACCACTTCTTTGGAATAAATGCGGACAGCGAATGACTGGAGCCCATGCTTCTGATAAGGTTGTCGCCCAAGGGAATACACAGTGGGGACTTGGAGAACTCAGTAAAACTAGAAACTTTTGAGTGTGTTCACCCCGCCAAGCTAACAGCATTGGACAGATAGTGGTTTTTTTTAAGTAAGAGTGCACTGCAATCTCCCTATTCCAAATGAGGCGGCTCAGTTGGACACCAGTGCCTTCGAACCCAGGCCACAGGTAGGATTTATTAATTTTAAACCATTCATCCTCAATTCCTTTCTAACCCAATTATTTACTTAGGAGAATCGAAATGTCACCAAATAAAGACGTAAATAAATCATACCCTAAACATGAGTAACCTTCATGGCTCCCGAAATCGTAGACTTCGAAGTTTTTAAAATATACAAAACGTTACTAATTGTAAGTACAATTCAATAAGGACCTAGGAGACTACATGAAAGTTCAAGATCATCAATTGGATACGGATCAACCCGAGGCGGCATTAATATAATTCATGATTTAAAAGCTAAAACTTGAGCGTGAGAAGAGCGCCATGAATAACCCCCTCTTCTCTCTTAGGCGCCAAAGCCCTTATCGGGATGTAGCGCCGAGGTAGTGGTTAAATCTCATATCACGCGGAAAGCGCCTCAAGGGACATTGGCGTACGTTCAGTTACATGCTTCAGGGCGTCGATTACGCACGCCCACCGCATAGAGAGAAGGCGCTGCCGCGGGAGAGCAAAGGATGGCAAGAGCTACTGGGAGCCTCTTCACTCTCCACCACCAACTCCTCCCCTCAGCACCTTTCGCTCCATCTTTTCCCTTGGCTGGGTGTTTCCTCGCTAACGCCGGCGGAGGTAGTATAACAACTTCGCCACCATATGAGAGAGAGGGGTTTGGACTGTCGGGGATATTTAGGGGTGGCGGCTCTGAACTCAACCGACAAAGGGTCACACTCACGAGGAGATGGAGGGCAGAACAAGAACGCCCTTGAGCGCATCACGATTCGTCGAAATGAAGTGAATCCGAGGAAAATTACGCCAAATGTCTACTGCAGGGGTAAGCGAGCCGAGGACCGGATGGAAGTGGCCATAGATTGCGTGGCTGAGAACTGAGCAACGCGAAATCATCCCTGCAAGTGGCACACACTTCGATCGATCTTTATCCACAAAAGCCCGTAAAAAGCCTATCATCATTCGGTTGCTCACGTGAACTTCCCGACATGCAAGTGACGGAAATGATACTTTGAACTGCTTCGGCATTTTTTCAAGTTAATTTTCATTTTGATATCACTTAATTAACTTATTTGGGCAGCATAACATTTGATTGAAGCAGCCTAACAGAAACCCTGATAGAGATTGTATTTATTTACTTTTTGTTCAGAAATTCGGGTACATATATTAATTCCCTTTGAAGATATACGTTTCTTACGTACGTATTTCCTAAATATAAAAATTACTTTCCAAAATTATCCTAAATATTCAAAAATAAATATTACTTTCTTATCAGTAATTAATGTGAACTAAAAAAAGTGGTACCAAGAGACACGAAAGCCAAAACCATGATAAGTAGGTTGTGTATTAAAGAATTACAAATGGACGCAAATATTCCTAAGGCAGCCTGGCGAACGGGTATCGGCACCACGGCTCTCGCGTCGATTTCCTTTTGCTCGACGGGGCCTTGCGAGCGAGACGGTGCTGCTGTCGCCATCTGGCGCAGAGGCCGGGAAGTGGACTGGCCCCGCATCATTTCCTTACAGGCGCGAAGGGTCATTCCACCGGAAAGGGGAACTAAAGGCTACCCTTATGGGCAAAGGGCTACAAATTCAACATGACCAAAAAAACAACGCACGACCCTACATTTCACACGGCCCAACCATCCTCGACCCACCGACGCTAAATTTACAATCTAAAAATATTATTAATTCCATTCGTGCCCTCTGAGTCAAAATTTACGAAATCAACGTAGAATTGGGATGCATAGACGAATGAACTACCATTTAAAATAGAAGAGTTGAACACCCTCAAGTGCAACTGATCCGAATCTCGAATCCCAAGAGGCCCCTGCATCAAATATAAAATGAAATCGATGTCTATACTCAAATCGACTGAGAGCAACACTTCTCTTTTTGACGATAACGTCGTTTTGATATACAATTACGTAGAATACTATTTAATAATGTAATCCAGTCCGCATAATTACGAACGAGTATTTTAACATGCTTTCCTAAATTTTACGGTTTTTGTGTATGCAATCAAGGAAGCAAATTTTAAACTGAAAATATACTTTGTAATTGAAATCCCCAGTGGTACTACCCAAAATAAGACTTCTTCTGTATATTACCAAAAATATTGCTTAGAAACGAAGGCATAATATTTTCTAGGCCTAATTCTTTGTCCGTCGCGTCTCTGAAATCATAGCAGCTAGAAGAATGCATAAATATAACGCAGTCCACAGCATTCAGTAAAAATCAGTTTTCCCATTCTCAATTTGCTACGTTCGAGTAAAAGGAAATTGTTAACACAATTCAAATTAATGGAATACTTGATCGACTTCCAATGAGATTCGATAGGTTATGCAGTGGAGATCCACTTGAGTTCTGATTTTCATTATTTTCACCAGCAAGGTTGACTGTTTCTATTTTCCTAATTAAACACGGAAATTTTCCAAGTAAGTACACAAGAAAGTTCATTTTCAACCTTCCTCAGGACAAATTACTCTGCACGAAGTCCGGTATAAACTTGCACGAAGTTCAGTCCTACGAAATGTGGTCATCCTCATTATAATTCAACTCTGTCGTTCCCAAATACCAGCTTGAGCATCAATCATGCAGAACTCACACAACACAGCTTAATGGACGACAAAGTAAGAAGCGATAAATTTAGAGCTAATCATAAGGACATAAGCAATAATAGGCAACAAAAACATTGCGTTCCAATCAGCAAAATGCTCGCGATTAGAAATAGCTTTTTAGACAATTTAATACGACGACTCCGGGCAAGCTTGAGCAAACGAAAACATCAGTCGGGACAAAGAATAAATATGGAGAAGGTCATGACGGTGAGAATTACCGTATATGTTCACAATCCCATGCCAATTACCTAAAATTACCAACGCACTGATCGACTAATCTACATATTATGTAACTTCACTGATTTTGCCATCGAAAAAATTACCGTCAGAATTAAATTCGTCAACTTCACGAATTTCGATGAGGAGACTAACTAACACCCCTTCCCCTAAACAAAACCGCGACAGCAGTAACACATCTATTAGCTTTATTATTTCTTTCACCTGAGGGAACAGTTCATGGATCAGTCAACGGAAAAAACATTCGCTGGCGATGAAACTAAATAAGTTTTTCATATAATAATAGCATTAAAAACAAAAAAGTGATTGAAGCATTATCATCGGTTAAATTTTGCACATTACGGTACTTATTTGGATAAAAATTTATGACTCAGAAAACAACCACCAACTTCTTCCTTTTTATGAGAAAAAAAATGATTTGGTAGACACGAGGTACGTGGTTACACATACCCAACTTTTAGCATTAAAACTTCATTCCCCTAGCATCATTGCAAATGTTACGTTCGCGCTAGTCACTACAGCACATATAGGCATTCATAGGGACTCTCATCCACTACCTTTGGTGACTGTCTAAGCACAGTAGGTATCACTTTGGCGACGGTCACTCCACGTAGATGAGCACTGGGTCGCGAGGGCACGTTTGCATTAGTAAAACGAAACGAACGGATATTTTCGAGCGCGATAGTTACTCGCGTGACTCATGACCCGCAAATGCACCAGTTGAAGAATTGCGGGCCAGCAACGGAAATGACGCAAATTGCATGGAAAGTTCGCCCCCGCATAACCACGGGCTCGAGATAAGGCTAGCGTGGGCGGGCACAATGAAAACAAGAGGCTGCTCGCAACATTTCCGCATCAGTCGGGGCGACAAGGACCGCGGCAGGATGAAGAGTAATAGGTGTGAGAAACACGCGCCTCGGCAATGGGCGCAAATTGCACCGACCGATGGAAATGATTTTCACGTCGCTCGCAGCGCAAAAAAAAACATACTCAAACGCAAGGGATCGAAAAACAGAAGCGATGAGAGGCAGCTGAGTAAATCGGGGGATCACCTGATAATGCCCAGTGAACGTTATGGAGAGCCTTCGGTGATCAAGCGGTAATCAGGCCGGCAAATCATTTTTCATTCCGTGGGCTAATAAATCGCAATAGCGGAATTTGGCTATATGGAGTACACGGTGCTTACAGAAAATTATTTCTTAAATAATATAAGAAATAATTTTGAGCTTCACTAAACTCTAAATTAAAACACTAGTTACTAAATTAGTAAATTGATTTCCAGAAATCATTTAAGCCTATAAAACTTTCATCGCCTCATAGAGATCATACAGCCTTTTCTTCGACAAGTACTCATGAAACGACTCCTCAATTACTAGTCAGGGACGGGATGTCTCACAAAGATGGCAGTAATTCAAAAGGGATCAATACTTAAATTAAGACAAAACCGTTAAATACGCCTTCAGCAAAGAAGCCACACCCTTATACGAGAAAAACGCATAAATAGATTCCGGACATAAATAAAAGAAACTGAACAAACGAAGGAGCTGAAGTAAACCGTCGCATCGGATTAGAGCATCTAAGAACCAAGATGAAGACATAGTAATGCATTTATATTTTTCAATATCTGGCAAAGGGTTCAAAAGGGCACAATACACTATCAAACACTTCCACCATGATGAGGAAATACAGGTAAAAACAAGGAAAATTTCCTTCCTTTTACCATATTCAGAACTCCAATGCCGAGCATTCTCTAACAACTACCACGACTGGTAAACCCAAATCACATGATAAAATGTTTTCTTTCGTGTAAGATACATTACCGGATTCGTGAAAGGTCATGCATCTCCACGAACTTTGGCCTATAACCAGAATTTCCCCCAATTCCTGGTTATATATATATATATCGATGAGTATAATTGATCTCTACATTTAGGATTTACAAACTAACTAAAGAGACAAGCATTCCATCGAAATTGACTATGGCATCTCACAAAACACTTTAGCGGAACATAAAACTTAATATACTCATACAACACATCCTTTAAAGGACTAAAAATGCTTGAATACGGGTGACATCATCACTTTACGTCAAATTAATTCATACTGACGTCTTTCTATAGTATAACCACCGTATTTTGTCTCTCAACTCTCAAACTTTGAAAATACTTCCTTCTAAAATCTCCATTATCCACATTTTTATGGAAAAGAAAATATTCAAATACTCTCTTATGCATTTGCGAGGACCTGTTCTACGGATTTGTGCATTGGAAAAGCCGTAATAAAAACGATCTTCATAACAGATTATCAATTGCATTGGTTGTCAGCCACTCGAAAGAGAACTAATTATGTATCTTACTCACGAACTCATACCTCCAATCATACAGCGCTGGAAATAGTGGACAGGTGATAATGATTTTCCATCCCTTCTAAAAAATTCCTTACAATTTATTTCAAACTTTTTTTTAAATAGGATTTCTTGTCTTCTTAAGAAAAGAAACATTGGATGGTTTTCTACGGAGCACTTAATAGGGAAACCGTCAAGGAGGGCGTCCATGTCTATTCTAGAGAAATTATTTCTACAGATCTAAACAGAACGCGAGCCAGTTTTCCTTGGAGTTCTTTAGAATAGGAACGCGTTCTACGACAACCGTCGAAGTTTTTCGTAGAATTCCTTAGTTTTATTTTTAGAAAATATTCTAGATAAATTCTAACTGGGCTTTATAATACGCATTAATAATATATTTTAATTGTATAGTCATGCCATTATTCAGTCTTGAGTTAGTTTCCAGTGAATATATACACTATTACAATCAGGGTCGGTTCTAGACATTTTACTAGTGTAAGCGAACAACATTCCGCCCCACCCCCTCAAAAATAACCTGAGAGATAATAGGGATTCTCTCTGGATACATTTTTAAATAAATACAAATACTTTACGAATGAGGGTCGAGACTTAAACATCAGCGTAAACTTATAACGTGCTTAATCTTATATAATGAATGTGATACTTTTAGGACTTAAAAACCAGCGCATACTTTAGCGCGGCCCCTTTTGCTTTGAGCCCTACGCGGCCGCGTGCATTGCTTAACGTTTAAACCAGTCCTGATTAAAATGCAGAGTGTCTTTATTAATACTGTTTTATGATAATTTTCTCTGGAATGAGCTCTCACAGCTGCATCCATGCGTTACATACTTTTCCAACTGAATATCAATACGTGAATAACCATTATTATTCATCACTTAAACTACGCAGTTGGATAAATATTTGTGTAACTCGATAGACAATGTGGAGAAACAAGACATAATTTGCGTATAAAAACTCTCATCACGGCTCCTACGAGATAGAGCGTATCGAGGTATAGTCACATAAAAGGGACGCAAAGGGAAAAGCGAACTCTGTGCATCGTTTACACACACAAACACTGGTTGACCTCATGCTCCAACACGAAAACTTCAACCCCTCTACATTCCCCCTCCCTCTCTCCCACACACACACAGAGGCGACAAGAGGACAATCGTGCGTCATCGGAGGTTACGCCGATACTCGACATTAATTCAAACGCGAAATTTTCCCCGTCCGCAACGAGAAAAGTGGATAGAGGCGAGAAGAGGGACGCGAGGAAAGGGAAATTTTGTCTCCGAGTTTACGGTCGAACGAGATAAAGGGGCTGAAATATAAGCAACAGTATCTGCCATACCTCGTCTCGCTTTATGAGCCGACAATTCATGGGAGACGGACCGCGGTGGCATTTAAGCCTGTGGTGCAAGGAGGAGGAGGCGACGAGAGGGGAAGGGAGGATTTGCCGGGACGGACCAAGGGACCAGTGAAAGGGTTTATCGCCGTGGAAGAAAAGGAGCAATGGAGGAGGGGAAGAGAGAGGGCTTCCTTCTCCGGAGAAGTTACGTCACCCCGCGTGGAGAAGGAAACTTGGACGGCACCTCCACAATGGCTCCTCCATTGGTCTACCGTCACGGTCGCACCTGGGAGGGGGGGACAGACACCTGGGTGCCCCATCAAAAGGTGAACTCTATTGCCCCACGAAGACAAACTAGGGTGAAGGAGCTAGGTTTGTTTGTGACCGACATTTCCAGCTGCGGACTCACAACGCACCCTCTTGCACTCAGGCACGATGGAACAGAGACAGGAATGGCACCGGCTTATACGAAATACAAGCCAGGAGATGGAAATGAACGACGAGACAGCTAAGTGAGGGATAAAATAGACCATAGGGGTCTGGGTACGATCTATATTTAAATGGAGGCAAAAGGGGGAAGGTAGCAAAAACAGGGACGGTATTAATTTTCTTCATACTTACAGGTAAGATAAAAATTTACCCGTTACTCTGATGTCAAGAATACCAGATCTTTTACGAAGAAAAGAGAGAACGCGGTATAAGAAAAAGGACTAATCCAACAAGACGGAGATAAAGAATTAAATTATTTTATGAGTGAACGTTAGTGATATTATAATAGGAGAAAACAGACAGATGAGATCCAGAATGATAAAATCTGTAATAAATTATGATTAGAGAGGACAAGATTCAAAGAATTTAAGAAATAATTAACACATCAAAATAATGGAAAATTTGGGCTACATTATAGCATACATTTACCATCCGGCAACAGTCTTTGACGATTAAATATTTAACTTTACCTACGCTAGGAAAATTACAGACTCTTTCATGCCATAAAGAAAAAAAGTAACCCTTCTTTTTATTTACAGATACATATTAGAAACGGTTTAGATCCCTTACCTCTCAGCACGGGTTCCTTCTTAACACAACAATTGAAACGGTATAGCTTCAAGCGATGAAGCTAAATTTTAATAAACTCAGATTAAGAGGACATTTGAGTGACTTAAACAAATTACACCTCCTGAAGCGCTCAAAAAAATCTGTTCCATGTACTCAGCTCGAAGGAGATCCTTCAATTCTTCTTTTACGCATCGCCTAATGCAGAGCAACACAAACCTTTCACCGATTCCTCCGGGAATGAAAGCAGTTCACTATGTTCGACGCATGCAAAATTGCCAATCATATAGCGGTTCCGCGGCATCATATTTCACTTACACGACATCGAAGACAGAGGAAAAAGCATCTTGAAGGCACGGAATCGCGTTTTCAACTGTTTTCTCTCCGCATAGGGGGAGGATGTTTACGAACGCGAATGAAAAAAACTTTGCGCTAAAAACAAAACAAAACAGAGGCCAACCATAATGACAAGGCTTGTCGTGGAGTTAGGCAGATGAGTGTGGAGGTAAGTGGTGGGAAATGATAAAAAAAAATAATGGAAGGAGTGCTTTTGAGCGATGAGCGAGGATAAAAATTCCAGATAAAAATTGAATTGTCGCGGTGTTGAGTGGCGGAAAGGGGTGGCGACAAGAGAGGGTGGATCAGGACGGGGGAAACAGGTGGCGAAATCGGGCGAACCTAAAAAATATGAGGATAAAAAAGCATGTTTGGAGGAGGTGTGGTGGTGCTTCGAGAAGTGGAGGACGAAAGAGAAGGGTTGACGTTTAATCCCCACGCACACAGGTATAGGTAAATGAATGGAGAAGGAAGGAAAGAGGATAAGGGGAGGATACAGAAAAATACATGAATCAATGGAAAAGAAACACGAGAGGGAGCGATGGCAAGAGAGGATGAGGAAATTTGAAGATTATGTCGCTCGTTGCTTCCTGGAGAAGACCTAAAACTGAGATTCTTGGCAACAGATCTACAAAGGCTGGTATCGCCAGTATACAATGAACAGCATAGGAAGGGAGGGAAGTGAAATGGCATTGGCAATCACCCTTAAATTACATATTGCACGTAATTATTGCATTTAAAATATTAGATAGAAATTGTCGGTTGAAACGAATGAGAATATGTCTTCGAAATAGGGAACCCGACTGTGATGAGAAAGGAGAATTAAGAAACAAGAAGAAATCTATACTACGTCACTAGATGAACTTCGATAAGATAGAACTTCGTCACTAAACTTAGACGAAAGTAAATTTATCAGTTAACTATACCACCTAACTAGAGAATAGAGAAGAAAAGAGCTTGCTTAGCGTTCAGTAGACAGCTATATATTGATTAAACTATGAAATAGAATAGGTGCTAGGTCATGCTAGGCGGATATTAATCGCAAAAAACACTAACGTAACAAAAAAATTAACAAAGCAAATCTGGCAAAGAAACGAAGTTCAATCGCCTTTCATCGGGAAACAGGGCATAATTCTCTCTTCTCTCTTTTGGAAATAAAAGAAAATACCATAAAAATACCAGACGGTTAAAACCAACATTTACAACTACAGAGGATTTTACACAAAAAGCATATGAAAACCAAGTTTGTGAACTAACTCATTGGATGCCAAAATACCAAGTCGCACGTGAGGTTTTACTCATAAATGTTCTTAAATCGCTAACTTTGTACCACGTGCGGCAACGTTGTTACTTTAGCGATAGCATTTTCAATAAGACCACAAGGTAGTTTAGCGGACAGAGTAGTTGACCAGCAGGGTAAAATATCTCACTTTTTCCAATCTCTTAAAGTCCCACCCCTTTCGTGAAGTTTCCACCGATATCTTTTCATATTTTTTCTTCCGCGAGAAGAGCGAAAGGTCGTATTGCGAAGGAGAAGGCGATGCAGCACGCGAACGGAAAGGGAATAAGAAATGGAATACCGAAAAAAAATGCAAACGGAAGGCAAGGAAGAAAGACCCTCCTCTCATTTCTCAGCCGTTTTTTTGTTCCACTCATGAATAATAAGGATTCGCCGATGGGAAGAGAAGTCCGGAACTCCACTTGCTCGGTCAGGAGGCCTCGACTCCGAGGGAATACTCCACGTAAACAAACTCCGCGAAGGGAAATATGGAATAAAGCGCACGCGACAGCGACCCGGTTCATTGAGTCAAAACGAAGTTCGGACGCGAATTAAATCGCCGCGAAAAAAAATTTAAGCAACCGAGTTGACTTGAAAGTTCAAAGGAATCAGCACGGAATAATATGATGTAAATAAAGAAGACGAAAAATATGGTTGAAATTATTCCTCGCTTGACAACGTGATCGCGCATCTTAATCTGTTGATTCCAAAAATAACGACTTGAAAGAGTGCTATGAAATAGGTCGCCTTTCTTAAGTCATTTATTGATCATAAGCTCAGCACGATAAATAAAAGAACGGCTGCTATATGGAGCACTGGATTCTTTCATAATTTCCTGCAATTTTTTGATTTCTCTTCACCTCTATGTTCAGGGCTGATTCATGAATTTCTGCTTTTCGATCGAGTGGCCTCAAACTTTAAATAAGGTAACCAAAGGTCAAAATGATACAAGAGAACATTTCCCTTCTTCTCTTTGTTTTTTTCCAATCAACAAGATCTAGTAACACTGTCTCTTGGGCTTATCAACATATGATCTCCATTATGACACCCAAAGCGTTAAATGAACCATATTAGAGAGCTAAGAACAAATAGAATCCTATATATTTGGAAAACCTCGCACTATCACTCGCATTCTAAAGAAATGCCTTCATAATATCCATCAGATACATTGCCAATGCAAAAGTTGGATCAACAAAGCAATTTTAAAATGGATTGGCCAACCGATTCAAACTGAATACAACTACTTTATTCACAAAAAATAAAATATCCTATCTGAAGGCTTGAGTGTTGCAAAATATCTCAACTAAACAGTAAGCGCCGCCTCAGCTCTCGCTCAAAGACAACAGTACACGGCGGAAGAAGAAACCTCTACCTTGAAATTCCCATTCAGCATAAAAATAATCCGGAAGTTTGACCTAAATATATATGTAAATGTCCCAATCCGGTGTTCACGAGCAGCAAGCACAGGATACACAAGTCGATATCGGAGGGTCGCATTCCGCCGTGCAACTGCATCCGGTCTCGCAGAGAATCTAGAACTGGATTGAATAATGGCTGCGGCATTTCGTGGTATGGATGTATATACTACATGCAATGGCGCAGGATGTGTCCAAATACCTATGTAAGCTCGGCGGAAAACATCACAAACCTCCACACCTTGCCACACCTCCGTGCTTCCGGTGAAATGCATGGCAACCAAAATTCACTCGAGGCAAATTTTGATTAACTCCAGAAATTGTTTAAACTACATTAAAATTTTTAGGAAGCATTTGAGCAATTAAAACACTTCTGACATAATTCTCCAGAATCTTAAATCGGATATCAATCATTTAAAATGATACAATGCTCTCGAAATTACTATGGAACATTGGGAGAAAACGTTGACATACTATGAATCCATAGCGAGTGAATATTCATGCAAAGAATCTATAGAATAATCTGACAGAAAAGCATGTCAACTAAGGGAAAATATGAATGAAAATTGCTTGCCATTCTCAAGTCAACTTATACTGGAATACAGCTCGGTTATTTGTGATTTCCATAAAATCCGCATATGCCATCAATAAACAAGTAAACCATAAAAGCTTAAAATAACAATTACGATAGAAAATTACAATTGAAATTGACTCACAACATGCTACGTTGGTTTTAAATTATTCAAGTTATTTCACCTTCACAATGCTGCTCGCTCGGAGTATTATACCTCAATTGTTAAAAGTATTAACGTGAGAGTCAAGGCTCAGACTTAAAAGAGGATTGAAATATCAGCTGGTAGTTTTCGGGACACTACCCCAGTGTTTGACGTTCAATGGTAAAGAGCCTTCACAAAAAGCCTTCGCAACTTTCGAGTGAAACGTCGTTATAATATACAAAACTTTTTCACTAACAACAACAACATGCAAACTAATCAGGTACTTCGATACAGCCCAGCTCGGTAATCTCAAACACCACAAAAATTCGACAGCATTTTTCATTCTAAAACTAGGTTGGTTTCAAGCTACTTAGTTACGAACGGAATTGGGGAGGAAACCAGAAATTATAGCTGCGGAAACGAGCACGTCCGATGAGACCTGGAATTTCATAAATACCCCAGGGGGCGAACGTTGAATCGGATCTCAGAGAAGGGGCACACATATACAGGGACGCGTAAAAATCCTGGCATCCAAACCCGCCTTCCGCTCGTATACACGCACGTATAGAGGGGCGAACGCGCTCCTGGGGTTGTAAAAACGGCGAACAGGATGGTCGAAGGGCTAAACGACGCGAGGGCGCGTAAAACGGAGTCGGTTGGAAGGAAGGAGGGCGGGGCTCTTCGAATTAAAAAGAGCACGAGTGGGAGGCCAGGTATGAGAGGATATGCTGGGAAGACGGTCGGGGGGGGGGAGGTGGGGAAGGAGCACGGAGGTTATTCGGGGTCACTCGAGCAGAACCCTCTAACTGAGAAACAGGAAGGAAATGATTCCCAACGAGGTAGGATGTGGCGGGATGCGCCCCAATCACGAACGAAGACTTCGTAGAGTTAGCCTCTTTACTTTCGCTCTGATCCCTAGCAACTTTCGATCCATAAATTGGCCTCTTCCATTTCCAATCAATGGGTCTAAGTGAAGTATTTAAAGACTGCCATCATAGAGAAGAACACGAATAACTTCTCATTCACACTCAAGACATTTCCTAAGCAGATTTTAAATCAGCCATTCATTATCATAGGGGTTATGATAACTTGGGTCGGGAATATAATGCTGAAAGCTTACTATTTCCCTCAGAAATATGTTTCAAGCGCGAGGTGGTAAAATTGACATATTTTTCACTCGCTAAATGACGAAATTTCACATTCTCACATTTTAATAGCCCCCAGACCTGTTGTTCTCAACATTTTATGATGCTGGATTCGCCCATGAACGCATACGGATGAGTCTCTTCCAAAAAAAAGAATTATCAGAGATTTTCGCCCAAAAACTACCCAAATACGCATGATGGTTAAAAATTAGCTAGTTAAAATTCTTACCAAAAAATCTAGTCGAAATATTTAAAAATGATAACGGTTCGTGATTTACACAATTTATTTTAAAAATTGTTGTGTTTATAAAGTTGAAAATGGCTTGGTAGCCGAAACCGGTTTAATTTTTTAAAATCAAATGAGGAAGTCACGAAGTGTTATCATAGCTAATACATGGCCCTTCCACGACGTTCAAGCTTCTAGTTTCGATTTAAATCGAAATATTTACTTCCATCTTAACATATATAACAAACTGAAAATGCATGAAGATGACAAAAGAGTCACAACGATCGCAACCTACGCTTCTGATAACTTTCCGAGATTTATCTCTGGCCCACTCCACAAACACACCACACACAAAATTTCCCAGGAAGTCATCACTGATGACGAGACGCTACCAAGAACACGACACAAAGGTAAACAAATCATAGCCGTGCAACGGCGCTAGCCTTATCTCGGATGGACTCGAGCGTAACAGATAGATAGGCACGAGGAAAGCATTCACAGCTTCCGGGCGACGAAATTCAGGCGACGGAGAAAGTGAAAGGGGGGGCACACACATAATGACAGAGAACCCTTGAGAGGATGAGGTAGGCGACTCTTCGCGTGCATAACCGATCGACTTCCAAAGTAGGCCACGGAGTGAGAACCCTTCTTATGCCTCTCCGCCCCTTCTCCTCTCCGCACATCTAAACGGAGAGGAGGATAGGACCGGACGGGTTCGCTCCCCAGGTACACCTTGCGGAAAAAAAGCCCGGGCGACAAGTGTCAAAGAGTGAAAGGGAAAAAAAGGAGGACTCGCACGAAACGAGCCGAGCGATATGGAGCGGGCTCGATCACTGAAGGGCAACAAGTGGTGACGGGCGGGTGACAACGGAAGAGGCAGCAGAAAAAACGAACCAAAACGAAGAGGAGCTGAACAAGGAAAGTGGGGCGCGTTGAAAGGGATACATACGTATGCATGAGCAATATCGAGGGACAAATATCAGTGATTATTTTCAGCATTCGACACTCTAGAGTAACCCGGCCGCCAAATGTACAACTCAGCGTTCCAGTCTACAAAAGAGTGCTAAAGGGTGACAGAGATCGAAATTTTGTTAAGCTTGTCGATGAATAAAATCCCTTTTTCGAGGGAAAATCAGATATCCGATACGGTGATTCAATGGCCTACGGTTTTTGTTGGTAGGGTAGGTTGCCACTTTGGGAGCCCAAGCCTATTTTAGAAACCACAGAACGATCTATAGTCACGCTCGCTTTCATAGGCATCAGATTTTAGGGTACCCATTAAGTATCCTATAAAATAAATATGATTTCCTGAGTAACGTGCAATTTTGATAACCTTTAACTCTGATAAGGATATCGGAGTGTTGCAATCCTTCGTCGTTACTCAAACAAATGTACATTATTTTAACCATGAAAACTAATTTGCCTTGGATTTCATCTCGTCGTCCACATCACATAGCGTGGACTTCTACCGATAAGGTGCGATTGATATAAGCTCGACGTTCGAGTCAGTGAGGGCCACTGCGGACCAAGGGTCTCTCGAGGAGTTGGATCAAGTACAAATTATTTTGTCCCCGTTGAATGCTCAAGAGCGGATACTAAATGTTCGACAGAGATCATAACACAACAAGTACATCCATCACACCGTATAAATGCCGCTAATTCAGGTTTCACACTCAAAAGCGGACTGTGGATAACCTATATCCCCATTAAAAATTACAGATTTTTGACATGTTTCGGCACTATTTTTGCGCTCAACTTGGATCTAGATTGACATTAGGGACTGATTTTTTGCGCTAAAACCTCTAAAGAGGATGAAATCTCACATTGAAAGGAGAAGTATCAATAGAACCGATAAGGCATGTACCACCTGGACGCACTTATTTACAAAACGCAAATCGCTCCCGGACACGCAATTATGAAGAGTGCAGGAATTGACTGTTCCTGCATTCGTGCTGACCTCGAGGGCAGTGACGAATATCACATGCGGTGGGAGCTGGGGAGAAAATCCGAGAAGACGGACCCAAACCTTAACCTCGCCAACCGAAAGAAGATGAAGCTCCCTCACAAACTAGAACAAGCCTCCCCCACTCCGTCTTCAGTTCCCCTCACCCTTAGGTCCCCACATTCACGCACATACCCTTCCGCCACACGTCACTCATTGAGATTTCTCGGCCCCACCAGACCAACCCCCCACCCCTATCATTTCAACAACCCACCTCCCAAAAACACCCTTCCCGCCGTCCTTCACTTCAACCACCACCTCCTCCCAACTTCCATCCCTTCTGAGATTTGCAAGCGAGATCTCTCTCGTCCCCTACCCTCCTTACACACTTCTCCTCTTACTACACCATTCAGACCCCTTCCTGATCGGCCCTCTCCACTCCTTACCTCCTAACCCAATCTCCCTAAACTACGCCGCCGAGACAATAATCCTCGCCCCTCCCAGACGACCCCTCAGGACACCACGGTCATAGTTTGCGACCACTTGCCGACCCACTTACCAGCCCAACCCCCATCCTCTCACGCCCCTGCCGTATGAGTGTGTGTGTGTGTCTCTCTCTCTCTCTCTCTGGTCTGCCCTTCCGCAAACAACACCCGGCCCACAGACCCTGCCCGCCGCCTGCCTTCCCTAGGTTACCACCTTACGTAAGCGCCGCATAACCCCATCGTCGATGCAGACTAGGTGATCTGGGGACCGCCGAGGAGGGGAACGGCCCCTTACATCCACAACACCCTCGACGAGTGGATTTGGGAAAGGTCTACGCAAGAGACAGTATTGTGACAGACAAACGGCATATCTCACAATTTCCCCAATCTGCCGAAAATATTTTGATCAGATTGATGAAAAATTTGGCACTTAATGGCTTTTCCTAGTTTTAAGTTATATTTTAAGATGAATTAAAAATAAAAATATATTAAATTAAAAAATACGACGCAGCAAAAATTCTGCATTTCTCCCATTTAAATTAATGAAATGCGATACTAACTGAAGGACAGTTTCAATAAATTAGTAACTGTCAAAATAAAAATCATTCCGCTCTCCCGCGGGGGGATAGAATGACTTTTCTCGTCATGTTGAGAGGAAAACTTCGCCCAACAATTCACTGCTTCTCCACACAATGAAAGTTAAAGCTATCATAGTTTTCGAATGATTTGGATGCGAACGACAGATTTTACCACGTATCGCCGGAAACATTTTTATAGTCGAGAAGATTTTTGATGAACGAATCTTTAGAATTTCAGGGATTTTTATTAGTCCATGACTCGCGTAATTATTGGAGAGGATACATAAATTGACACAAAATGTATGTACGTACTTAATATAGTGTTTTCCTTAATGCAACGCAAACCTTCATTTAGTATTTATTAAAGTGTACCGGGACTAGCCACGGTGATAACTTTTTACGGAGTCACCCGCAATGCACAAATAGTGCGAAAAATCCACAGAGGAAAAATCATTCGCCCTGACCGGGATCCCGGTCAGGGCGAATGATTTTTCTCTGTGGATTTTTCGCACTTCATTTAGTAATTTATCGATACCAGGCGACGGAAAGTGGACTCTAATGATACTAATTCTACGAATAACTCCGAGTCTAATAGATAAGCAAGCATTCCTTAAAATTATACCTCCGATCTGGAAAAATGTATCCCCTTTCATATTCACCCAAGATATTCCCAACTTAACCCCAACCACCGACACTATATTTAAAAGAGAATTCATATCGAATTTGAGACACAGACGGTTTTGAGAATTCTCGAAAATAAAATCGACACCTATTCGAAAATTTTAGCTTTCGGATTGGATTCGGATCGGATTCGGAAGTACAAGCCACCAGATCAATATGAGAGTTTATCCAGCAAAATGCGATTCTCGCATCGAGAAGTAAGAACGAAATTTAGGCTGAAAAGGAATACATTATTAGTTCCATGCTACTTATCCTAAAAACAGAGCTCTAGTTTCCGACGGAAGGCTGTTTGCAGATGGCGTGAGCAGCCGAGGATAAACGCGGCAAAAGTGATAAAACCGATGACTTCGTATCGCACTTCAAATTCCAATTTATAAGAATACCCCTGAAATGAGACGAAACTATGAGACGAAATGAAGTGTTTGCTGTAAAAAAAAGTTACTTTTAACGACTGAGATAAAACTCTGGAAATCGTTATCCAGCATGTGTGGCTCACCTAGAAGAAAAAATTTGCAGAACTCAACTTTCGCCTAAGATACACAAAAGAATGACGTAAATGATGTAAAAATGATGAAATAGAAGGTCGCGTAACATTCACGTACTTTGCCAAGTATCACATGAACTTGCTCCGCAAAACAAATGTATGAGTTCTCTTTTTTAACATTTAGATTGATTGAAATAAATTTAAAAAAAATATAATGCCGAAATTTCCCTTAAAATTGCTTTGCATACTAAGGGCATCATCATTCTTCTTCCACAGTGCTGTTAAACTATACACAACAAGTTCACCAAAAACACCGCCACACAGGAGAATTGATGACAAACTAACGGAAACTATTATATATCCATGATGAATGCAAATGTACCCATTCCCATGCTTATCGCAAACAAAATCCACCAGCAACACAGGGAAAATAAAAACTGTTCAGACCTTCTGCTTCCTTTCAGGAAATTTTAACAAACGTGTACGCAGAAAAAAAACGGAAAAAACTATAATTCAAGGGGTCATGGAGAGAATGAGGCTAGTGGAGGTTTAACGCCCATCCGAAAGACACTGATTCGTCCATCGGAAGAACGCCTCAAACCTTTGATTAAGTGTTTTTCATGTATTCCATATTTACAGGGATCGGAAATTTTCTTACTAGGAGTACCAAATATATGCATACAGGGCAAATTAAAACACATACTTCGCGAGGCTACAATCTACCCATTCAAATTCATATCTCTTTTTAGTGAAATCATATGTAGGAAAAATATAAAGGTACAAAAATTTAAAGCATATTCTCGAACAAATACCATTAAGGTGCTGATTAAACTTTTTTGGCTCGTTTAACGTAAGGACCCGAATGAAATACGACTGTAGACCATAAAAAAGAAGCTTTAAGAGGGAAACGTGCTAACCCCTGAAAAATTTTATCCCCTCGTCAAGCAAGCATTGGGTTTTAACGTCATGACCCTAAAAGTTGGTCGTTTTGGGACGGGCTTAAGGCACCGTTCAACAGCAAGTACTTACGCTATGTTCAAGAAAAAAAAAGTGAATTAAAAGAAAAAGAATAGATCGAAAATAACGACACAATGAAAATAGCAGAGAATCAAGAGAAAAGGAACATAAACCTTCTCTTTACTTATAACGTAACACAACCGCAACAGAGACAAATAGAAATCACATATTAGCATTCATGATAAAAAATAAAGTTTTTTTAATCACCAAAATTAATTGAAAAATACTAAAAATCAATCCGAATTTTAGGATATAAGTACACCTGTACCATCAAATACCTTTGTTTTTTATATTTTTAATAAATTAGGTGGAATACAGTCTCGTCGATTCCCAGTGAATGGTGTCTAGTTTTTGAAATATGTATTTAAACAGTTATTTCTTTATAAATAATATTATCAAGATAAGCTGGAGGTTACTTCTTAAGTCCACAAGTTGTCAGTTAGGCACTTAGGAACTAATGCATTGCCACATTGATTCGCCTTAACTCTCAATCACTGCCATTTCAGTTCTCAACTACCACTCATACGACAATATTGCAGGATACAAAGGAGAGGAGTAACGTTCCCACCCGGAAGAAAAAGTGGAGGATCTTGACGCAAGACGAATTTCAGCCACGGGAAAAGGGTTTCATAAGTACTCGCTCTTGCACCTATATCATAAAATGGTAGACAGGTGCCAGTACGAAGCTAAGTTGGCAAGAGGAAAGTGAACCAACAGCCAGCCCCCATTCGATTCCAAAGAATATCAAGGGCGCGATAGGGGCGTAACCTTGGAGTACACTCCTCCCTAGGCCCCAAAGTGAACCCCCTTCAAAAGCCTCCCCTTCCCAACACTTACTTCCTCATGAACAAATGAGAGACCCCTTCTCGTACTCCCCTCACGCTTAAACCGTTCCCCCACTTAAATGGTGGAGATAACCCACATCTCGAAACGTTTTTTACTCTTCCCGCAACGCCGAATTCTCACATCTACCCGTAGTGGTTGTGGAAAATGTACGCACGAGAAGCGAAAGGAACATGGCATACGATTGGGTAGGTGGTCTGCAGGCAAGTAAGGTCACGGAGAGGGTTAAGTACCGAATCGTATCATGCTCCCTAAAGAGGAGGAATTGGTGGGGGGCCAGAGATGGGTTAGGGGAAAAGTCCTTCGAGAAAACCTAAGGGGAGGGATGAAGCGTGAGGGTGGAGTCCGGGCGAATTTCACTCACTATACGATCTCATTACACCACAGGGATGGCTAGTATACTCGGATATCTTACGCCACCCATCCCCCCTCAATTTCGCACTCTTCGCCAGTATTTTCCCGAGAGTGCCAGCACTTTATAATTGCGCGTGAGGGCAGGATGGGAGCAGTAGAATAGCAGGGTAAGGGAAGAGGGGGAGCGCAGGGGACTGGGCGGAGCAAGGGAAGGTCGTAAATCCGGCGTGGACTGGCCGCGAATAATGTTCGCAACATCACGAGGGACTAATGAGCCTCGGACGGTGGACGTGGGAATGTGTTGGTGCAAGAGATGCGACTCCGAGGGGCAATGAGCACGGCGGAGGAATTGGAATGCTGGGGTGGAATTTTCGTCGCCCAGGGTAGAGGGTGAGGACGTGACCCTCGACGAATGAAGCTCCACAAAGCGTCTTATTTCATTGCGACAAAGTAGAGAAGGAATTCTCGAATGTAAAAGACCTCCAGGAAGCGAGGTGACATTAACGCCAACAAAAAGCGATGCACAAAAAAGAGAATTGGTTGGAAATACTTTTTGAGGTTTAGAAAATGTGAGGCCTTTCTAATAAAAACTATAGGCCATCGATGAAATGGATTTTGCAAAATTAAAAAGAAGGTCATTAATTACTGGGATTAAATTTTGGACCAGAAGTTTGACATATATTGCATCAACACCAGCTACGGTAAAATTAAACGTCGCTAAAATGCATCATTATTTTCGTAGAATAAAATTCATAGATAAATATCCACTGCAACAAAAGAATATTAAATCAAAATATTTCTGAGATGTCTGCTCAACACATCATGCATCGAGGTTAAGTACAATCGATGGCACATCCGTGATATTAATCGGTAAACGAAATAGTAATTACATCGATAAAATACTCCACTAGTTTTTGCGTAATACTTAAGGCTCAAAATATAACTATCTTCTAATAATATTACCGATATAGAGATAACGTTAACTAAAACACCAAGTTATTGGCGTGCACAAAGTGAAAACAAAGCCCATCCAAATTTAAAACGCTATCTTGTTTTCCGCCGATGAGAAAAGGACAGAGAATTATTCTTGCAATAGCACGATTCATCAACGAAATAGCATAAAAACAAATAAAAATTGTTCTTCGAAAAAATACAACCAAACCTCAATTTAGGTAATTTGCTACAACCCTGGGATTTAAACCCTAAGAATTCTATTGAGCATGACTTGTGTCTTCGCATTTTTCTTTAGCGTAAGTCAAATAATCATACTAACTTATTTCTCCGCCGAAATTTCGACAACATTTATTGCCATTTTCAGAGTGAGAATTTTAATGATGAAACTTGTAAAATAGCAATCGATGAACTTTAAGGTAATTATTATCATAAATGAAAGTTGAGAGAAAAAATTAACTAACTATAAACCTTCAGCATAAAGTTAAACATTCACTGATGATTATAAATCATCCAAGAGGATAAAGAAAGCAGCGAAGAACGAACACCTCTGACAGTATAGTGCGCGAGATTAATTGGCCCCGAGCGAGGCAAAGGAGCGATGGCTGCCGATCCATCGACCGAAATGCATGCGCGGTGGCATTGTACCACCACCACTATCATCATCATCATCATCCTCCGCGAGCATGAATACAACCGTTTTCCGCGGAGATCTCGCGAGGCCCTGGAGCGCACCTCCCCCTCTCCGCGGCAGCCAGAAGCCCCCCACTTGCCCCCGCGTGACCCCGTTCCCGCAGCCTCTCGCGGTCCGCAGGGAACTCCACACAGCTCATCCTTATTCCCTCCTGCTCACCTCATAGCCCAGTTCTCGCCTTACCTACCCATCTCCCTGCCATCGCGCTGTTCCCCCACCCTCCGCCGTCCATTCGATTTCTCTTCCTGCTTATCCTGCGGGAGAGGTGCGCGTTCCCGGGAAGGCGCGTGGCCGGCGACCGAGGGAGAGTGTCGGGTGTCCGGGTGAATTATGAAACCGACTTCACCACCTCCCTCGACTCCACCCGCGCGAAAGAAATCCACGGGAGAATATCACTTTGCATGGATTACCCGAAGCGCGGAGGAGTTTCCACCAGCTATCCTGAGATCGAGACAAAGATACTACAGGGATTCTAAATTTGGAACATAAAAAGTCGGCTTTCAGGGAATGACCGCACTTCGTAAATAACTCTTACGCATTAGCAAAACATTCCTACCCAATATCGCCGTTTGGTAAATAATGGTCAATAGCAATGGCAAAAAATTTAATGCATGATTCACCAGAAGGAAATATAATAAAGGATGTTATTTTTTAAGTAGAGCCCCGACAGATGTATTCATTAATTCTACCAGAGAATGCTAGATAGAAATACCTTCTTTTTCTCTTTATAGATTCGAGAAAATTACTTTTTCCAAGTAAAAAGTCGGCTGATATTCATTTACAACCAAGGAGTAGGCTCCAATTTATCCAGCATGACTTTATCCAACAAAATATTTCGTAGGAATGAAGATACAAATCTCCTATCAATCAAAAAATCAATAAATAAAACACTCTAATTCGGTAACTTAAATTATATGATACACATAAACTTGTAATCCCAAAGCAACCCTTATCATTATTCCCCTTTGTCCTTATCCTAGATCCGCCATTGTTTGGCACCATCAATTATTAACATTCAGAGAATTGAGGACGTATACGGTTTTTGAGTCGCATCTTAGCCTCCTACATGCAAAAAATGAAAAAATGTCATTTTCTATGCATCACTGTATTATAACAAAATAAGACTACCTCGATAATTAGCAACATATAATCGAGGCTGAACTTGGCCTGGAGAATTTAGAAGTTAAAAAAAAACGTTTTCTCCCAACACACCGAACTACGTCAACCAGAAAATCCATGGCAACGATTACTGATGCCACTGAAGTACTACTATGCATAAACCAAAAATAAAGCGCCAAAACTTGACACACGAGGGCAGAAAATTACACAGCCACACGCTTTCTCCAGGAAAAAAGTTGAGAAGGGCCCTTCAAACGAGACCGTGCGGGTGTCTTAATTCCCAGACGCGCGGAATAAATGCAAATGCACGGCCGCAAAACAAACGCCAACACGTGGCGAGAGGTCTCCTGCACACACCTCGCAAACTCCTCCCCGCCACCTACATACCCCTCCACCGACGGCCACCGCAAGCGACCAAGGCCCTCGGGAGCACCACAGCAAGATTACCCATCAGGAAGTAATAGGGCGAGAGGAATATTCGAGGGCGCTTTCCCCCATCCCAAACTACACTACACACCCTTTGAGAGAATTATTCAAGGCGCCTCCTCCTCTCCCACTTACACTCTCGGCTGCAACGTGAACGACCTTCCCCTTCCACGCTCACAACCACGCGCACACCCGACCTGCATTTCCCCCTCGAACACACATCCACCGTCTTATCTCCGCCCGCCCTTCCTCCCATTCACCGGGATCCCTTCCGGCCCTGAAGGCTGCTCCATTTCCTCGTCCTCCTCCAGAGAATTCCACTCTCTCAAGTGCAGTCTTTATCTTCTCCAGTACAGAGATGGAGGGAGGACGACTTGGCGGACGTCGAGGCTCGCGTTGAAGGAGGCGGGGTAAAAGAGAGTGAAATTGCGCGGATCGTGAGAAGCCACGGTAATTGGGTTTTGGCGCGTTTGCGAAGGTAGTTCGTGCTGCCTCTCAAGAGAGCAAGGGGTGAAGCGGGACTACAAAAAGTAGTGACGAGGAAGATGCACTCGGTTGGTTTTTCGATGGAAAGCCCACTTCGGAAGGGATAAAAATTTCGAGGACCTTCGAACATTTCGAGTTCTTTCGGAAGGGCATTTATCAAGAAGGATCTTGAATGCCATCCCAATTCTATATGTAAGATAAAAACAAAAATTCGATAAAAATCGTGCGATCTACAGAAAATAATGCGCTATTCCTCATACAGGTAACAAAATAAACAAGTTAAAAAATAGGTTCACTAGCCCGTATTTGAAGTTCTTAAAACTACTCAATGCCACCAAGTAAATAATAAAATAATTATACTCACAAAATTATAATACAGCAAGCCAACCAACATGCCCGACAATTTTGCCATGACTCAATGGTTTACTAAAAATTTCACGACGCAATAAACGCCAAGATGCTTTGCCTTTAAGAATAATAAAAAGAGGGTTTCTCTTTAAAAACATCGACAACAGCTTTCTTTGGCTTTTCAAAATATTGCCCTAAGTTCCAATTCATTCACAAACGAAAGGTAAATAAAGTAGCAAGACTAAATAAGGAATAAATGCCTTAATGTATCGCATAAAGGCTAAAACATGAACTAGAATAAGCCTCAGAGCTAAGCAAACAAATACACCAAGAGGAGAGAGTTCAAGGCTCTCTCAGCTTTACAGGGAATGACCAAGTTTCCAAGCGACGAGAGAACTGTAATCCTGGTAGTAAGAAGAGGTGGGTCATTCACCAGAGCACAGCCATGAGATCGTTCACAAAACACGCGCGCGGGCACACGCCGGAGAGGATGAAGGAAAAAACGAAACAACACGGGCGACGACGTCAAAACAACCCCCACCCCCGCGCACCGAAAACATCCCCGCCTCCTCTCCGCCACTCGCCCTTTTGAGTCCCGCGCGGCAACCCCCTCGCGCTGCGGAGGCGGCCAACACTCCGGGGGCAAGATCCCTCCCTCCCTCCCTCCTCTCATTCTCGGGACCGCCAGCAGCAGCAAGCTCTCTCCGCACGTAACACACACACATACACCGCTGCCGCAAACGGGCCGGATGCACTCGTCTCGCCTCCGCATCAAAACGATGCTCGAGCTGCTCTCCACCCGAGAGTGCAACTTTCACCCTCTCTCCCGAGTCGCGACAGAAAATCCCATATTCCACACAAACGCTCCCAAGCACACATACACTACCACTACACCCACATTACACGTTCCTCTTCGCGTTCAAACGCTCCCTACGATATCTTAAAGGTACCTCAAACTTCAATGCTTGACAAATGCCTCGACAACATTCGATATGCAAAAGAAAATAACTTAATGAAACTATCCTCCTTTTACATTCAAGTGCCCCGATGGAGGGCCAGTGAAATTGCAGTTTGATACGGCTGCAATTTAATGTGATGTTTGAGGAAAATGACTTTATTTTCCGCCTTCTATAACCTCGATACTCATGGGCCTTTTATTCAGTAACATTAGCGAGCCCGGAAACTACAAAAACTGTCTTGGGTAGTAACTAACCCAACCACTCGATTTTTGAACCAGCGCAGCGTCCTATTCGTTAGCAGGGAGAGAGAGAGTCCTTAATCACACCACCCAAAAGACTGGCTAATATCGTGCAACGATATAAAGCTAACAGGTTAAGAGGTAAATTTCCTTAAAAATGCCAAAATTATACAGCGCAAGGATAATCACAATATATAATTTTTAGCAGATAATAATCACGATTTCAAGTAGTAAATACATAAAGAAGTAGGATAAATTGTAAAAGGCATATAATTTTGACACCGTAATATAAATATTTATGAATTTATCTATAACAAAACGATATAACTCATTACATGGCGAAAAAATGAGGAAAATAAGAAATATTTCTGAGATAGGAGAGGTAATTGCAATAAGAAGAAACTTTCTACACGCCATAAGATTTATGAGTCGCATTTCCGGACTCTCTTCAGAATCATTTAGAAGAAGACAACAAGATACGCCCATCAAAGCCAAGCGATAACTGCTGCAATATCGGAAACACGTTTGATCGAGGGTGAAAAGTAGTTCCATTGAATAGCACATAAATTTCGAAGAAAATTTCAACCAGAAGCAATTTATATTTTTCTCGGGGAGTGAAAAAATGAAAATTATAGAAACCTGGAATATTAGCTTTTTCTAACAATATCAATCAATGCTATCAAAATGGATCTTGCCAAAAAAGACGAAAAATTAAGGAGCAATAGAGGGCATATTATTTGTATCATGACCGAAGGGACCACTCAACACCACCCATCCAAAAATCCTCGCGGTACGGCACGGCTCAGGGAATGGAACTAGTCCACTGACCGCGAAAATCAAGCACCCACGGCATAGTTTGGGAGAGCTCCAAAGGCGTCCGCCTAAACCCAATTCCAGGTTGAAAAACTGATTGAGATAACAAAAGAGCGTTCAATTTATATTAATCGACTGCAATTTCTTTCATAGTAGAGAACGTTTCCCGAGCTGGACAACATTATAATTATTCCGTAGCAACACCAGCAAAGATGACACAGGCTCGAGACCGGCATCAGTTCCCTGCCGCTTTCATGACTGCGTTCTCACCGGTCTGCTCGAAATCACCTTGATGAAGCCGTTACCCCTGGCTATGTCACTCGTGCAACAGAGAGGGGTGGTCATAACATCCCCCGCCCACTGCACCTACGAGCCCCGCCACGCAAAATTTCGCGCCGCACATTATGACGCTGGCAGTGCGCACTCCACCCCTCCCCCTCAGTCCCACAGCGAAAGTGAAGCCGCTTTGTGAGCCGACACAGTCACCGTGAACGCGTGCTTCGAGGGACGGTGGAGAGCGCGATGCTAATTGAAATATCAATATGGCACGTTGCAACGGCAGCGTGTATGTTACTGCGTGAAAATAACTGTTTTCGAGAAAGAAGCCCGAGAATATCATCAATTGGAATCGCTTAAAGGTAAGTGTGTGCCAATAAGAGCAACATAAACAGCCGGAATCGCGAGAGGAATGGAAAAATCAACAAGTTCCTTTATTTACCTAAGCACATAAAACAAAGAACATTATCCAACGTAGCCTCAAAGACAATTATCGTTGTTCTCTCTTTGCCATGCATCTTAAATCCCAATTGATGAGAGCATAGCAATATAACATATTAAAAAATAATAATTTGTGACGCAAAGAAATCAATTTAACAGTTATCCTATGAAATAGATGAAGATTTTAACCCATAGTTTTCACTTCTGGTGGAACACATCACTACAAAGTCACAATAGAAAGGTCATCACAACTATACGGACACTTTAATCAGTTTAATTATTATTATCTTCTTACAGCTACATTAACATAAAAGAGAGGAGTCGAGCCTCCATTTCTAGTTTTCTTTTCAAATTTTTTAAACCCAATTTCTCTCAGAATTAACAGATAAACTAGTAAAGCAGGCGTAGCAATACAAATAAATATGTAACATTAAAAAAATTGCATTTCAATATCTCAAAGTAGCACACAAATATCATTCCTTGAGCTAATGACATTAAATATTACTAAAAAAGAAACTCAAACGTTCAATCATGAAACATCACATCAGCAAGTAAATAGAGACATTCGCTTGGTTTAATCTTGATATGCTTAATTCAAAACTTATAAATAAAATGTCCGACAGCTTCGGTGCTTAGATAACCACAATTAAGCGCTGCATCTGTACACTATTATCTCACGAAATACTGATTTTGTAGTTGAAAAATTAGATGGAATGAAGCAAAGAATGAGTGGGGAAAAACTAAAGATGAGAGATAGAGTGGTACATATGGTATATATATTACCAACAGTATTTATAGCACCAACTTTCACTTTGTTGGAGCATAAAGCATGCGGCCTAAGTAATCCGACATAATACGGAAATCTGAGACAAATTCATACATCACAGAAATTTCAAGCTTCAAATTAATAAAATCTATGATTTCTTCAGACAGCTACATTAGGGACATTTTGCATGAATTCCAACAATGTATAGCTTTCACACAATTAAGATTACTTTTCCAGTTAGCTGTAGCCAGTCTATAACTCATAACCGGTTATAAAACCGAAGGAAAAATGACGCCTGAACCATAGTAGAGAGCGTTCACTCTCCCCGGCTATAACCATTCCGATAACCATTAGCGCCGAGAGCTGTTCGTCACTATTGAATTCCGAGTTAATTAAAATGTGAGAAATTAAGTGATTCATTACTCCTATATGCACTAGAGACAGTCAAGCTGTAAGCACTGCAGTAGGTTAAAAATTTTTAAAACAAAAGTGATTTTCAATTTAATATGAAAATAATAGCAAAAAAATAGCAACTGCTTTCTCCACCTCCATCCAAAAGATCAATTTAGAGCGTGAGTTAAGGAATAGCCCGTAGAAGCCCATCACGTACCAAGTTAAAAAAAATTGTATGCCAATTTCTTTCCCCACTCCGGTTTCCCAAAATGTTTTAAAATTGGAACTTCACAAACATTGCAATTCTAGTGAGGTGTCCAGGAGTTCCACAAAGATTTGAACTAGAGTCCTGAGATCATTATATAAACGCTCTATTCGCCATACTACAATTTCCCCACTTTAAGCCTCTACATAAATGCATCCACTCTAATCATAAGTAGGCATCAACATTAAGCGAAAGGACAATTTAAATTTACACGAAACGTAATATACATATTCGCTCGCTTAAAAGACAATAAAAAAGCAGTTTTCCAAGATAATGACAAGAAAATATAATAACAGGCGCGTGATAGAAGGTATAAGGACTACAGTACCGGGATGAAAATTAGAGCTAAATATGGCAAATTGTAACATTAATATGGGTGGGATTTGTGAGCAGTTCATTTATCCCCTAAAAAAGGAGAAATCTCGCCCTTATCCGTTGGGCAATTTGCCTGATTTTATTACTTTTGCCGAAATTAAAAACATAAAAAAGATTTACTGGAGCTGCGAAATATCATATGCAATGAGCCGATTGATGGGAATCCGTTACCGCGAACGGCCATCGATACAAGAGCGGATTCCGTCACAGGAACCAAGCCAGAGAGCTCGAGAGCACGAGCCAATTCGAAAAAGGAAGTCAGCCCGTCGAAAGAGAGCAACCTTCCCTCAAGAAGAAAAAAAATACCTCATGGGGCAAAGGGATGTACCGAATCCCATTCACACATCAAAGTCGACTCTCCGGCCGGATAGCAGATTTCCTCGAGAGACTCGATGGCGGGCGGGCGGAGAGGCAACGATTTTGAGAGGCGACCGCGATGGCTGAGAGAGAGAAGAGGAGGAGAGAGAGGCGGGAGGGAGGCGGGGGGTGGGAGAAGAAGAAGAAGCCGGCGTCGGCACGGGGAACGACCCGTGGTGGCGGCCGGGAAATAAAGACTATATGCACGGAGGATGGGGGCTGGGAACGCCGCAGTCTAAAGTGCAACGGGGGAGGAGTAGGAGTTTAGTAGCAGGGTGGAGAGAGAGAGAGAGAGAGAGAAGAGGAGGACCACCACGGAGGGAAGGAGGCGGGGTGAAGGAGGGAAGCGAAGAAGGGGGTTGAGTGTATATGATGACGCATGCCCGGAATCAGATCGATCTTGGAGAAGAAAGGAGGGGGAGGATGGAGGGAGAGGGGGGAAAAGTGGGAGGGGGTATGGGGGAGGAGGGGGGCAATTAAGAGCGGTACCAGGAGAGGGATAGGGGTGGGGAGAAGCGAGGAGCCGCAAAACACCTCCGAGTTGGGCCTCAAACGGAGCAAGGAGACGCATTCACGGGATTACGGCACAAAAGCGGCGGCGGCGGCGCGCGCGGCCCGCGGGTGTGGGGAAAGGGGGGTGGGGGGGTTCGCGCTTGGGGATCGGTGGTGGATGGAGTGAAAGAGGTGGAGGAGGAAAAGGTGACTGTGGAGGGACGAAGAAGCATCCCGCAAAGTGCGTGACGGGGGAGGGATCCGGAAAGCCCGCTGAGATGTGCTGGGGGTATTCCCTGAGTCCATGTTCATCAGCTCTTGAACACCAAAATAGCCGAAATTCCGCCAAAACAACACATCACAACGCGGCATCGAAACTAGGATGAATGTTAAGGGAATAATCACCTTTGTCCCTGTACATTTAATTCCATTGAAAAAGGGAAACCACTTCTACCCGCTTGAAGGAAAATAAAACATAATCGAGGAAAGTTATCATCGCGAAAAGTCGTTTTTTAGGATGGCGCCTAGCGTCGTATTTATTACATAGTTTACAATAAAAAGTTTCATTCATAAAATCCATTTCCTTGAGGAGCAATGATTTTCGGAATACTTGTAGATTCAATGGGACGTTAGTTTATTCGGTTAGTTAGTTATTGTAAATTCAACGGGACATTTAGATTCAAAGTTACGTAGGTATTTCGAAAGGAAATAAAGTACCAGCACTCAATCCTGAGGTGGAAAAAATTGTTAATTGTATTCTTCAGTTCTAAAAAAAAAGGGGAGAATAGAAAAAAATTAAATTCAACTTCCAACACATTGGATAGCTTGGATTGGATTGATTACACAACTTATAACGAAAATTGGAGTGTAAAAAAATGTAAGACAAAAACCACCTCCATTCCATCTCAATCAAGAATTAGTGAATTAGACACAGGACTTATTAATCTCAATCGAATGCCGAAACCCATCTGGCCAAATGCATTTTTTCGTGGAATTCGACCTCACGCAGCAGCAGAGCAAGTCGGGTCTTGATACAAAACTACTTACAGGAAGACTTAATTAAATATATGTGAATAAAAAAATTACATAGTCGCCTTCGTCCAGGAGAGGTTCTTAACGGTAAAGCAAAGACCGAAAGTCGGTTCCGAAAAAACTTTCCTCAATTACGCCAACAGAGGATTGAAAAATAAAGTAAAAAGCCACGGGCAATGGGAAAAGGGGATAAAAAAACTGGACTGGTGCTCATTTGTTAAAATGGCTACAACACGGAAGGAACTACCAAAAATAAGAACATCCTAAAGTTACTTCCTGAATCCATACACAAAATGGCAAGAACTATTGCTAGAAGAATTTTGAATAGTGATTTAAAAAACTAAATCAGGAAAAAAAATATTATTATTTATCAACTCCATTTTTTACAAGCACAATCATAAAAGAGCTCCACATTCGATGAATAATTTTTTAAATATCGTGCAAACATAGAATTTAAACATAAAAATTAATCTTTAATTTGAGCTTTTAGTAGTGAGATTCGCTTGACCATCGAGTTCTTGTACTTCAACGGCTTTATGAGTAGCTTACAATAATCATTTCAGAGATGAAACTATGTAGCTAAGTGTTAAGTCCTCTATTTCCCCAGTAAAACAATACTTTTTTCGTTATGGACGCAAATTCCAACTTCAGCTTCTCAATTTTCTAACGGATAAAAAGACTCTAATATCAATCCATACAAGTGTAAGTAGCGGAGCCATTACCCCTCCAAAATAAAACTAAACCACTAACCAACGGCAGTCAAACAAAATGGTTCATAGAAGACCATACAACCAAAATTACTGTGTCAGAAATATAAAGCGTCTTTCTCATTATTCCTAGTAGAAACTTTAACTTAATTCCAGTAATTTAAACAAAAAATAGGAAAAAGGACCGAAAATGAAAAACAGTGACAATAGACATCAACCCCATTTTGGCAAAGACTCTAAATGTTCGAAGAAGACACGTTGGACATCTGCTGACAGCAACAACTATGTATCTCCTCAATCCTCCTCCATCAAAACAACAGGGATGGTTCAAAATGCCCTGTAAGTTTCCTCTCTTGGGGCGATTTTCATCAAACTCTAAAAACATTTTCGTGACTGCCCGAGAACAGGTAGGTACTAAAATCTCCTGACAAATACCTGATTTCATGACCGTATACCCTACCCACACCGGTAACACACACACAAACACACCAGAGGCCATAATAGACCCCCAGCGCGATCGTGGAGGAATAGTTAGTGCAAGGAGGAGGGATGCTGCGGAGAGAATGACGTGGGAAGAGGGATGGGGGAGGTGTTACATGAATGAGGGGGATACGACGTGGAGGAGGTGGGGGAGAGTTCCCTAAGAGAAGGCGGAGTGGGAGGGGGATGCTGAATATGGGGAGGGGGAACCAGTAAGCCAGCCTCGTCCTACGCACTTACTTCCCCATGCCGACCACCCAGTTTATTGATCAGGACATAAACGCCACGGTCCTTTCTGCCCCCTCCCCCACTCTCTCTCTCTCCTCCGCCCCTAACCCGGGGGTTGGGGAAGGGATCAGGGTGGGGGCCAACACAGTGTACCCCCAACTCTCTCTCAGCCCTTACACACCACCCCATCCCCCACATTAAATCTTCCCACCCACCCGCGGGTCGCCCACCGCACACCAAAGAGCCGCACCACTCTCTCTCCCTCCCCACACGTCATTTCACCCCTTTCTCCAGCCTTCTCTCTCTCTCACCATGGCCGGCCAACCGCGCGCGGGGGGGTGGCAAAGGAGAGATGGCGAGGGGGGTTGCAGTCTAGCCTGCACCGCCGGTCCCCCAATGCCGCGGGGCCCGCGCCTCCAACAGGGCGCCGACTACCCTCTCGAGCCGGATTCGACGGAGTTTTCCGGTTTCCCCGGAGCCATAGGCCGCGGTAAAGGCTAAAATTAGAATCGCGATGATAAATTACTAAGGAAGAGTCTAAAATGAGAAGCAAAACTCGATTCTCTCCAGAAATAACACCAAAAATTATAATTTTATTCGTTATAAAATATTTCGAACAAAAATTACGATCATAGACCATAACATACGATCGCAATAGAAATGTTTAAGAATGAATTAAGGCGCTGAAGCAAATTTACAGATACAGAGTGGGAAATGATATGGGAAACAGGTGTCTTTTAATGTGCAATGAAGGAAACTTTTTAAAGCAAAAAAGAAATAAGGAATAAATCTGTACAGCGAAATTGTAGTGCTAAGAAGGCTAATCCACATTATCCACGCTGTTCGGCTTTCAGATACTTAAAAGCGTCGGGGGTGAACAACAATTAGAGAGAAATGTATGGATGGGACGACGGGATCTTCGTGGCATATTTTTTTAATATAACAAAAAATCACATGCTAGAACAAAATCAACATTTGATATACATAAACATTCATTCTACGCATCCTTGTAAAACTAAATGGAAATTCCGAAGAAATCATCTTTGAATTGCAACGCATTCGACGTACATTTCTACAGATAATGAACAGGTATGTTATCCTTAATTTCCCCTATATCATAATACCAAGTAAAACTGTACAACGATTTCTAAATTAACAGCGTTGTTGCGATAAGGCAGGCAGGAAATAAACAGAATCTCCGAAGTGCTCCAAAATATAAGGATTTTCCCAAAACGAGAAAAATTATTTTATTTTCCTAGTTCCCCAGGATTTCAAGGTTGCTGAACACCAGGCTCCGGGCACCGCACCCCATATACCCCCACCAATTTCTGCCGACGGGGGCTCCGCAGGGGTACGGAGAAGAGACTCTCCCGTTGCCAAAGCCCGACCCCTCCCTTCCCCTTCGCGCCGCTCCCACCACAAACCCCACACCCCCGCCTCAATTCTCCCGAGATAAAGGGGAACACGTGCGAGCAGCGGCGTCGGGGGGTGGGGGGGGAGAGATAACCGCTCCCCGCATCCACCCCGCCCGACCGTGTACTCACATGGGGGAATGCCGCGAGAAAGTATTTTCCCCGCGCGAGCAGGTATGAACTACTAAACACACTCGCGCCTTCAAGGCCTCAGGTTTTTGAACCTTGCTATTGTTCACTAGGCCAGGGTCAAAATGTCTCCGGCAATTCGTCGGCAACTCCGCTATCCCGGCAAAAAAAACTGGGTGTATGCGCTACTGAGCACAGAAACGACAGAGACGAGTGGTCACAACCTGCCGACCCTTAGCCCCTACTCACTTCAACGGCTATAAAGGAGCCCTTCATTATTTTTGCTTATATTCATAACATGAACCTGAATCATAAATAATATATCATTTTCCCGCGCAGAGACACCAAATTTACACGATTAAGTAGCCCTTATTGGGCATTAAAGTCGAATAAATTGATTGCCTAGCTACTAACCGCGACAATAGGAAAAATAAAAGATTCTAAAAAGTGCTTCAAGTTCTTAAGGAACTACACAAACGTAAATACTTAATTAACGCTGTGGCCTCCAAAAACTAAACATTATATAGCAAATAATTACAAATTAGGAGAAATAACTTCCCACAGGAATTCCTCTAACTTCTATGTAACGATACAACTTCGCAAACCATAGTTTGGAAATGTTTTGAGCAATGAGATTTATAGAAATACAACTTTCGGCCAGCTAAATTAGCTATCACTATCGCCCTCATGACAGTACAGAAAAAAGACCCAATAATTTTACAGAAAAATCACATGGTGAACTTACAATTGGATAAAGAACGTCATGACGGTACATCTCAATAAAAAATTCAGCCTGATTTGTGAATGAAAAACTTTGCTGTTTCTACAATTTGGAACTTTATTTTCCTGACTAGTTTCGATACACTGTATCATATTCATAGCTAAGAGTTCAGAATTCTAGCATTAAAATTACATAGGCTCGTGTTGGTGTTCAGCATCTTACCTTTTAGGTGAGAATGTGCTTAAATGATTCTATTCATAACCTCAATTTTTTGCACTGAATAGTAGAGGCCTTCACGTTGTAGAAATCCATCCTACTGATTTGTGAATGAAAAACTTTGCTGTTTCTACAATTTGGAACTATATTTTCCTGACTAGATTGACTGATTTTCCTGACTGATTTTTTTCGATACACTGTATCATATTCATAGCTATGAATATGATACAGTGTATCGAAATATTGTGTAAGTAAAAAATGTATTCAGTGCAAAAAATTGAGGCTATGAATAGAATCATTTAAGCACATTCTCACCTAAAAGGTAAGATGCTGAACACCAACACGAGCCTATGTAATTTTAATGCTAGAATTCTGAACTCTTCAATGAAATGTAAGACTCAATGAACAAAAAATCGTTTTAACATAGTGTCAGCATCAAAACTACTCCCCTCTCCCATTCAGGAGGAGGGCGAAAGCCCCTAAATTTTACCCTTCCCGCAAGTCTAAGATAAGAAATACTCGGGTCCACGCCAATAGATAGGACTCAAGGCGTGCCCCAATAAAAGGCCCTCTATCTACAGGTCCCTATACAGTATCTCTATGCTTCAAAAGCCACGGAAGGAACGCAGTGCCACCACCTATGTCGGGGAAACCCATCAACCACGCCCACGAAAACCTCAGCCCACGCTTTCCGAAGGGGAGAAAATGAGGGAACTTCTCTCGTCCTCCCAGAGTTCGACCGTACGGAGAGGGAGGACGACTAGGACGAAATGGTGGCAGGGCTCACCATTACCTCCTGTCCCCTTCTTCAATATTCCCCGCAGCCACACCCGCGCGCCTTAGTTTCCATAGGGTTCCACCGGAAAGCAAAGCATTTGTCACTTTCATACAAATCAAAATACACCTCCCCATTGTGCTCTTCCGATTTACGTCCAAAGAGCACTCCAAGTTCACTTTTTCCAAATTCCATAAATATTTTTCTTTTAAATATTGAAGGCCGATAATGCCGAAAGAGTATAAAAGCTATGATGTTAAAATTACGTCTTTTTGGTCAAAAACTAATAGACATTGCGCCATAATATAATAATAATGTTGAGTCATTTGCATTAAAAAGGTATAGTTTAAGATTTTACACACCACTGCTATTGATGTCGCGGCACACTGCTGAAAAGATAGGGAAAAGGTCAGTCTAAATAATTATTAACTAATTACAGTATTAGTAGAAAAGTACTTGATAATCAACAATGATTAATGCTCGTATCATGATATGAAAGATATATTTTCATACCATAAATTGCGAATTTGGAATAGAGTACCTTTTACCTATGAATCAGTAACCCCGGCGAAAACTCCAAAGACCTCAGCGGCGCAACGACGACATTATCACGTAATCGAAATACGACAACTGCAAGTAAGGAGGCTTTTTGAAATGAGAGAGAACCGATGACATTTCACATGATTTTACCATTTATACAACAAAAAATGATGCCACCATTGTAACTTAAAACTGGAAAAACGGAAATGTAATATAAGTGGCGACTCTCAATATAATTCGTCCATTTAATAAACTCGTCCATTTAAAAATCTCAATTCGCTGTGCTATGTTATCATTTAATAACATTTCTTATATTAATAAATTCACTTCCCACCTGGTTACTAATTTAAAAATCAGGCTGAATAGCAGAATCATCGCACTGCTTATAGAGATTTGGACTACGACCCAAGTAGCCCAACAACATACACCCCGCCTCAATAAATCACTCTTTTATAAGTCTTTCCTATACCTAAACCTCCTTCTAATCTGAGGTTTATAATTATCATTTTTTAACGTTAAAATCTTCACATTAAAACAGAAAAAAAGAAAAAATATAAATTCAAAAGAAAATACCAGATTGGCATTTAAAAAAGTACATTAAAAAGTAAAAATGAAAAAATCACGGTATCAATCTGCAATTATTCACTTGAATCCAAATTTTATTTTTAAACGTTTTTTCGCACAAATATCATTTTACATCGCCAACGCAAACATATGCGCAAAACGTTCAATGTATCTCTAAATTGACTGGTTGGGGTGTGTCAAATGACTAACCGATACGGCATTTGCAAACGCGCCTTCAGCGCGGCTATTAGATCGAAATTAAAAACATTCTCCAAAAGCGAAATAAAAATCACCATCTTCAGAAGGTTAAAGACCCAAACCGCAAGTTGAACCCCAAAAATTACCATGAGGACGAATATTATGGAAAAAGCACCTGAGGCAAATAGATGTCACGAAAAAATCCTCTATCCCTTTTTTTACCCACAATAATTACCATTAAAGAGACCAAAACGCTGTTTAGAAGTGCAGATAAGTAGCACAACTCATAGACCACTCAATGAATCCCGGGGCAGTAAAAAATCGAGGAAAAGCAGCCATCATTAAAATGTTGTAATCCGCCCACGGATTACGAACTCCGCCACTTAAAGAAGGGGATTCCGCCATGCACTCCGAAGTGATATCGTTAATTAGCCGCAAAGTGCACGCCAAAACATGGATAACGCGAGCAAAGGATGCCCATTGAGGAGGCGGAGCGTGGGTGGAGGAGGCATGGGCGCGAATACGGGAGGGGAAATATCACGAGAGAGATACCAAGAGAGGGGCGTGAGGGGAGGTTGAGGGGAATACAAATGGCGAGAGAGTTCATAACCTCTACCGGGTACACAAAAGCACTTATCCTTTTTATATCCCCCGCCCCTCTATGTAGCGACACACAATGAGGCCCCCGAGCGCCCCCACTCCCAAGCCAGAGCCTAATCGCCTCAACGAAAAAGACCTCGACAATTTCACAAAGAGAAATCCATCTACCGACAATGGCAACTTACCTTTAGCCCACTTCGCAGCTAAATCTCGCTGTGTTTACACCGGGGTAACCGCCGTTCTGGGGGAAGCCGGGTTTCTACGGGAATTTCTCTGATCGTCCAGGGAAATCAAACAATGTTTTTTTCTCTCGTGTTGCCCATAGTGTCAGGAGACGAAAATGGCTACGATAGATGGGAGATATTTAGATCAATTTAACGAAAACGCCCGCTGGAAACATCCTGAGCTGATGTAGTGCTACAGTTTTAGGTTAGTCTCGACAATGATGCAGGTACTGAAAAGTTAAAATGGGCTAAATATTATCATGGAAAACACTTTTTGAAGCGTAATAAAAAATCTACAGACAAAGTCGGCCCAACTCACTATTTCGGGCAGTCCTCCACGTAGTTTCATCCTCTAAATGAAGGTTCCGCCACCACTTGTCGCACCTGATACCTGTTAAAACGCTGGTGAAACTGTTGATTTTTACGATGAATCGTCGCAGAGGCCATCACGAAGTAAGACCTAAGTCAACTACACCACTCCCCTATTTCAATGGCTTGAACTTAAGCAGAAAAATAATACTTGCAAAAAGGACAGCATGAACGGCATCCTCTGACCACCACCGCGAGATTAAGCCGCAACGCCGCGGCCCGTCGCGAGTACAACTCCGATGACCTCCGGCATTGAGAAAGATGGGAGCGAGGACAGAGGAAAAGGCTTAGAGGAAGCGATTTGGTTGCTCTCAAGGCCACAGCAATTCTCCCCGGGAATTTCGCGTAGAAATCGATTTTTAACGCAAGCGGTGCGCTCAAGGGAAGATTGTGAGCATAGCCGTGAGTGCGGAGAATATTCCGAGAGCTTTGGAAATCTACTACTTAGAATCGGGGCTTTGAACTTAGCCGCCTGTAAGGACGTTCAGACTATTTACGGTATAATTATATAAAATCCATGTAACATCACATTCAGGACTTGAAATATTATTCATTGCCAGATCTTCACGCCATGGGGAAGAGTAAAAGAGCAATATTCCCTTACTGTTTTCATGCATCGCGTTGAATTATGAAAATAATTCTGTTAAATAACTAGCAAAATCAAAATAACTCAATCCACTACGGAGGCCAGTTCAGCCGTAAACAATTACCATACCGCAGCCATCAAAAGCAGCAAGGTCATTAAAAATGAGAGAACAAGATCTCTCTTATTCTAATATTTGAAGTAAAACGTCATCAAATAACACGAAGTTGCACCACAAAACATGAATTGAGCCACATCGATTGCTCACTGCAGTTCGTGCTCCACTCGATTATACTCAACCTAAGCATTCTCCAATTTAGAAGTCCATAAAAAGAGCAATTGATTTTTAGTTACATATCAGGGAGGGGTATTGCGTTCACTTCATTCGTTACTTGTATTGCAAGAAAAACATTACGGTTAACGCTAAAAATCAGAAAAAAAACGCAATTAGACACTTGAAACCCAAATATCCATTGAAGTTTACAATAATTAACTTCTGAATGTAGTTCCATTAGTAACTGAAGGAATGATCCAATCGCCAAAACCAAAGAGCAAAAGTACAAATCAAACCCGTAACAATTTTAATGCACTTTTTTAATGTAAGGAATTATAGATTATGAGGATGAGAAAAAGACGCGTTTATCTCCAATATATAAACATAATTCATTTACGTATGCATAGGCAAACATTAACTCTTTCCCAAAGTAAATTAGGTATAATTCCAACTGCTACAAATTAATATGAGTGAGACGTTGGACATTCTGAAAGGCGAGTTTAAATAGTAAAATCAGCGTGATGAGAAGATCTGGAGCATGCGATACATTTCAGGCTCGAAACCTATTTCAAACAAATACAACAACACCAACTATAGATCATTGATAAATATCGCGACACAGATATGTTACACATTATACAAAAGGAAATTTTAGTTGTATAACGTCATTTGCAATGTATCTACAGTATACCTACACACGTTTCCACCTAACTTAAAATTACTAACAAAATAATCAAAGGTACTACTGCATTTTTTAGTATTAGCTGATTTGGTGCTTCCTATTGCAATCATTCCCAAGTCAGCAAGTTCATTGGACCGAAAAATTGAAATTGCAGAGAAGAACAGAATCAATGGACATTTCGTCGCAAGCTCTGAAATATTTCGACCTTTTCCCCCGAATTTCTCCTCTTTACATGGTAAGTATAAGAGAAATGTAGTGATCCTGGAATCATACCGATTGAAAACGAATTCATGAGGCTTATTCGCCGATTCAACAACTATGCATCACATTTTACAAGCAACCCTGAACTGTCATTTGGTTATGCAGGTTATGTAGAAGTTCTCAAAACCAACAAGCCCACCGTGATTATACCAGCAGGCGATGCGGGTAATCTAGATGATTCGAATGGAGAAAGTCGCGGATCGCGTTGCCCAATCAAGCAACAATGCGGTCGAATCAGCGAGTCGAATTTCGAGCGACCGCAGCTGCATGTGTGAGCGCATGGAATATGCACGACGGGGTGCCTTTGACCGCCACGCGGCAGAATGACGCGCTGATCATCAACGCGACATTGATCCTTGAAGAGTGAAAAGAAAACGTGCTCCGCTTTCAGGGAAATATGACACGCCTTTGCACACCCAGAGTGACCACAAGGGGTATGGAATTATATTACACCAAATACATCAAATTTCGCTGACATTATCACCAGGAATTCCAACCCCATAGTTGAATGCAGGTGAACGTTGAGTTCAACCCGGACTAACACATTCCGGTGTCAATTCACGCGTCTATTCAGTATTGTATATGTTCTTTTCTTTAATCTACCACATAGTATTTTAACAAAGACCTAAGAGATAACAGCACCGCTACTTTTTCACTAGGAGTTATCAATAAAATCACCGTGATTTGGGCATGAAACGTCCCTAGGTCAGTGTTCCATATGGAACTCGAAGTTCCTAGCACAAGGACGTCACATATAAATATAGCGGAATCAGAAGAGTTTAAAAACAAAAAAAGGCATAATTGTTAAGAAGAGTTCAAAAACAAAACAAAATGCATATGTGGCAATTATTTCGCATTTTGTAGCTACCGAGAGCAGATAATACCTACTCTGTGCCTTCAAAAGCAATTAAGGAAAATTGAAAAAAAAGTCGGCGAAAATCTATGCCGCTACCGATCAAAACTAAATAATGCTGCCGGTAGCAATGCAACAACTAAGAAATGTAAAGCCATGTTTTCTTCCAGGAATTTCCAGCGATAAAATGTTTTGTATTTGCTAATGAGTACCTATGTTATGTTATATATCACCCTTAGTTCACCTGAATTAAACGAGGGGGAGGCCAGTACGGAGTGAAACGGTAAATGCTTCCAGTAAACTATCTTTAGACATTTTTAGTATTAGCAATAATACTTAACTGCGCCTCAATTAATCCGTAGACATCCTGACAATTGTTCACATAAGGTGAATTTAATGGCAGTGAGTGAATATTTCTTCGCTCTAACACGGAAAATTCTACCATACGATCAAAGTATAAAAAACTGTACAATATTCAGAACATATGTACTACACAGATAACTAGATAAAAACACTGATCGCAGGAGACCGTAACTTATATCTCAATTAATACTAACGGAACGGAAAATCATACGTAAGATTACAAAAACTGGACGAACCACGTTATCATTTACCCACGCAAAACACGGAGTTCTGATCGATACGCGAATAATATTCTCTTTGCCATACGATATAGACTGACTGACGACACAGACATAAAATATTGAATTACAAAGAGTAAAATACGGTGAGAAGCATGAAAAGTACTCGATAGTTGACGTCGTCAGGTTTTTTTTCGGATCCTACGATGCCCCGCATCAATTTGTGCAACAGGTGAGACCAACTGTACATACCCTTTCACAAAAATGCATTTTATTCCATAACTTCCACGCCAAATAATACGATATAGGAGCCACATTCGAAGTATTCCACAGGAGGACGAAGACTCAGAAAAACGATACCCTTGCGATACTTCGCAAATCTTGCTGTAAATGAAGATGAAAGCCAATCAAATTAAAATATACTTCCTCGCTCCAATGGATGAACCTCAATGAGTATTTTTACACGCTTAATGTGCAAACATCAATACCTAATCCGATGGCTTAAAAATAAAATATTAGGGGACACATATCGACTAATATCAAATAAAAGTATTAATCGAATCAGGGAGAAATTCATTACAGCCTCAAACTAAAAATATTCTTCCGTAGGACATTCGATTTTTGTCAGCAAATATTTCCCACGGTCTTCCTCACCGTGGCAGAGTTTTGAAAACGAAAAAAAAGAAAGATCGGACTCGATCGCTAGTTAAAAAAATATGTTCGGTGACCTATGGCTTTCATCTCGAGTAGATGAAAGCGATGAACAGTCGACGTGAAAGTGTTGAAAGCAGCCGCTATGCATAATGCTATGACTCAAGGGTCGTCGACCCATAGGGTCTTTCAGTTCGTTAAGAGCCAATTGGGGGGCGTAGATGCGCAAGGACCACTGAGAGAGCCAGGGAGCTCATAACGTGCTTGACATCGTCATCAATGGGTGAGAACATTAAAACACGTAGACGTGTATCACGTGTCAACTTTCTTAAAGCGACTTTCTCAACTGATCGATCATCGAAGACCGCAATGGCCTAAATGAAAACGAATAGCAGGAGTCAAAAGATAAAATTAGTTAAAAATTATGAAAAATAGTTGAGGAAAGATTTTAGTCCAACCTGACGGATAGCTTGGGTTCATTTCTTAGAATTCTCAGACGTTACACCGGATCAGACACTCAATCTCATCTAACCTCAGCCCTAAGGATGTCGCAAAGGAATGCAAAAGAAACGGAATCAGGCAGTGAGATGACTCTGGGTATAACTTAAGAAGAATTTCACCAAATAATGTTTTACGAATTAAATAACGTCATGTCATTGGGATGCAAAAGTAATGATCCTTGTTACAGCAAACAATCACTCAAACATACACATACGCAGGACACGTAACATTCCGACGGATCTCCTAAAACAGGGGGATAGGGTAGGAGGAGTGAATGAAAAAATGTGGAATTCAAAACAAGCTAATTCCATACGCCACGTGACTTACACAATTTGGGGTCATTTAAGCACCGAGAAAATCAATAATAGCATAAAAACCCTCTCGAGGGTTTCCTTGACGAATCAGGCGCGATGCGGAAAAGCTACGCCCTCAGAATAGTAATTTAGTAGTAAGGTGAGAAACTTGTGTGAATTCCATGCAAAAGGAAATCATTCCATCGACAAAACCAATAAATTTCTACGATTTAGGATACAATGGGGCAAAAATTGACCCCTGAAACAAAAACAGACAGGCGCAAGAAATGTAATAACATTCCGATGGAGCTCCTAATGATGACCAGGGTGACATTTATACTTTTTCGTTTTCTAATCAATAAAAGGCCTATTGATAAAAACTACCCCTAACTCAGGACTGCTACTTCACTTCTAGGTAACTTCTTTTCTCGTGGTTACCTGAAAGTTCAATCCAGCTGTTCCACAGCTCAGCAATTACAAGCGTGATCCGCCGTACATATGCGTGATACAGCCGTATCTTCCATATTTCCACTGACAACGGGTATCATAGGTTTTCGCCTTGTAAATCTTTAAAACATATAGTAGCAGCACAAATAAGTATCGACGTGATTGTCTGCAGCCTCTTCTAGATATAACTTAAATCATCTATTTAATATACTTCCCAAAGATAGTGAACAAATAGAGGTAAAAACATTACACCTGGAAATTGGATAATTTTAAAGAATAAAAAGGGCAAAAGTCATCACAAACACACGTTAATCCTGCATTAAAAGGTAAATAATAGATTAACATAACATGAAAAATAAGTAGCACTATAGAATACAGCTTGTTGCGATGAAAACAGAAAGATCAATATTTTGGCAACGAATGAACCAGCACGACCTACGAAATTATCTATCAAATATATAAGTTTATTTTTACCCTCTCCCTTTAAAAGCTAATTACTTTAATAACTAATTATATAATTAATGGATAACTGCAGAGAATTAAACAATCGCATGAATATGGGGAAGCCCTGCAAATGCATTCATTTTCCTCGGGAGCCGTGGATAGGAGACATAAAAGAAATAAACTTGCGTTTTATCGCAAAATCTGATGGAAGCAATTAGCAAAGACGAATACCGATTTATTCCATCATTTCGTATGAAAAAGATTAAACAATGATTTAATTGTGGCGTTTTGTTTCGAACATAAATCAAGGAAATATCTATAAGCCGGGTCAAGAAAATACAAGTTTTCCTTTTATAAAATTGCCAACATTCAGAAGCCCTATTACCTACCATTGATTGCAGACCCCAAGAATTTACAATATATCTACACAAATATCGTGACGCTATTTAATGGTGGATTTCTCCTTCACAGATGTCTATCATCATAGGAAAAATACAGGATCCTTAACTTTCCCTCGTTGTACATATTTTTTACTCACGTGTAAACGTCCGCAACTTAACACAGAAGTAAAATCTCATCATTCACGGTCCACGCTGAAACGCTTTGAGTCATTAAATGATAAAAGTAATGGCACTGAATCAGAAAATCCTGATATTACCGGATCTAAGACTTTAGGCTTTTGGGGGAGGTAAAAAAATCCAGCGAACACTTCGCATCTACGCAAAACAACGGAATTAGAATTGAGAATAAAACATCTGCCGACTTTTTCCACGCGCATGAAATAACGGAATAGATAAGTAAATAAAACGGCGTGATAAAGCGTAAAAGCGTCGGGCGTGTCCCCTACAAGAAATCCGACGCATGAAGAAGGAAGAACCCATGACCACTGCGCCTCCAACACCCCATCCCACCCGCCCTCCCAACTTCCTGGCGATTTTTTCCGAGCCTATCTCCTTCCATTGTTTCGGCGAGGTCATGCAAGAGGCAAAACGCAGAAAGCGAACCGCGAATGCGGGATGGTTGAGGCGACCGCCCGCCGCCGCGCAGTCCACTCCCGAGGATGCATTCTCCAGAGCGACACCTTCGAACACCGCGAAGGGAAAACTCAGCCGCAGTGACGACCACGCAAGAGGAGGACGTCGAGTGGGACGGTACAGAGGACAAGAGAACGCAGAAAGCAAGAGAACGAGTTACAATATAGGATTCTCAGGTCGGCTTCTAAATGTGCTGTCCCTCAAAGTGCCATAAAGTGAGTTTACGAAAGTCGTCACTAACGGTGCACACGGTTGACCGATCAGAATTTCACGGGAAAATATATTCTAATTAGAGCCGGTTAGCGAAATTTAGATTCTACATTATTTAATATTTGTAATTCTTTGTTTTCTTTCTCTTTAGTACCATTCATCGCCAGGGCAAACAATCTATTTCATTCACCGGAATAAATGGATCGCTGTGCCTTCACCGCCGCGCTGCATCTTTGAAAACCTATAGTAAAGCGAGTGAAGTGGCAGCATAAATCTACCTTCCACGAGATGGACTATAACCACCTCTATGTAGAAAAGATAGGTGTGCTCTGTATGACTTTAAGCCACCCTTTCTAAAAAGGCTGCAAAAGCACGACCTGTCGTCGGGAGTGACAAGGAATATGGAAGAAAGACTCATTCCCTTCAAGACGAGACGTGCCAAAGCTTCTTCAAAACATTTGTGAAAGAAACAAATCCACTCCAAATTTTCAGTAGTACTAAGTATAATAGGAGCATTCTCAATCTTTTTCATTTAGATTTTTTTTTAACAAAGAAGCTTCACCAGTCATTCCCAAAATCCACCACGTTGGAGATTTCAAAAAACGAAACCTGGAGAAGTATATAAAATTGGAAAAGGCTAGGATGTAGTAACTCCATTCAACGGGGAATGCTTTCCGAGTCCAGTGGACAAATTAATTTATGAAGTTAATACAAGGCTTAAAAAAGAGCCGAATATGTTTAATTTTGCCATGACCAAATACTAAAGGAGACAAGAGAATGTTATTGATGTTCGTTCCCACCATCTTTTGACAATTAGACAATCTTCAAGTAAATAAGTTAAAACCCTTTGTGGAAGAAGTGAATTTAAAACTTAATTGACTTCGCACAATAAAAGCAAGGGGATACAAGAGTCAATAATAAATAATAAATTATTAGTCATAAATAAATTAATTTAATTTAAAAAATAAGAAACCCACTTAATAAATTTTAATTTATAATTCATTACACTGCAAAAACTATCACATACAAAAGAGAAAGATGCTAAAATATCATCAATCAAGTATTAAAATTTATGGTAGCAAAATTACGCCGCTGACTAGTGGTGATCAATTTTCACATAAAAATATTTAAAAAAAACAGGAATTCCGATCAAGAGCCCATATATTTGCAAGTGCAATTCTTTCATCCGGGTGGATCAAATTCGAGGAAAAGCGAGCCCATTTTCGGGTTGGCAGTCGAGATAGCCGTAAAACCTTAATTATATACCAAAATTACTTACGTGGACAAAAAATACAATTTCCAGGCAAAAGGGAAGAGGCAACCCAAAATAGGAATTCTACCCAGACTATTAGAAAAAGAAAGAAAATTCATGAGGAATACGTAGCACGTTCATAGCCCGTTCCCGCCTTCACCTAACCGGGACCTAAGTTAATGATAAGCCTTCCTTGAGATAGGCCTCTGCCTCCACGGGAGCACCCCGACGACGATTACGACGAAACCTAGGGGAGGCTCGACGATGGAGAAAAACGCGCTCGCTAACCAGATCGATACATTACACGGTAATATTTCAGCTCGGATGTTATCCTCCGACCCATACCCGAATTCCCCTCCCGTTCCTCCCCACTCCTTCCCAGCCCCATCCCACGTCTCCCTCAAAGACTCCCAACTCCTCCTGCTCCTCCAACCGAAATGGCCCCTTCTCTCCAGCTGCAAAAACTCAGGATGACACTTGGCTTCGCGGCCGGTGGAAAAGGGCGCCGCCCGCCCGCCACACCTACCATTCATGCTTTCCTGCCCGCCACCAACAGACTACGAAAACCACACACCACCGACCACCCTCGCCAGCTCCATGTCCGTATCATAGTCCCAAACGTCATTCCTCCAAGCCCATATTAAGCGGGCACATACTCTCCGACTTGTTACGTACAAAGGTGACCACTCAAATATCACGCTTAAATTCCGCGACTTTCCCAGACTATCAAGATTTCTTTAACAATTTTCCAGACTGCTTGGTATTATACATACTTTCCGCATAAATTATCTTTAAAAATGATATAAAATCTGTTCAGACGCAGTTAAATTTAACCTTTAATAAAGTAAAAATATAATAAAAATATTGTTACATATGTGGATCAACATTGGGATGGCATTTCAAGAGTGGAATATTCAAATACCTATCAATGATCCATGACTTTCGGGGGACGATGTAATCCCCAGATTACCCAAAGGACACCTTGAAGAACGTTTGGAGAAGACTGATGATCAATACAAGTCGTCAGGGGCAATAAGTATGTTAATTATCGAAGGATTTCAGTCACCTAGGTTTAATGGAGGCTCATAGAGCCTAAAACCGAGACAAAATGCGCTTCCACTCCATTCTCTAATTTCAACTAGTGCCCCTTATATATCGCGAAATCGAGTCAGTAGAATCCTAAGAATGGCGAATGAGATTTTTATGGAAGATTAAAAAAAAACTGGTCCATGTTAAAATTAAAAACGATGGCAATTTCAATGGAATTTAAAAAGAAATATTTTTAAAAACTTTAACATCGACCATGGTTAGTTTTAAAACGCAATGACATATAACTTTTGTTTAATATAAAAATAACATATAAAGTTTGCTTTTAATATGAATTTGAAGTGAAGAATTTACACAATACAAGCCTGATACACTCTATGACTGATACCTTTCACACACTGATAGCTATACAGAGTTCTGAGCCCCAGCTCTGAGCCATAGAAGCCTTCGTGCGAGTGGGTGGGTATACTGAGAATAAAAGGAAAATTTTACACAACAAGAGGCCAGGAAAAAAGTAGAAAGAGGCTCAGAGCGCCGCGGCGACTTCATTTGCCTTGGCTTCACAATAACCACCCCATGGTCCAGAGCATAATTATCCACCATATAGAAAGAGGAGAGCCCCTGTGAAGCCCTCACGACAGATTGAATCCCGACTTATCCCCTACCGTCGGGATTCGACCTCGGACAATCAAGATGCAAACTGAGATTTGTAGTCTTTACACAAAGACAATTGCATATAAAAAGGAGATGAGTTCGTAACGCTAGCGTTCACCTGGACGGGCTAACTACAGAAACACGGGGTTTCATCACTACAGGAGAATCTTAAGCTGTTTACGATGCAATTCATTCCTCCGGATCTAGTTACTCGCACCCGGAATGATCACATCTCTCGAAATAAGACCCTTCAAGTTTCGTTTATAGCAGGCTTTTATGACACCGGGTATCTCTCCAACCCTTATTCTCAAACGCTTCCCTAGGATGCCAATGACGTAAGCTGTCTGTAGCCTCCTCCAAATAACCAAACAACAACCCTCCCGCGTCAAGAATACTTATCAACTAACTAGAGTCCAGCCCCTGGGGTGGCGAACTAATTAGAGATCGGTGAGGGATGCTGTGTGGGAAAAAAGACTGAGAAATTCTCGATTTTTGCTGTGATTAAGATCCTTAGCAAGATTTGCTAACCGCAGGCCACTCAAATTGCCATTACTACGAGGTAAACCAGTACTGTTTGGCGCCATGATTTTTAGTATCTGGAACTCAACACACGTCAGCTCCACACAGTCAATTTTCAATGGGACATTGGTGAAATAGCATACGGAGGTTAATTCCTGGGTGGAGGAGTTTCTATTCGTTCAAGATTTACATCTTGTGCTTGAGAAAGAAATTAAAAGTGCTAAATGCTTCATGGTTTGCGCGTTGACCTCACATATCATTCAAATCTCAGAGAATTTCATATGATGCTGTTAATTTTTCACATTCATGGCATATATTTGCTGCTGCAAAGGATTACCAATCACAATCAGGATTGCAATCAACATATCAGAATAATAACCATATCATAAAATTATAAAAATAATGGTAAGCTGATTGCCTTCCATGAATTTTGAGATGGTGGAGTATCTCATCCATCATACATTACTTACTCTCTTCTGATGCCAGTGTGTTATGCATATAATTTAACTTCATGCCTGATGAATTACATACTCAAAAGATTAACTAGCACAAAATATGACAACACATTATCAATCAAGATACACAAAGGACAATGATAAACATATAACCAGAATGAAAAGAGATAAACTAAAGTCTTCTAAAATCAATTTTTGGTCCTTAACCTAGAGGTTCCTCGTTTGAATCCTGCCCAAGTAAGCCCAACAGGTTAGTTGAATGAATGACGATAGAGTCTCACATTTGCTTCTTTTAAAAAAGGCATTAAAAGTGCTTTAGAAATAGATAGACCTAAGAACAGATTAAGTAGTATCATGAAACAATTACATTTTTAGGCCTCAATTTTTATGAATTCTGTGGCACAATATAGCCACATGAATTTGATATTCCTGCCATGAAGAAACTGATTTTAAATCAATAGCAATAATTCATATACTTAGTGATATGTTACCTGTTTCTTGACTAGCGTATAGAGTGCTGATTCTATCACAAAAAATAAATCAGCTTCCTTTTCATGCATTACATTTCTAGAATTCTTTTAAACATTTAATGGAAGAACGATCATCTGATAATCAACAGTTATGTTCGTCATTTCCGAAAATCATTTACCTCAGGAAGTCCTTTGCAAAAAATAAAGCAGTCTAAACACAAAATTTGCAAATAACTTTGACACCGATTAAATGCAAAGGCTTTATTAATATCCCCATTCATGATTCGTATGTGACAATTTTAAGACTATCAAACAGTCAGTCATGACAATCATAATTTATATCATAAAAAATAACATAGCCACAACTCAAAAACCAAAATATATACCAGCATGGAATGAAAATAATATTTAGGTATATTTTATAAGCTTAGATGGTGCAAAAAATATAACTAGAACACCTTAATGGAGACTATTGCCAGTCATAATTACAAAATTAATATTATTCTTCTAGCTACTTGACTGTTTCCTGATTTATCAAGAAACAGCTAAGTAGCTAAAAGATTTTTTGGGGGTGCAGCCTTTAGTTTACAGCTGGTAGTCAGATACAGATACAGTGTTATCCTATCTAGGCAGCATGAATATAAAAACTATTATTGCATAAAGCCTGGGTATAAGCATCATCAAATTTTGAAAAATAGAAAAATATAGAGGACAAAAGAAAGAGCAGTCCAGAATATTCCACCATGACCCACCATGCTTCCCATTCCCTTCTCTCTACCCCATCATGAAGATATAAATAGAAGCTTAACATTCCAAAAAACATCAACCCAGAAGACATCTCCCGCAAGAAAAGAAACACAAAAATATTTTATAATGAAAAAGCAGGCTACCCCAAAAACATTAGAAGTGAAATATAAGAATTTACAATTGAAACAAGGTTTAGTCGAATGATTATCTGTTTATGGATATTCTGTTCACTCCATAAAAATCTTAGTCCCTCACATTATTTTCGGGAACAAAGAAGAAATTTTGGACTTGAAAAACATGTTGTACCCGCAAAGCCAGTCTATAAGATAGTTCCCTCAAAGCCTGTCTAAAAGAATCAAATAAAAGCACATCCCTACAAAAACTAACATGACAGAGGCGGACAAAATCATGAATACAGTGTTGAAGTGAATGCAAGCATAATTAAGTATCTTATGATATGACCGCTAGATGCACAATCACTTTTCAAGTGATGATAGGATAAATCATTACAAGCTGTTTACACGTCCATTATGAATATTAGAGATTTATGTTTTGGCTATATTTTCAGTAGATAAACTGTAGAATCAATATGATAAGCAAAGAATATTAGATGGAACATTTGATGGACAAAACGTGTTCTAAAAAAACATCAAAGGCAAAATGGTGGAAAAGAAAACAAGACAGTAATGTGCCTGAAGCAGCTGTGAAAAGTGACACATGGGTGTTATGAAAAGACATAGTCCAAAGGACTTGACTTATATATATTGCCAATCCATTTTTAACTATGGGATTTTAAATATATAAAGCTGTATTTTTAACTATATTTTCCATATAGCTACAAACTTTGTGTTACAGAAAAATTGCTTTATTGAAGGGCATTCGAAAACAAACCAGGATTAATGAAATTAAGCTATGTGTTATGAATATCCAATATCTAATAAAATATTTATTATTCCACCTTTAAAATCTAGTTAAAGTGAATTAGTCGATTCCAACTTGAGAGGCAATGAAATGAGATAAGAATGTACAATGCATACGCTATTCCACATATATCCTTCACTGATAGCCACTAAACTTCACACCAGAAATTAATAAATCATAAAATTCATCATGGCAAGGGTTCTGGATTCACGCAAGAAAATCAAATCTAAGCTATAATTCAACGAAAAAAAACTGAATCCACATAAAATACTGTAGAATTTTTAAGGAAGAAAATTAAGGCAAACATATTGAAATTTTAATCTCTACGATCCTTTTCAAATATCTTTGCAACTGGCCCAGCCATGCAGGCTCGGAATGTTTTGAGCAGCATCATGGCAGGAGGTGGGATCTGCTGGACTAGGGATGAGAGATGGGGACAGAGAAAGGCAGGTTGTGCCATGTTTTCTTAAAAGCCTTTGCCAGTGTATCGAAATGAAAAACTTCTTCCCACTTGGGAACACAGCTAACTTACGCACGAAGAGTACACCACGGAGGTCTCAAAGTGACTGAATTTCCCTGAGTCTAGGGTCAACAAATTGCATTACATGTACTTAGTTGGTTTTCAAGAAGTCACGTGACCTCCCGTCTCACCTCCCAAAAAAACTTGGGCCTGCCTCTCGGTCACACATATTTGATATGCACTCTAGAAGTGATTAGTATAGCAAAATCACAATTAAAAATAGCAAAAATAATCATAAGTCCACCTGCCATTATGAAAAATTTTGAAGAATTTATTGGATGAATACCATACTCAAATAAAATATTAATGTTTGAAACCAATTTTTTTAAGCTCCTTTCTCCTACACACCAACTAAGAAGCTATGAATATTTAAAAAGCTAGTCACCTAGAATAAATGATAAAAATATATTGCAAAATTCAAGTTGACAGAGAATTAGTTAAATAAAAGGTGAACCAATTTCTGAGCAGATTAAGATTTGCCATCAGAGAATATGATTGCTTGAAAATTGCCAGTCAACAGCATCAATATCAGTTTTCCATCAAACAGAGAGAACACTACCTAGGGAGATTTAATACTAAAAAAACATCAAAATACATTTCAAAACATTAACAAACAACACTAACCAAAAAATACTACCACTAAGCACTCGCATTCACTCAACCTTCATTTCACAATCAGCCAACACCTAAGACAAGACAGAGAACTACAGGAAGTAAATGTCCTATACAATTGAAATGAAATAAAAATGACTGGCTCTATTAGCACCTCATTGTGTCCTTCATTTCAAGAAACCCTTCAATAATGTCACTTCTTCTCACGCTACAGCCCATACTTCTGAATAAAATATTATTTTATGGAATGAGGCTAACATAACCTACTTCATGAAGTTATAATTACCCAGAATGTGCAACAGGAAACTGTTACTGATGATGGAATAAGATATTTCTTGTTTTTTTTCTAAGCACTCATCTGAATAAGACAGATAGAATGAATAATCGATTGCCATTTGCACAGAAACTAATGACAAAATTGGCATTTTTAAAGTAATTTACAGGACCAACTTTGACATGAGTTCATATTTCCAATTCGAGGGAAAACAATATTCCTTGTGGAGTTGATGAACACAGTATAAGAATACACAAGCTAGGTATTTATTTAATAAATCACACCAGAAATTACCACTCACACAGCATTTTATAAAGTGTCGTCCAAAAATGATGAATCTGCTTTCATCAATGGTGCCAAAAAGGTGTGCAAATAGCAGAAACTATGTCTAGGGTTCGATTTTTGTATAATACTCGACAAAAATATTAACACTACATCAATAACACTAATAAGCATTCAGCATGTATATAGATGCACCCTACCACAGACTGAAGGTCATTACCTAGCGATAGACATACTACGTATGCAATGTGTTGAAAAAACTGAGCACCAAATGGTATACTATCAAATGATAATGACTTCAAACTTAAAATCTGATCTGATGCCTTAAGAAGCAAATTCATTTCAATAAGAAGAGGATAATCAGGCTTTGCAATGAATTTTAATAAATTTAATTCGAAATGGCAATGTCACTAAAAAATTGCCAAATTCAGTTGCATTTATCACACAATAATAGAGTCAACATGCGTAAAACCAAGAGACATTGGTGTATAAATCACCTAAACAGTGCAATAGCAATATCTTTACATCTTTGACTGGATTTGAAACACTATAAAAACCAGTCAAACACAAAGAAAACACTTTCTTTATCAACCCAATTTTCAAATATGTACACCATTAATTCAGGAAATGTCACCGCACATAACCACCAAATTTATATTAATTCATTCTTGACTCATATAGCCTATCATTAACAGCCAAGACAGAAATACTGAGTGTATTGAAAGAAATATTATAGGTACCTTTGGAATCCATGTATTACTACAAGGAATAAAACAGCACTAGGAACACTTCAGCAATTGAAACACTCCAGGAAATAAAACATGCCTTAGAAAATCTAAGCAAAAGATAGTAAATCCCTAGGTATTATCAAAACCTGCAAAATAAAGTAACTGTTCTACAATTGTGACATATTTCCTCAACTAGTCAAGATATTTCCTAAGCTCAGCGACATAGTTAAATTGGTTCATATTTCAGACTTACGCAGCCAACATTTTCTGTATATTTTAGCCCAATGAAAATACAAACAATTACATTGATCAAATACATGCAAAGCAACCAACTAATTCTAGAGTAGAGAGCAGATATATCACTGGCAAGCAACAATAAATATTACATGAAAACAGTTCACAGTTAAGTCAAGTCCTCACACTTTCTACGGACCGTGAATGTTACCAAGCACAATCTTAGGTAAATATTTTCTCCCTGAACCGCATGCTTAAAATACTGTTTAAAAACATTTTTCAGACAAGACTAAAATAGGTGAGCAAGACAGAAAGGGTAATATAAAATCTTTACAGATAACCATTTGGTAAAACGATAAATTATTTCTTAGAAAAACTGATCTAGCTAACTTTACTTTCTAATAAATAACAATGAAAATTGAATCATTTATCGCTCGTGTATTGTAACATTAGGAATGTAATAACAAAAAGTGTTATAAATAAAATGACTGGTAACTAGCTTATACTTGACAGAAGCAATCATTAAGCTGGCAGAAGAATAAATTAAATTGATTGATATCGATGACATAAATGAATCAAAACGAAAATGACTTACAAACAGCTAGAGTTTAACTCTTAAACATAATTTCTCCTCAAAATTAAAACTTTTATTTGAACACACAACAAGAAGTAATATAAATGCACAGCACTTGCAATTAGGAGAGGAAAGTTTTCCTCTAAATAACACCAAACAGGCAAGTACCATTTAATTCAAGAAAATATTGTGTGAGTAATGCATTAATTTAATAACTCCCTTTATTAGGAGTTTTAGAGGTAAGAATCTTGTATGCTGTTTTTGCATTCATATGAATGTACCAAAAACTAATTTCACCACTGCATTACAGGTGAAAATTATCTGGCCCAGTGGAAACATAATTCGCTCAAAACTACAAAAATAACTTCAACAAACTAATTGAAAGCAAATATTAACATTGAATAAGCACTAAGCAAAGTACATTATTCCCAGATGAAAGCACTAAGCACTGTACCTATTTGCAATATGGAAAAAGTAATTCAAAACCAGTGAACTAGGCTGCAATGCACACAAAAGCTAAGACTTTGCAGAACAATAAAATATGAATGATGAAAATCATAAAACATATTACTTTCAGGAAAAATAATTCTCAGGCTTTAACTCATGCCAAAGCAATATTTGTGTCCCGGCTGGTTCCAGCTTATATCGAACAAAAAAACTGCAGAGAAAGAAGGAAATGAATCTCATACTTTTAAGAAGAATACTTTATGCAATTCGAGGTAAAACATCAGGATATAGCATCGGGCGTGGAGCAATGTCAACAAAACATCTAGTGTGGCATGCTACTGGCCATGTTTAACGGAATTAGCAATTCATATCACGCTTTTTAAATTATAGAAATCAAATTCATTATGAAACAACAAATCATCAAACACAAAGAATTGCATCACTCCTGAATGGAGGTAAGTACAAACTTAAGACTGACACTTCACACCAATCAAATACAAATATTAGATACTCACAACTCCAAACAACAGAATCACAAACAGCAAACGTATAAGTAATAAAGAAGCCTTAACAGCTACCAAAAGGTAAAATACTCATACGTGATAACGATAATCATTATACCTAGTAGGGGCAACGAAAACACACGATGAATTTATGAATTAACATAATCACGACCAGATAGAAAAGATAATATTACTCTAAGAAGTTCCAATATAGCCAATGCATTTCTAACCGACAAGTTACTAGGATGCCATCAAATCTATCACTTCATAGACGCTAGAATCCTGATGAACGAAATAGGGTGCGGACAATAACATTAAAACATTTCTTAATACATGTTAGAATGAATAAATATGAGCCATCATCTGAACAATAATCCCGTAAAAAATACCTCGCACAATTTTATCAATGAAGGGCAGTGTTATTCACATTTGTTCGAATCACAATTTTGTAAACTTACCTGTTCTCCCAGGCTTGTCTTCTGTGTTGTTAGCAGAAGTTAATCCTTGGTAATTTCACAGTGGTTCATTGCGATACAATTATAAATCCCGAGAACACTCATTTGTCCAAGCTGATTACACAAAATTTTTAAACATCCATCACAATCACGAATTCTGAACGACGAATGTACTTCCCGCACACGAAGTAATGCTTGGCTGCATTTCATTCCTTCAGGCAGTTCCCGCTAGCTGTCGCGATTATTAAAACCCGATTGAGCTTGTTTACGTATAAAAAGCCATCCATTTTGCCGTAGTGAAAGAAAAGGTTCTGCAATTTCTACAAAGGATTTGGACTGTAAGTTCGGACAGACGAAGTTTCAAGCGACGTATCGTAGACAAAAATGTTTGTTTACAAATTGTCAGTGTTTCTTTATCGCCCCCGTATTTCCTCTTTGGAGCAAATTGCCGATGCCGGTACTACTTCTTTTTCCAGTTGATCAAGTAATTTTCTGATTTTAGATTACAGGATGAGCCTTGAATTGCTCGAATAGTTATATTTTTGGTTCTTCTTTTGCTAAGATTAGTTATGTTGCCGTCATTCTGTTTCATTTTCTATTGTCCGAGGAATTAAGTACACGACCCTTAATGACACAGTTTTCCTTTATTTCACGAAGTACCTTACCTTCATGGCTACAGTAGTATTCTTTCACTTGGCTTTGATCCTCCGTGAAATGACAAGACGTTTCCTATGCTCCATAACGTAAATACTATTTGCGTTAAACCTTGCGGATAACGTGTCTTGGATTTGGCCCCGTTCACTAATCCTGACACATCAGGTTCTTTCTCTGCGTCCTTGCACTGCACCTAGATTCGTGAAGTGCCGAATAAAGTTTAAATTTCCTTTATCACAAACTTATCAATTAATATATAAACCTATTTCTTACCGATAAAACACTTCCGACCACCTCCCTCACCAGATCTTTAACTATACGGGCTTCATGAAGGGAACATCGAACCGCAGTTTTGATATAAAAACAATTAGCTACTTTGACGTATTCGCTGAAATCAAATAAAGAATGATTTTTTTAAGAAAATGGCTGAAATTTAGTTATGCGTGAGAAGCTTCATAACTGTCATTTACAAGCTTTATCATGATTTGATGTCCCGCACCTGCAAACATCATCTTCTTTATTTCCCTCACTCCAGCCAGCCGGTCCCACACAGTCCATATAATCTTCTCCGATACCACGATAGCAGCTTACGTATTTTAAATATTCTGAGGAAAAAAGTTTCCCCAATTTGAAAAAAGACACTGAACGTAAAATTCATTTCTGATTATGATAGTTATCTTCCTATTATGTGTATTTCATATCTTAAATGTGTACGTACAGCATGTCAGAGAAAAACGTAATATAGAGCGTCCTACCTGATCGGAATATTTCCTCTTGGCAAACTTTGCTATTCAGCAGCCGAACCCCATGAATTAGTTGGCTGTATATTTTTTCTCCCTTGGTGACATCACAAGTTGTCATGAAGTGCTCTGCAGTGGACAACCCCGATGATAGTTTCCTAAAAATTGATGAACAATATCACACTAAAATCATACTTCGCTCTACTGGTATGTTCAGTAGTAATTTATCTCTGCTGGATTACCAATGATCGAAGTGTCAAAAATATGTGATATACCATGCGAACCCATGATTAAGCAGAACCGTCCAGGGGTAGATTGTGAAGAATCTCTGAAATTAGCCACGAAAGAGAGGGAGGCATGGACTCGGGTCCACACATGTCCCTAAACAGCCCGGCCAAGGAGTAAAATTTAAACATTAAAATGTCAGTAATATGTGGAGAGGAGTTTTTGAAAATGAAATTTCAGAAAGAGGTACTTAAATCACTTTTCACCTTCTTCTCAGTATTAATTTGTGATTAAAATTATGTATGTTCATCCGGTAAAAATTTCCTGAGTGTTATGCGTAAATAGGACCAAAAAATGAAATAAAATACCAGCACAGCAAGTCAGACTCACCTTCGTATTCATCAACTCATCAACTATCGTTTCGAAACGGTATAAATCCAAGGATCCGTAGCAGTAGGAAAATAATACTTCCACTAAATTGGATGGCTTGAGCGAGGCCGAAGTGACACATATTTTAACTTTTTTAAACTCAGTCTCTTATTTGTGATTTCCATTTGAGATTTTTTATTTTTACTCATAATTTTAAATAATATCCTGTTAAAAGTCCAAGTGCTTATTATGTGTCATCTTAACAACATTTAGCGTAAATATTATGAATTAACTCTCAAATATATTTACCCGGGGAGAAAATTTATGAAATGTTTGCTCTCTCTGGATTTACGGACTTTCGAGGGATTTAACATCTACCGGCTTCTCTGGTTAACATTTTAGAATCGCGACGTACTAAATGACGGCCGCATAGAAGGTGGTGGAGCTTGGCCCTTGTTTCAGGAAGACTCACAGGGGCCTTGTGAAAACATTCTCAAACATTTTATGAGTGGAGGAGGTGACTAATAATAGCCCTGAAGAAAACAATGAATCAGGCCCGGCAATGCACGGCCCTGTACTGTAAGACTACTTAGAGGAACTGCTTTCTTCGTCGGGGTATTATTTTATCCGGATCCCAATCCAATGTGGGTCAACGAATACGGAGTGGCCAGCGGACCAAATGGTGATCTATAGGATTAAGATAGGTGAGTTCCGTGTCAATCACGATTATGAATAGAGGTAAGGAATGACTTGACAGCGTAGAAGATGGGGGACCAGAGGCGTCCTAACCCGCGCTACTTCGCTCGTGAGCGCTGTATTCGTTTGAACATGCATAAGCTGAGCGCCCACCGAAAGAGACGAAATGATAATTATCCCGTACAGTGGCGTAACTAGGAATATGCTATGGGGGGAGATGGAGTGGTCTTGATGGAGGTCTCCCCCCCCCCCCCCAGGCAACGGGGGATCCGGGAAAATTTTAAAAATATGGCTCATCCCAATGACTCAAATGACTTACTGTCATGATATGAATAAATGATCTTTAACTTGGAGCAGATGCAGTTATTAAATGTCAAAACTAGACAAGAGTTTAATTTTTTTCTCTGAGGCTTTGGGGGGGATCTATCCCCTCTTCCCCTCCATAGTTACGCTTCTAATCCCTTAAATAGTCCCTATTTAACATACTTCAAGAACGAAAAGTATACCTGCACAGGCGTCTGTTCTCGGTCTCAATGGCGCGAACCACAGCACCTTCGGGATTTATCGTGCGAAGTTCCTTCATCAGCTTCATTATTTGATCATCAGCGCAGGAGGGGAGGTTAGTCTGGGTTTCATCAGGAGATTTCCCTTTCTCGGGATTTTTTTCTACTTCAATCTTAGCTTTGGAGTCTTGCTTCGTATCTGTTTGCGTGCTTGTCTTGGTATCATCGTGACGCATCACCTCGTCTTTAATGGTCACGTCTCCTACCTTTTTCGCTTTAGCTTGTTGAGCGTCGCTCCCCTCTACTGACTCGTCCATACTCTCTGGCTCAGCATCACTATCTTCATACTCCGGAGGTTCCTCCTCTCCATTCACGGTCACACTCTTCTCAGAGCCTGTAGAAGTCGAATTACCTCCGTTCGCATTCGTATCTTCCACTTGCAAGTCGTCTTGATCATCCAGAATTTCCTTCGAGATGATTTTCGCATCCTCGAATGCTATTGCTTGGTTGCTCAAGTCCGAGCCTGATATGACAGCAGCTTGGAAGTCCGGAGTTGCAACGCGATTTGATATTTGATAGAGGAGAAAAATAATGTTACATAATGATATTGGAATAGTTTTATTCTGGAGGCATGAATGACACCAGAGATATAAAAGGGTTTATCGTAGGTAGAATGTATGAACCAACAGATGATTGGTGGAGACGACCTTGAATAAGAATGTTTTGCTCTCTATTTAACTATTTCTCCTCATTAATTAAGTTGGGAAACATTTAAAAGCTAATATACCACCGAAGTTTGCAAAATCAATTCCTGCTCCTTTTTCTTCCTTTGTTTTATATTTTCGAATATAATAATTTTATTATACTATATAACCCTAACGTAAAAAGGCGCATTTTCAGTAGGGTAGTTCACGATATTATTTTAGATTGGCTCTGATTCAATATATAGCGATTCTGAATTTGAAAACAAAGCTTTATTGTTAATTCAAATTCGGAAAGAGTAAAGGCAACGTCCCTCGACCCCACTTTGGCCTAAAGGTAATATTGATGACACATATTATGGCAGCTACCGCATAGAATATTTAGGCACCACTCACCGAAAAATAGAATGTATAAAAATATTATTATAGCCGACTTCATATTCTTCGAGTAAATCAACTAATTTCTCTGACAAGCTCCTTCAGTGAATGATGTGCTTATGTTTACAAATATGCTCATTTTCCAATATTTACTTCTCATATAACGCCATAGATACGTATGAAATCATTGTTAAAATTTCGTCCTCAATCAAATGGATGAACGTTATTTTTGTCTGATTAATTAGATCTTAAATATATTTAACCAATAAACGCATTATACCACAAAAATATCAAGTGAAGTGCAAGCAATGGATTGGTATTGGAAAGGACTCGGGTATTCATCATTATATTATACATCACTTGTGTAATTCTTCTTTTAGAAGTTCCAAGACATCAAAGTCTCTGCAAAAGTGCATTTTTTGTCAGTAATGTCGAGAATCACAACAAATATTTCTCAGATTAGCTTTAAAGTTACTGTTATGTGCCGGGAGAAGCCAGTAAAAAGTTACAAGCCATAGAAAAGGAATTTAAATCATATAAAAGAGCAAAATAATTCTGAATTTTTACACAAAAATTGTGAAAAATTCATCTAAGGCAGTGAAAACTTTTTATTCTTTAAAACAACGTAAGGCTTTATCACGGGTTCTTTCAAATACACTGGCGCGTTGTAGCATACGAAGAAAAAGTTCACAATAATGACAGTAGATGTCAGGTCTCCTTCTGTTTCTTTCGTGAGCGCTCGCATCGCTCAGCGGCCGACACGGAAGCAAATCAATGGCGCGGGAAATCGAAATATGTGGACGACTGTTAACATTTCCAACTCGTCTTTAGATTTGACTCAAAAAACGAGGGCAATGAAAACAAATGAGGAATACATTATTAAATTCACCTCATTCACATTTGAGAAATGATTTCACATCTTGAAAATCGTATTTATTTATATTTTATGCCAATGAAAGTTTCTATTTCCGCAGAAAAGAAAAAAAAAAGCTTTCCGCTAGCTTGGAGAACTATATTTTTTGGTACATTCTGTGAGTATTCTTCAACCTGTTCGTGGTTTCTACAAATAAAAGATTTACAGGATGTTCTCCACTTCGTAAAAGGTTCAAGTTAAAAATCACTTCGAGCATGATATATAGCATGATATTATACCATTGCTGTATTTCAAATTCCAGTTCTGTCTTACCTTTCGCGCACCCACTGCTAATTGCTGAAATTGCTAATATATATTATAAGTGTATATTCAAAGGATGATTAAAATTGTGATAAATTGCTAGGAGTGTTTAAATGATCATTGATTTTTTTTAAACCAGCGTGAATTTCGTAGTTCTCCAGGCCTGCTCAGGCTATTTTTATTTGCCCATTTTAATTTTATTCAATTGCAAATAAATTTCCTTTTTGCCGGCCAAGTTACCGCAAATAACCGCTTGTCTCAGTACCGTCGGTGAAGCTTGGGTAAGTGATGTTGAAGGTCGATTCCAACATGGCCTTCTCAAAAGTCGTTCATTGGGGATAGTACGAGATTCTCAATATTTTAGTTACATCCCATCAATTTCCTTATGCCATGATGATTATTTGATCGTGCTCTGCGCCCCAATGTGAGATGAATTCTGCATTTCCCATTTATAATTTTCTTTCGTTTGTATCATTTACAGTGTTTGTATATTGTGTCTTGTTCTCCTCTGTACTTAATGGCTCAATTTAGCGTGTACACTATGTGCTTCTAGTTTTTAATCCATACTTTGGCTCATGAAAGGGAATGCACCGACTTGAAATTTGAAGTCTATTACAACCTTCAATTATCAATCTTTGTATATGAAGGTATAAATTATACTAACAAAGTAAACTTGGTTGTTACGCTGAAAGTATATTTTTATGAAATTTACTCTCATTTTATCCATTCAAAGTGTTCTTGAAAAAATATGTTCAACATCGGCAGAGATAATTATAGGTAAGTAGTTATATGATTCCGTATTAAGTGTTAGTAATGCTTAATTTGCGGGGAATGGATCTTTTGAGGTAAAATAGAATGCATTTCTCATCAATCTACTTTTAAAATTTTTGTTGTGAATAGGAAACTGCGTATGCATCACTCGCTTTTTCAGCTATCTATTTTATGGCCATATTTCTATCTCTAAAGGTTATAATATTCTTTATACATAGTATTTCGTTTCATGTCAAGGCCTTTGGGTTTGCATATACAAGGCTGTCGTGATTATTAATCAACATGCATCATTAAAAAAAAACATTTAATAACATGAGATAATAATTCTTGCACAAAAAATAACTTATAAAAGTATACTCCCAGAGGGGAAATTTTCAGGTGTCTTGTGAATTTTCTGCATAGTAATGTCTCTTCGTTTTCTTCTGCTTCTTTCGCCTTTCGCGGATATCACCGAACTAGAATTGAAAAAAATATAACAAACATCAGTCTCACATCCAGTATTTTTGCGTTGGAGTTTCAAGGCTTATAGAATTCTTATTTTGAGAAAGTATATTAGAATTCTTGTTAGAAATTCTATTCAGAATTGTTGATGGGTAGTTACGTTTTTCAAAGCTATATCCGGCCTTATAAAGGAAAGCTAGGATGAAAATAACGCTAGTGGATGTATTAAAAATAACATAGACATACACGATAACATGGTAGATTGTTTACTTTATAATTTAAAGTAAGTCTTTAGATAATTTTTTTAAATTTTTTGTAGTGGGTATGTTTTTTAAAAGTTTTTCGGATCGTATCATATGCTCGGCCTTACCTCCTTAAGGCTTCATCGCATAGTGGCTGAATTGAGACATCTCATCAACCTTTTCATGACGACTAAAGGAATCATCAGCACATGTTACCAATATTAGCTGCTGCGATAATTCTCGTTGTGTGTGTCGTCAGCATTAATATTCTACTTAATTTAGGGGCGAATCCCACTTTTCTATCGGCAATTGTAATTTTTAGGACAAATAAAGTCAGGAATTATTTATTAAGAAGAGAATTTTTTATGGAAAATGAAATCAAACTTAATATTCTCCGTGTTTAGATCTATCACCGCGGCGCAAATAAGCCATTCTACTGCTAGAATAACCGTCAATGTTACAGTAATTTCCGTTACTTATCCATCTTGTTCCAGTTCATGATGGATGGACATCGATAATCGTAAATTATCGTAATAATCATAAATTGCGTAAAATATTCCAATAGCGGTAATATTTCCACGCTATGCTTTTAAAAAGTTTTCCGAATGTATTTTATACTCTTTTACTCTTTGAAATACTTACTGCAGTATGGTTTCACGTAATTGGTCTGTAAAAAATATTTCATTGGAGGAGGATCTGGTGAATTGTGCCATGGAAATGTGTCCGCATCGATTCCCATAATGGCGGTTCTTGCATTCTCAGCAACGGAATCGTCACATGTACCCTGTAATAAAATATAAGGACATAGTAACGAACTTTTTGTATTCTCTATTCTTTTCCTGTCTTTTTCATGCCATCCAGTACCATAGGGTTTGATTTACTTGAAGGCTACTCGGGTTTTCCGAGGCCAATTCTACATCATTACATATCTTTTGAGAGCCGAACATAGTATTGTGAACCCGAAATTGGCCGTATCATGTACGTAGGTTGGTATAGGGACATGACCTCAATATTTTAAATACACGAAATTCTTTTATTAAGTTTTCCTTTCTCGAAGAGACGATTCCAAAGAACCACCTTAAGACATGCATGTAAACCTAGGAAATGTAATTCATCAAGAATTCTTCCCGAGTCTAGATTTCTAAGAGAAAAATGAATTGTTAAATTATCTCGAATCCCCAGAAGAAAAGCAATAAGGATCCAACTTTAAAAAATGTTCTGGTTTAAGTCAATTGCTTCCTAATGATATCCTCTACGTGTTAGTCGCAAGCACTTGCTCACATGTGAAAAACAAAGAAATCTTTCGAGTGTTCAAGTAAAGGTTACATTGCATTGTATTAGACTTTGATTGTGTCCCAATATATGAATCATATGGGTAAAATGAGCAAATTTTGGTAGGCTAGTAGGATGATTAACCCATTATGACCCAATGCTGCTTCTAAGTAACATAAAAAATTTATACATTTTCAGCTGTATTCAGGTAAGATTTGAACTACGTGTTAATTTGTGCTGTAAAGTTTAATGGCGAAATGTGTAGCTGCCCCAATAATTATGATTGCTTACAAAATTTTCACATTTTAAAATGAGAAGTCTTGAAATTTAATTTCTCCCAGAAGCAGCTCTGGGCTAGAAAGGGTTAATAAGGCTGATCTCTCACCTGGAGGTAGTCCGTGTAGGTATTGCACAAAACTCCAATGAAGTGGCACTCTGGGTTGTACGGCGATGCGTTGTTTGTCTTGGTCTTGGGGGGCGAATCTCGGATGGATTCGATGTAGAATCTGACTGCGCGGAAGTGAGAGCAAAATGCTGCATCCAGAGCCGACAAAGTCCCTTCTATGTTGTTCTCCATTCTCATTGCAAGCGAAGTGGCCGCGCAGCCAGGCTGTTTGCCTCCTCCGTTGGGGTAGAAGTCAATATGCCCCCAAGCCATGCGAGTCCCTATAAATGTTTTGATACTTACCGTTAATAGAGATATATGTACTTAAATGGTGCTGAAGATATCAATCCCTTATTATTGGTGGTAAGCAATCTACCATTGATTCCCATATTTACGGTCAGGTTGCTCCGTAATCGCGATTTTTATTCCAATCTTACCGTTTTTCTGCAGTGGGATTTTTCGCTGAAGGATACTACACCCTTACCCCCATGTTCTTTCCCACAAACAGAAATCTTTTTTACACAAAATTTTCACATATACTTGTTTATCTTTTTTGACATTTCATAAATAGTGTATATTGTATATCTTTTGCTTGGTAAACAATTTATCTACCATTTTTTAATATGTTTGCATTGACGCTTTCGAGAGGTTAGGTGGAAGAGGGGACTTCTTAGTCTCAACCTCGCCAGATTTCATTGTGTCTCACCTAAGCATTCTTTATCCGAATGAATAACGTCCACGAATTTTGCATCACCTGCATCCAGTCGTCTATCTTTCGAAGCTTCTACAAAAAGTGGTCCAGCTGGATCCATCCCTGAAATGAAAAAAAAAATGTGAAAACTACCGGTATATACCGGTAATAATCAGGAATGTTTCTCCATTTATTAGCACATTCTCATAATATCTATATTAATGATTATGTCCAATACATTTTCCACCCGCAAAATCAATTATCTCATTCGCCATTTTTGAAAATTGTCGATTATGATAGAGTTAAGAAAATAATGAAGTCGTATTTTTTCCGCTTCTCAATCCATCGCCTATTTCTCGAGCTATTTGTGGTAAAAAAAAATATCGGCGACCTTAAGCGAACTTGCATAGATAAGTAGATGACGACAAGAACTCATGCGGAATAGTTTACTCCTTCGCCACTCCCCCGCTTCGCGGATCAGTCTCACGAGTTTCGTTATTTTTTTAAGTACTATTTTGAGCGATTCCTCTGAACGAGTGAATGAACGGGAAATCTGATGACGTCACTTACTCATGAAAAGTGGGCGGCAACTTTCGCGTCTTACAAGGGCGTGCCCAGGATCATAACTAGGGGGAGGGCAAGCCATGATCTAGGGGGGGGGCAAACCATGGCCTAGGGGGGGCAAGCCATGGTCTAGGAGGTGGGCAAGCCATGGTCTAGGGGGGGCAAGCCAAGTTGTGACATTTGAAAAAGTAGTTTTATTTTAGTTACATATCTTATACTAATACATATCATTTTTCGTGGGTTTAATGAAAATTTGTTGAATACTTACTTTCATTTCAATTCAGTAGTAATTTCGCTTAAAGACTTTTGCGATTTTTGCTTCTAGGAGGGGGCAGTTGCCCCCCCTGCCCCTCGCTGGGTACGCCCATGGCGTCTTGTTTATTTATTTTTAGCTTATGAGAGAATGGGGCCGATTGTGTAACTTGGCTACCTTTCGTTCGTTAGAGATCCGTTCACTCTCGATTGAGTTCCCAGTATTCGAACGTTAGCTGTAAAGGCCGTATCACACTAGCGACTGCGGCCGGCGCTGCGGCTGCGACCGCGACTGCGACTGGCCCGTCGACCAATCAGAGCGAGGCAGTCGACGCTGCGACTGCGACTCCGTAGAATAGCCGACCGGCTATTCTTCAGAGTCGCAGTCGCAGTCGCAGCCAATCAGAGAGCTCCATTTCAATCTCGCGCGCTGGCGGCAGACGTGTTTGTTTGTTTTGGTTACCGTAGCGAGGGAAGTTCAAGAAGGTTATAAAGATAACGCTGAGATAATTTCGGATTTTAAAAGTGAAGATGGAAGGCCAGTATATCGGATATTGCACCCGAGTACACAGGTGAATGAAAATTAAGTACGTTTTAACATATTTTAGGAACATTTTCAACAATTGCTGCTCCCTATCTATTCTTTGGGCTTTCGTAAACAAACAAGCCACAAGCAGAAACGTTCATACGTGCGCATGCGCGATCGTGGCGTCGGCCGCAATGTGTGATGGGGTACAGTCGCAGCCGCAGCCGCAGTCGCGGTCGCAGCGGCGGTCGCAGTCGCTAGTGTGATACGGCCTTAAGTGCGATTGTGTATGGACGATCGTCAACAAGCAATCGAAAGTTACGACGTTGTCATATTTACTTGGAATTGGGAATAAGTTTCGCGATTGTTTTCCTTGAGCGCATGCGCAGTAAGGCCGAGAGTGGCTGTGTTTGTTTTGAAAAGCGAAACTTATGTTAACAATATTGGTTTCAGATACAATCGGCCAATTAAGTTTATATTATTGAAAGAATTTAACTTTGCGTATAAATCAATCTTTCTCAATTCAGTATTAAATACCTTCCTTTCCGTTGGAGCGTAGCTGATATTTGGGATTAGTAGTTTTTACTCAGATATCGCTGACTATTTAGAAATGCCGCGGTAAGTCTCCATTTCGTTACTTTTGCAATTCGCTAAATAATAACTTGTATCATTTGTAATTGACTTAATTCATTTAGAGGAAATATATGAGCGGATATTCGATATTGATAGGCTCTCGTCTTCGCCTTTGTGTGTCTGTAAGGAGCAATGCCGCAGAATATTGAATATTTGCAAGAAATAAAAACTGACGAGTGTGAATTAGTACGACGTCTTAATAATAGTCGTAAGGTAAACAGTTAAAAAAGCACGTAACTCATGAAATAAATAAGTACGTTAATATTCTCAATCAAAAACATTCTCATCATCACAAACCTTTCACCTATTACTTGAAAGAAAAAGCAAATATGCAGAGTCATCTTTGATATCTCCTCTCGTCTCAAACACCCGAATATCACTTCAAAAAATTTACCCTTTTTAAGGAAACCATATCGCATCAGAGACATTAATTGAAGTACATAAACCATATAAATTCAACTTAATTTAAGACGTCATTGAGAAGTTAAAATAAACTATTTGAATACATAAATTAAATCATTTACTTGTCAATAACTGCCCGATGATCCGAATTAAATTAAAAATTGTAGAGAATATAATTTTGGCAATGTATTATAGCACAACTATAATTTACCTAATATACTATAGTGGAACCACGTTTAAATCAAGCATACAAAAAGGATAATTTCATTTGAATTGCACACACATTACATAGCGAAGCAATTGTAAACGTCCTCATCTTTGTATCGTATAGTAAACTAACACGTACAAATTGTATTTATCGATGTAATTTCACTACTTATTCACGTTATTAAAAACATAACACAATGATGTATAAATTAAATAGAATGTTTAATTCACTTAATTCCACATGAGTTAATTTCATTTCAAATGCACACACATTACACAGCGAAGCAAATGTAAACTTGCTCATCTTTATACCATAGTGAACTAATACGCACAAATTGCAATTATTTATGTCAATTCACTACAAATCCACGTAATCAACAACATAACACTGCGATTTATGAATATAATTGATTGCATAATTCACTTAATCCCAAAAAAAGGACAAACAACGTGGCCATGAAAGGTAATAAACATTTAAATTCCATCCCAAACCTCACCTGCGAACGATTCGATAGCCTTATCGTCAAGTAATGTGTTGACGAAGAGATGCTTTCGATCGAGAGCCGGAATACTTTCGAACGTAAAGTTACACAATCGCTCCTTCAATTGTTTTCGAGATGTTGATCTAAAATCCACGGGAACCGGATCGTTACGTTCGAACCAGCCCCATGACACTTCCTATCCCACTCCATTGGGAACCCATGGTCTTTTATTGAAGTCGTTTCCTCAACCTGCCGCACGTTTGCCGGGGCGGCGCCACGTATTCTGGAGGGCAAGAATTAGCGGGTAAGTTAATTTCCGTATTGTTGAGCGCATACTACAGGTGAGTGGAAATAGTCATTTTTGTAATTGATTAAGATTTAGTTTTCATTTATTTTCGAATGTTAGTCTTCTGCATTATTTCCTTATTGTTCTACATTAATATTTCGTGGATATATATCGCGGATTTACTGAAAAAAGGAAAATGCCGTGGACGTGTGTGGTACCGCGTTGCACCACTGGTTATGGCCACAAGACTTCGGGGATTTCGCTTTTAAGAGTCCCCAAGGACCCTGAGAAGCGATGAAATAGCTGTACGATTCCTTTTTTTGGTGTGCTAAAGCTCCAAAATTTATACATATTTTAAATTACAGGTTCTGCTGTTCCAGTGGTCAATGTCATTCACAGTGCAGGAATGAAGTAACACTGAGAAAATGCAAGATGTGCGACGGCTTTCATCAATTATTCATCATTCTCTCCTACTAAATTGAATCTCTTAGAATGATTGGTAATTAGAAATAGAAATTAGTAATAGAAAGAATTAATAGAAATGTTAAATTGTGAGTACTTAAAATTAATTTTTCATGACATTACCTTGCATTGATTGTATAAATAATCTCAGTTTCAATAGCATTGTGTAATCATTCTGGAAATGTAGATTTGATGTGTGTGTACATTATATAAGTTGGAAAAATGTGAATCGTTTTCATTCTTAATACCTCTTTCGATGATTTCTTTTAATGCAGCCGTTATCGATGGTGCGTGCAACTCTCATTAAAAGTACATTTACCGCGTATTAGCAGTATTAGCCTGTGGTTTCTGTCGTACAGTGGCGCCAACTCCATGGGGCCTGAGGGGGCCCGAGCCCCCCCAAAAATTCGTAACAGACGTGAGGAAAAAATGTGTCAGGCTAGTCAATTTTCCCCGGAGTATCCAGATATCGAGATTCGAGTGATCAGGGTTCTAATGTTGATCATATGGCTCTTCTAAAATGCTTAAAAAAACTTAAATTTCACAACTTATAAAATTTACCGGGGCAAGGTCCTCGGTTTGGGCCCCCCCCAATATTTTTTGTAAGTCGGCACCCCTGCTGTCGTACTACTCATCTTATTTTTGGGCGAGGGATAATATTTCAGATTTTCCAGCACCTGAAAGTGATCAGACATCCGCGAATCCCTCGGATTATATCCATTGCACTGTTTTCGTGGAAGTTTATTCGGAAATTATTTGCAAAAGCTCTTTCGTTCTTATCTTTCATATGGTATTTTACTTCCTTAAATCTCAAATTATTCCTTTGGTGAGTATAGGCAAGCATCGTTATAAAATAGCCTTTAACGGTAATAATGGTACTTCCGGAAATTATTCACCCCGTTCAACGATTAAATATGCCTATTCTATACCCGCAAAACGTCCCTAGGATAGAATCATTTTTTAGGTTTGCTGTGCCCTGCCATTATTATTATCACTTGATCGAGACTCAGGAGATTAAAAACATTAACACACGTCACTTCATAAGAAGTATTTCACTTCGGCCTTGGTAAGAAGCCGTTTGCGTTTCTGATATTATATTTGTTAATAGTGTTTGAAAGCAAGGAATAACATCTATATTCTTATAAGGCCGTGGAAACATGCCGATGGGCTCGGAGGCAATGGTGCGTACGTAGCTTCTATGACAACTTATATTAACGTTTACCACAAGATAGCTATAAATAATTATTTCCTTGAATATTCCTTTCCTCACTACATAAGGTTTTAACTGCTGACAATCTTTCGTTATGGCTGTAACTGATTTTACAAAGGTATGGAAGCAGACGAAGCTGAAATCCAACGCCTTCCATTTGATTAATACTCACGTATGAGAACGATTTCTTGGTATTTTTCGCTATAAGATGTTAAGTGCATATGAACTTGTTAACTAGTAACCATTGTCGATGTGTTTATATTCATTTTTGCCATAAATTAGTTCATAATTACTGAAGTATCGTATACAGATACGTAGGAAACTTGCCCTTCAGGATAGGTGGCGCCCCTACCGGCCTCAACGGGAAACGGCTTCATTAAATGACCATGCCTGAACGGAGAGTGTCCAGACCTTCTCATATTCTAAGACCGTGGTTCGAACGTAAAGTTACACAATCGGCCCCAATGGCTAAATGAGGAAGTTATTTCTTTCGTCGTGTCTTATATTTCCCTTCCTCCTACCGAATTCATCGATTAATTAATTGTGGTGTGTGGACTGAGTGAACGATCCCATTACGTCCTGGAATGACTTTATCTAATTTTTGTTCATTTTATAATGCTGTTTCTTAAGCTTCGTGCCCACTGATGACCAAAGACTTAATATCGAGATGTATCTCAGAACTGTGTCCATTGGAGACTTGACTCAGCCTTCGAGAGGTCTCCGAGACTTATCACACGACGCGACGCGTGTTTGTCTCCGAGAGTGTTTTCACACCCATTTCCACACTTGTGACTCGACTCGCGAGACCAAATCTAGTAATTTTTCGTGATTTTTTCTCTCACTATGAGTCCGCGGGAAGGAATGAAAGTCTCAATATTTCTCGAGACTTTTAGTCTTCCCACGCATCTTTATTCTATGATCGCTAAAAAAATGCAAGGGCTGAAATGTCGCGAACTCTTTGACGTGAAATATTCGAAACTTCACCCGTGAGGACAATACTGCTGTGCAAGGCATGAGAGCTAATATGAAAAAGTTGATGTTTTATCTTAGCATCTTACTTGAATATTTTCAGTATATTCCTGCGATTACTCAGGAAATAAAATTTCAAAAATATATCCATGCTCTAGGTTTACTTAAAGGTAAATTCTTGCATGGTAGTTCATATTTGAGATTTTCAGATCCAGACATATAACTCTTCAGATCATCTATGCTCTTGATTATTTGTCAGATTTTTTGCCTTGTAAAATCGTCTGTCTAACTAGTGATTACAGATTAATTAAAAAAATGATTTTATTGGAAAGAAAAATTATCGCTGACCCGATATTCGCCCAAGTCCATGCAACGCTGCACCTGCATACCCAGCCACGTGTGATCCAAGGCTATGACCAATCAAGTGGAAATGATCCAAATCTCCTCCGTAACTGTCCTGAAAATACAGAAAAAAATTAAATAATGGCCATTGCATGCAAAGATTAGCTGATTGAACAATTGAGCGGCTAAATGCGTCCAGGCCATCTCAGGATTGATAACCAATGATATAATGTTTTGAACATTCAAATTTTCTGGGAAATGTGATAAGGGGTATTTTGTAGGCTCTTTCATCATCGCGTATATGAAATGATGTTACGACTTTTGAAATATTTTTTAATACTTGCCGAAAATAATCTCAAATAGCTTATGAATTTTAGATAAAACAAAAATAAATAATATGAAGTTGGCACAAGCACAATTAAATGGAAAGCAATGGAAAATTATCCGAAAATCAATAAATACACGTCAGGATCTCTGATTTTTGTCGGGATAACTGATTTTTCAAATATCGTACATTAATATTGTCTATTGTCATGATTGATAATTGTTTTAAAATATGACTTTGTTTTAAATCTGGGTACTCATTGCCTTTACGCACACTTAATATCTGAATAGTGACTCAGTTCACCTAACAGTGTTTCAATACTTTTCACTTCGCCTTCCCTTTCGATTCGCCCCACGGGTTTCCTTGTATTTGTCTTTTACTATGCAGAATGGCTGGATTGAGCCAGTGAAGCCTCAAGCTTGTTTGAAAGTATTTCAGTTGGTATCACTGTATACATTGCTGCATATTTATATCCATAAAAAAGATAAACTCAATGAAAACGATACAGAGTGCCCTAGGTCCCAACGTTTCTGCCAAAGGTCAGCCAATCATCTAGGTCATGACTTTTATTTACTCGGGTGAAAAACTGATATGAAATTAAGGTTTTCCTTGTGTCTCATCGGTATCTTGACTTTTCAAAGTATACGCAGCAGAAAAAATAGTGGCGATAGTTCTGAATCCATTTTTGAATCCATATTTCCAGATGTAGCGATTATAAAATGTCTGCGAAAAGAGGTTACCGATGCAGATTGTATGCTTCACACTGGTGGGTTGATGACCGACCCACAAGGAAAGCTTTGTAGACTCAGCATGTAATAATTTCCCAAGGATTGCAATGGTTACGTTAGCTTGCGCGTGCGTGGTTTACGAAACTCATTATGCAAATAATTATAAATATTAGACAATCAGTACAGGAAAAATTACCTTAGACAAAATGAATGGAGTTTTTAAAATAAACTGAGAACCATAGTGCTAACGAATGAAAGCTATATATTCCTGGAGCATGGCAGAGGGGTTGACATTGAACCATAGGACTTCTAATGCATTATGTACTCAAATTTTCAGGGAGCCGTTCCTCCGCAGTCACTGACTGGGATTTTGCGGCCAATCTGGAAGAATTAACGCTTAAAATTTTAGTTAACTTACGATTAGAGCGTTGATTAACCGTGCTATTTCTCGGCCAACGATGGCTGTATTGGCTGCCGCCTGCGGATAGGCAACCGAAGCTGCTTGGAACCAATCCACAACAATCACGTGGATGTCATCCCACTCGAGAAGGGCACTCGTCATTTCCTGTCCAAAAATCAATAGTCACAGGTGATTCATAAGTCAAATGATGTGATACCAATTCGGGTAATTTGGGTATTTGTCTGAGTGGCATGCGAAATGTACATCACCCAATGGTATGGTATCAAGATTTCTCGAAAAAACATTGCTAGGAAAGATTCCCATATATTTTAAGGAATCTTCATCGTCATCATCGACTGGTTTTCGGTCCACTGGAAGGTTCCAAACACCAAAGTTGTCTCCACCTCCTCCTATCCAAGACCTCCTCTTTGGTTTCCTCATGCCTTCATTTTAACCTCGCTGCGTCTGTCATCTTCAGCCTTCTTCATCCTTTTTATTTTCTCCTTCCACCGTTCCCTCGACTGATGTATTTAAAATCCCCTTCTCTCTTGAAATATGCCTGATCCAATTCCCCTTTCTCATTAGTATGGTTCTTAATAATGTTTTTTTCCTCCCAAACTCTTTCTCCTCTTCCCAAGGTCCACGTTTTGCATCCATACAACATAATATTCCACTCATAGCATTTCACAAGTATCTTCCTCAGCTCTAGGTCCTTCCTTTTACATACGTTTCTCTTCTTATTAAAAGATTTCTTTCCCATAGCTATTCCTGCTTTGATCTCTGTCTCACTCCTCCAGTCATCAGTCAGCACGCTTCCTAATTATGTTTACTTTCTAACGTGATCTATCTTTCTCCCATTGATCATAACGTTCAAAATTTCGCCATTATTTATTCTCATAACTTTCGATTTCACAAAATTTACTTTCACTCCTTCCTCAAAACTTTTTATCATTCCTTAAAGTTCCCGGCTGTCATTGGCAAGAATCACCATTTCATCGGCAAACCTGATGAATTTTATCTCTCGTCCTCCAATCCCTATCCTTTTTTCACTCATCATGATTTTACTGACAATTTCCTCTGCGTACATATTAAATAGGGTGGCTGAAAGGCAGCAGCCCTGCCTTACCCCCCCGCCCAGGTCCATCCATTCTGACAATTTTCCATTAACTTTCTTAGCCACCGTCTGGGTTTCGTAAAATTCCCTAATCAGCCTCCTATCCTTCCAGTCCACTTTCTTTATTATAAGAATATCCATTTACTTACCCCATTTTACGCTGTCGAATGCTTTTTCCAGATCCATAAAGCAGAGACTCACTCCTTTTCCTCTCCCCCAATATCTTTCACTGATTGTTCTCAGTAGTGCAATAGTTCTTCTGAAGCCAAACTGCTCCTCACCTACATTCTCTTCCATTATTTCTTGGATTCAGAACTCTCTACGATATTTTGTCCCCATACGAAATCAGAATGATACTTCGGTGTTCCCCACTCTTTCTGGTGCCTGCCCTTTTTGGTATCGGTATCATAATTGTCTTTACAAAGTTCCCTGGCCATATGCCTTCATCCATCCATGTTTTGCTACACATCTCTGCTTCTTCCAGAGAGAAAAGGTCAACATGATTTGTTGTATAAAATAGTGAAATGTTTTACAATGGATGGTAGAGGAAGATGTAAAATGAGAGTGATTACAAGCAAAGAATGAAAAGACATGTTTGAGGAGAAATAAATAAAGGGAATATGGAATGAATACACGGAAGAACTATATAAGGCAAGAGAGAAGCCGGATTTATTGGATAAGGAAACTTATACACAATAAAATGTCATTACGTCGTTTGTAATGTACTTTTATTGTTACTCTACGCAACGGTGGATCCAGGATTTTTTCTGGGGGGGGGGCACAAGGGTCTGACAGGTCTCTCTTAAATTTGAGATTAAAAACAAAATACAACAATTACTATAGAAAATACTCTCTTTATTTTGATATGAAAGTTATTAATAATAAATCAAACGATTGAAGCTCCGTAATTCACAAAGTAAAACGATCGTAATGATAACCGTATTAAAAATCTTGTCTATTTTTTAAGGGTTTGGGGGGGGCCCGTGCCCCCGTGCACCCCTTAAATCCGCCTATGACTCTACGAACAAATGAAGGATACTATCCGAATTCCGTCTTGCGACACAACAAACGATTTTTCTCAACTGATAATAAATATAAGAATTTCTGAAAAGGAATTCATAGTCATAGTATGGGAAGAGAAATTAACTTAAGAGCATACATTTAGATACATATGAAACTGAATGCTCCACTTATACTGAAATAAATGGACTCGTGATTTGCACCTTTCATTCATGATTCTGGCCCATTTGAATTGCTGGTTTGCGTCAACATACCTCAATCCATTCGTTAGTCCTACTGCCTAGAAAACCGTGAATGATGAATTTTGTATCTTTTTTGGGGTCGTAGTAATTGGAATTAACTCTTCCGTCTGGCATTACTCTCAAAATCTGAAACAGTGACATCATGATTGAGTTAGGGAATCAGCATTGGCGGTGGAAGTAAAAAAGGCCAGCAGTTCATAAATCAATTCAGTACAATCTAAAAATTATATCTCCTATTTCATTCATTAATGTTTGGTGTTATTATCTTACCTCTCTCCTTGGGTTTCCCCTGGTGTGCAGAAAAAATGATGGCGGAGAGGTCATGTTGGCTACGGCTGGCATCTTTAGAATCCCCAAAACCACAACTTCGATAAGTCTTGTGCATTGCGAAGTACCTATTAAAAGAAATATAATATATATATATCATTTCCAATGGAACGAATTCTTTTCTGACGGCAATTAATAAGAATTCCATCGCTGTTCATGCGCCAGGACTGAAATAAACCAAAACGCGGCACAGATTCTTTAAGTTTTCACATCTAAAAATAATGCTGAATTGCTGTAATAAATGTCATTGCCGTTATTAATAGATAATTTTGTTCGTATTTATATTTCAAACCCGCAATGAATTTCCTTTGGCCTTCAATCGGATAAATATGTTGATGTTTATGACTGAGAAAACTACGGCGCGACCAAATGTCACGTAGAAGTGGATCAGCTGCAAACGGCGGAAAACTTTAATTCTTGAGTTTAATTTCTCTGGATATTAGACCACTAAACGCTAATTTATAGTTAACTCTTCGCCAGTTAACACGACCATCAACAAATCCGTTGCAGAATCGTCCCGCCCCTCAGGAATTTTAAATAGATATTTTGGTCGTTAGTATTTGATTTTATTTCCGGACTTAATGAAAATATTAGATGTGACACAAGGTTGGGGTTGTGATGGTGGTCTCCAATGGTGTTGGTTTCCAACCACAAGTCTATGGTTCAAACCCCGGAGATTGCGGAGAATTTTTTAGAGAAAGTCCTTTACCTATTTGGTGCTGGAACGTTAAGCCGAGATCGCCTTGGCGACTTTTTATAAGATTATGCTAACATCGACGCCGAGTTTCCCTCCACCCTCCCCTCGTAACCTTTACCTCCCTAAGCGAATTACCGTAGCCGTCTTCCGCCTCAAGCAAGCATCATTGCACGGAGAAGATTTCATAATTTATCTGTCCTACAAAGTAATTATTTCTCCTATCTTACATATGCAATGAGACAGGGGCTTTCGATGTCTGCCACACTATTTTTGTCATCATTTAAACTTTCTTTGGCGCGAAACATCGAATCGCGACAAAAATCAAATGACACCAAATCGAGTTGAATAGATAATGGTTGATTAGGCTAGAGCTTAGGTATTTACAACCAGCTCAAGAGCTCTCGACCTCGTAGTCGTAGGCGAACTAGGAATTTCCGTAATGTAAACGGAACATAGGTAATCTTCACTTACCTGTCGTGGCGTTTCCGTAGTCGTCGAGAGTCACTTGGGCGGACACTTCAGTCCAGATGAGAGTCGCAGTAAATGTTGACAACAGGACTAGCGCTGGAAGCCACTCGCACGGAAGCTTCATTGCACTTGAGTGGCCGAGATGAGAAATGCAAAACTTCGGTTGAGTCTTAAGGCGCTCGGGCGCTCCATCGTTGAGCTTAGAATTCCGGATGGCGCGCATTTTTCGCCGGTTGCATAAACCAACTTTGCTTTTCTTTCATCGACCGTCGTCCTTCGTTTCGACATCTGTTATTCATACGTCCCGTAATGAACGAATAAAAAATAGCTATTTTACCGACGACAAAAGACTACAGCAGGATGTACCGCTGTCTAAAACTTTGTCTTTGGTCAAGTAAAGTGCCTGTTAAACTAATTCTTTTCCCTTTAATGTAAAATTTCCAAAAGTGTATCTATATTAGTCGTAACAGAATATTACTCAAAATCCACGCGAAAGTTCCTGCTTGCATTTAGTAGCGAAATGCGCGAAGCCTAATGGTCCAATAACTTTTGTATTGGAATGAATTGTGCACGCTTGCTGAGAGCCAAACCCAACCATATGCATATCTGCCCTTGAAGTTGTTATTGCACCGGAAACAATGTGAAATGTTGTGTTGTGCTTGCTTGGCAAAACTCACTCCCTGCTGAATATCCTTGAAGTGACTTGAAGGGTACTTACCATGAGTACCTTCATGTCGATCTGTTATTAATGTGATCCCAATATTATGATTTTTCGCTGTTGCGAGTAGAGGATCAGAGTGCATAGAATGAAGCTGAGAAGACCTTGTCCGAAAAACCATTGTCGATGGTAGTTCGCCTGATATTGTAATGAAAATCCTTTGATTATGATCCTTCGAAATATTCAGTGATTTAATACTCTGCAGTTATCGCAGGCGATTGACAGATTTTTCTGCGAATAACCATTGGTAGCATCTGAAATTAACAGGATAATCGCAGTTCAAACTACATCTTGCAAACAAAAATAAGGGACCGCTGGCGCGTCATAATATGTATTTTCTGCTTGGAAATGGTAACAAAAGCCATGCTTGCCGTAAAGAAATGGAGATGTCTTTGAAATGGTTGAAAGATGCCTATTGTGAAATCGTTAAATTTCAGAAAAACGATGGGCTTCGACAACTGTGCGTTCATTAAGTAAGTTATTTAAGTATCCAATAATGATTCTATCTCCCATTCAAGAAGCTCCGATCGAACTAAATGCGTCCTAAACTTGTAAGCTGTTTTTACTAAATGGCTAATCTACGTACAGCCGTTACCTTTATCCTTAAGTCAATCCTCATTTCTCCCATATGGATATTGCTCAATTATTATGACTGAATTTCTGCTTGCATCACGGCTACGCAGAGATTAATGCATAGAATTTTCGCTTAGCGTCAGCATTAAAGTTTTCCCACTGAATGCTGAGTGTCGTGAAAGTTGCCGTGATGACTGTTGTAATATATTTTATTAAGCTTATATGCGATTTCTCCCTTCTCACCTGGTGCATTTTTTATTTAGTACTTGCGTTATTTTCATCCTTCAAGCTCTCTCGGGATTCCAACTGGGCCTGGCATTTAGCTGTTGGCCACGCGACGCTTCAATGGCTCATGGCCTTTAGCTTTGGACACCACCGTGTGATTTTTCATTTATTTATAATTAGTAAGCAGTTGGAATCCTTTGACGCTTCTAATAGAAAATTTGTTGTGCAAATGTGATTTCACATAATTGCTATGAGTTACTTTTTGATGTTCGAGTGAACTTTGGAAAGAGATGATTTAATCATAACTTACCTTTTTCTCGGACGAACTACAGGTAACACATCTCAGTTAACACTGAGGATTACTACGACCAATTATTTCGTAATCATTCGGTAATTGCCCTCTATAACTGAGCATGATTTGTGATAACGACTATTTTACTTATTTGACATGTAAAATGAGACACATTTATTAATAAAAAGGAGTTACCTAACGCAATTTATATCGTCAATAGCTATTTTAAACGTCCCTTACAACGGATTGTATTAGCAATAAATATGCTATAATGCCATTTAATCAATGGAATTCAAGATTTCTCAGTTCAAATAACTACCACAATCACGACCCCTTGTGTTCGCCAGTGGCGCAGCGAGGGGGGGTTTTGGGGTATAAACCCCCCCCCCCCCCCCCCGGAGCTCAGAGAAATTTTTAAATTTAATCCGTTTTACTTAATTTCATTGATATCCCTTATGGAATAGTGTAAGGATTAATAAATTATCCATCAGAAATCCGTACAACTCACCATTTTGAACCGTTTATCTTTAAAATTCCGCAATTCATTAATCTCGCACCTACCGCTTATCCTGGTGGGTATTCCATACCCCCACACACCCCGGTATTAGTTGCACCTAAACCTCCCCCAGCCTGAATTCCTGGCTGCGCCCCTGGTGTTCGCAACTGTGCTGTCAATTTAGTTCACCATTCAAATTTGGCGATTGTTTATTGCCGATACTTGCTTGACCTGGTTACTATTTAGTTTCATACATGATAATACAGCAATTCACACAATTTTCAGTTGGCAATAGTCCTTCCACATTCTGATAAAATCGGCTGACATAGGTATCCATTGAATATTCATTGTGTTTCACTAATTTTGACGGTTTAGAAGGCGGATATAAAGTACGCAAATACTCGTGAGGGATATGTAATATTCAGCGAGGAAATTATTGTCTGACAAGGGTAGAGCCGAAGGCCATGATTCGATCAAGGCTATTGCTCAAGACAAGAACGATTGATACATAGTTAAGAGTTATGTACGAATGAATTTTAAAATGACAATAAATTGCCGAGCTTAATGAATATTCTCCAACAAGTCACTTCGTTGGCTGCAATACAGTGACGATTGGCGAAATATATGACTGCTTAATTTCATCCTAAAATCTCTCCTTATATTTTGGCAATTTTTTCTTCAGTTATAAGTTTGTTTTCTATCATAAAGATGCTTAAAGTGTATTAAAACCTAATTTAAAAAAACTACTTTAGAATACGATTCATGTTCAAAGCTCTATATCCCATTCAACTTACTGCGTTTGCTGTTTTATTATATTAATATACGTAGTTCCACGTATGATGTAATATTAATAGTCAAAAAGGGTGTAATTTTCTTCAGAAGATTATTTTCGCTGAAAATTGCGCAAAGTCAAAAATTTTTAGAATCTGCCATTTTTGCGTGAATTTGTATCCATCTTCAAAAAACTGGTAAATTAAATATTTTTCAGCCTTTGCTTTCGAGAAACCAAAGACTTTCGAGTGTCTTAAGAGAATGCGTACAAACTATGTTCCTGTGTGTGTCTGTAACACCTGCATATCGTTAATGAATCACAGAGACAATGTTGTAAGCCTAACACCATGCAAATAGGTTACGACTGCGCCGAATCCACTGAAATGTACCTGATATTATCTCGCTAAAGCGAACAGCCATGGAGCAATTCACGTTTTTTGACATGTTGTTTAGACCAGCTAGACGCTAGATGTCGCTAGACGGCTGTCAAAGCAATGGAGGAGGAACATCTATGGTGAAAGCGCACCTGCAAAACGTAACTTCAGTTGCGTGTAAATTGCGAAAAGCATACGCCACTCCGAAGTTGAGTCATAGCCTATAATACGACCCAAACATTTCTTCAAAAAGCCGCTGAAGGTGCTTTTTTCCTTAGTTATCGTTTTACGGTCTTTTTTTCTCTTTTAATGTCAAAAATGGTGCATGTTAGTTATTTATTTATTTTTTATATTTTTTATGTGGAATGTATCTTGCCATGGAGGTTTCATCAAGTGCGCTTCTGGATTTATGGCCACTGGTGTTTTCGTTTGGTTCAAGTGACTCGAGGCCCCTGCGTCTAAAGGAAAGCCTCTTCTCTTGAAATTATATTTGGATTCATGTTACAGAAACCTTTGATCCGCTGCCATATGCTAAGTTTAACCGTGATATAATTTTTGGTTCTTTCCCAGCTAACAAAGAAGCAAAGATTTCTCGGGTTTTACACCGGGTCAGGTCCTCCATATCTCCTTCCAACGTTTCGATAAGCAACTCGCCTCTCGTCTTCAGGGATTCAGGAATCTAATGCAACTTCGTCCAAGATGTCACTCATTGGCAGCGCCGAAGGCGCGTACATTTCACACTGTACCGGTGAGTCAACCTCACCTCAACCAGTCAGAGTTACAGAGAATGAACTGTGGCGTGCGCATATATTCTGTTGCCGTCTGTGGTGTGGTTTTTGTGAAAAAGAAACTTGCAAACTAATTTGGATTTTGTGAGCTTTACGGACAGGGTGAATATTGATTTATTTGCTTATATTAAGAAGGAGGCGGATGGATTTATTTTGTAAGGACTCTAATTTTTTGCGGATGGTTCTATTTTTGGCGAATATTTTGCATGCGTACAGCAGTACCGGACGGATGACGCTCTTGTAAATCCTGATGCGGCAACTCTGGGAAAGAGGGCTGGTTTGGGAGGTAAGACAAGCGATTGCTTGACGAGCAGACATTGCTTTGGAAATGCAATATTTCAAGTGGGGTTGGTACGACAGTTTGCCATCAAAAATGACGCCGATAAATTTGTGTGTAGTCGCTCTTGTATCTTTTTCTTCTTGATGTGTGATGATGGTTGTGGAATGAATTTTTTGCCTTGTGAAAAGTGTACGTGCATGATTTTTGTTCCGTTGATTTCTATCTTCCATGTTTGTGTCCATTTATCTAGGCGTTTTAAATGAGTTTTTAGTTTATTTATGTTAGTGTCTCCTGTGCGTTATGTGGCGCCTCGGGGTATACATATATACAAAAATCCGTGGTTGAGAGCGGTACAGCGTCTCGTGATTGGCTGCCAGTCCCCTCGGATTTCCAGGAGGTGGTCCCATATACAGCTTGTGTTGTAGCTACAGTTTCTATCGATCGTATTGTCGCGATCCTGAAAATCCAAGGGGACTGGCAGCCAATCAGGAGACGCTATTTATGGTCGAAGGTCAAAATAATGTTTTCTTTATTTTTTGGCCAACCGGTTAGTTTGACGATAAAAATAGCTCAGACCAAAATAGTAAATTATCTACAAAAATGTTAGGTTTTTCTCAGAAATGGTTCATCTTAGAGAAAAAGAGTAAGAGAATTTTTGTACATAATTACCTGATCTACCATTTTGGTCTGAGCTATTTTTATAGAAAAACTAACCGTTTGACCAAAAGATTAAAAAAAAACTTTTTTTTCAACATTTGACCTTGAATAAGATGTTTTGCACACAGGGGATCGATGGAGAATTTACAGAATTTCATTAGAGCGGTATCCATAACGTTCATGCGAATTCAGCTTGTTGCGAATTTATGCAAGGGTCAATGTCTATTTTGGCCGGGCCATCAAGTGCGCAATCGCTTTAATTGAGCCCTCCTTTCCTTTTGAATTAACCCTTCGATTTTTATCTTTTTAAGGCCTTGCGCCCAAGGAATGTGTCCTGTCACATGACTATAGTAATGACTAGCTAAAAAAATATAAATGTTCCACAGAAATAGAAAAAATTTATTTATCATTAATTACAGACATACATATAAAAATGCAGATAACGACATTACTCCGTCTGGTGGTATTTCCTTGTAAAATTAACGGATATGACAGCTGACTTTGTGAAGGCGTGAATTTACTTTCAATATATTTCCCTTCATTCACTGTTATTATTTCCCAAAACTAAATCTACTAATAAACCCCATACTATGAAACCGATATTTTAAAAAAATGTTAAAAAATTTAAGTAGTTGAGTAATATTTTTGAGGTTGTATCCAGGCAGGTATTGTTGCTTTCATTGCTATTGGGTTAGCTTCATTCACCGAGAAAGTTGGGTGATTTAGTTTTCTCCTGAAAAAAATATTTTATGATAATTATTTTACAGTTGCAGTGCTCTTTAAGAGAGGTGTGTACTATTAAACCACATTAAAATTCAACTCTTTTTTGGTTAATAATTTTCACTGTCATTAAAAAGATTTTTTCTTTCCCTTAAAAGGTTTAAATTTAATGTCAAGGAAGATACCTATATTTATGGAAGAATTCGCAATGATTTGCACTTAAGAGTTGTATCAACTCAAGTGATATTTAACTAAAGTATTAAATAAGTAGTCCTTGCTAATGAAAGTCTTTTCTGAGATTATCAATTTAATGGATATGGTATGACAGATACTGGATTGGACATTTAGTTTCTTTGAATTAAGTAAGAATTACATCACTCTTACCTTTTAATAATTGAACAATATTTTCCTGAAGAGACTAGATTGATCACACTACGACATGACTTTTCCCATATACGAAATTTGTCACTTAGGAGTTTGTGGAAATATGAATGTTCTTTTCATTGTATTTTACCTATGTTATCAACACTATCAAAATTTTAGTTTTTTCACCATGACTAAAATTTCTGATACGTTACGTAGAATGCAAGATTTGTGATGCCATTTAATTTTTGATATTTTAAATTACCTCATTTTAAATTGATGTTGGCGTGATATTGGTATGAATTGTGCATTTCAAATTAGAACTATTAATGTCATAGATTATAAATGCATACTTATCAGTTGTGATCATGTAAAAACGTTTATTTGAAGAAAGTACGGACGAAACTTGAAATTAAGTCTAATCTTTTTTAAATGTCAATTTTATATAGTGCGTAATGAATTAGAATGGATGGCGTCCATTATCCTGGGAAATAATCTTAATTTTTCTTCTAGTTATGTGCAATCATTTTTTAAAACTTTTTTACCTTATGAATTCTCATTTTAGTGATATTTTACGTGCTATATACTTACTGCAGAATGGTGACCATGAATTAGTGCGCAAATAATATTTCCTGGTGACTGCGCCTGGTGAATATTGCAAAAGACATAAGTCTGCATCGATACCCATGAAGCATTCCTTCTCATTCACCGAATCGTTACATTCACCCTAGAATGAAAGAGAGCGCCACAATTTAGTGAAAATAATATAAAATGAACACGTCCGATTTTTTTCATTACATTTCTTGCAAATTGGGTACATCACCTTATAAACCCCACTTTGGATTTGAAAACGAATGTTTCTTGATTAGCCTGGCTTGTTTTTAAAATTGGAACGAGGATATTATTGTAAGTCGTGAAAATGTGAGGCGGCTTCAATTACATCACATGCTCTTTCAAGCACTTGCTGAGTGGTTAAGTAATGCATCAGATTTTTCTAAGAATCGTATTGTATACCTGTCCCCTCAATAACGTAAATGTGAAAAATACGAAACCTCCACTGCATAAACGCTCAAAAATCGCCCACCGAATCAAATCCGCTCAGCATTTATGCAGTGGAGGTATCGAATAAGGCCAAGTCCCTATTCCAAAAATGTTAGCCGTTTAAGCATTGTCAATCTGGAATACATTATACAACCCCAAGGTTTCTGGGCATGTTAAAAAGTGGTGGAGTTGCCTACAGAAATCAATATTTAAATTTTCTTTTTCATTGAACTCCTTTGTGTCTAAGTTGTTTCTTTTTTGGCAGCTCTTTTTTCCTTTTCTGATGGCACAAATTAAGTTAAACCATGACTTTCTATAAGTTGTAAGTTAGGTGGTTCAGTTATTTTCGCACAGAATTGAGTCTATATAATATCGTCTTTGTAATCAATCACTGTAAGTGTATTCAATCAAATACTTTTGATAGTAACACAATTTTGTATTTCTTTTAGTGTTGTACGTGAAGTGCATTATAGAATATACCATTTCTCTTTTGCGTTTGAGAGGTGTTTCATCATGATCTCTTGTATTATTCCGATATGAAATTTTCTTTAGCCCGAATAGTAGTGAAAAACTAAATATTTAATCAAGATTCAAGAATAAAAAACTTTGCCTTAGACGATGCACTGTAAGACCCTTAGATCATGTAAGCAGTATTGCGACGCATTGGCCAAATTTTGGTCCAAACCTCTTAGCCTTTTCACCAGAAACTTACTCGGACCAGCCGCATCAGGCGCCTTCACGTAGTATCACCAAATATTTAATATTTAAAATAAGTGTATCGATAGACTTATTTTAATCATTTTCTTTCAACTATTTTAACTTTCTATAAAAGCGTGCCTTTGTTATATCCCTGTGTTGTATTGAGCTCAAACCTGCCTGCATAAACACATAAACTGCTATGTTTTTTTGTTACGATGACTAGGAAGTGCACAATGCACAGCACATGTAGTATATTGCATGCTGCATGTTAGTGAAAAATCATTCTCTATCAAAAAAAGTCGCAAATTCCTGATCATTGAAACACTTATTGAGATCACTCACCTTGAGATAGCTTTCGTAGGAATCACATAGTCTTCCCTTGAATTGGCATTTTGTGTTGGTCACGTTTCCATTTCCTCTTTGGTCCAAGGGTGTCGATGCCCGTATGGATTCAGTGTAGTATTTACAGGCGCGGAAGTGACTGCAGAAGGATGAGTCGAGATTTGCCAGCGTCCCGTCAAATTTATTCTCCTTGCCCAATGCCAGCGATGCTAGTCCGCAACCAGGCTGCTGTGAGCCACCGTTGGGGTAGAAGGCAACGAGTCCCCGAGGATTCCGAGTACCTGTCGAAGGAAAATAAGACATTTGGTGAAGATAAATTTACTTGGTGCTGAAGATTAGAACGAATACCTCTCCAGTCGAGGGATGATAGCGGGCAGCAGTACACCGTGGTCTCAGAGTGCTACGAATCCATTCATTGCTATATTTTCCTTAGGATAGGGTAGTTTCCTTCATCAAAGAAAACGAAATGCATGGATTGCGATTCGTTACCCACCATTAGTGTATTCATAATATACAAATTATTTGGTTTTATAATTCCCAGTTTAGACGTCTATTTTGATTCCTAGTTTAAATGGTCAATTTTAACCTCAATTGAAAAATGCCGGATTGGCGCCCATGGGATGCCCCTCCACGTGGCGTCACAGGGACCTAGTTTCTATACTAGTAGATAGCAGTTTTACATCGTCTGAGATTACCAATGCATGCATGAGGCACAGAGCTCAGGGAAACGTGTCTTAATAATCACCTATTAAAACTGGCTAAGGTCGGAAAGTTTTCTTCGTTTGATAAGGTATTAATAATCCTTATTTAAGCCAAGCGCTACCAGCTAGCAGGGTACTCGGCTACCTGCTAGCATCCTGCGTCGTATCAGCGCTCAAAGCCTCGCCCCAAGGTCACCTAACTTGCGGCAGCGGGAACCAGAACAACGTCACACGGGCTTTTCCCAGCATTCATACTTACCCGTCGCGTTTTCGCGCGCTTGAAAATTTTCACTTTTCATTTAATCGCGAAAAATAGATATCGTCATTTAAAAATCTAAAAGCATGAAATACATACTCCAGGAGTAATAATATTTCGATTTAGGCAATAAAAATAATAGGAAACCACCCTATTCATTTCCAAAAAAATTCTGATAATGATTACGCGTAATGTATGCTTTGCTTACAGAAGAGATTTCCTTGGCGACAGATAAGAAGCTGGCCAAATAATTCTTCTACTTTCCCATCTTCTCTTCATCCTCCCCTCCAAAGTGACCAATTAGGTACACCTGCCTCCTGCACCTCGATTATGTAAATTTGACAGCGACGACGGCGATAGAGGACCATCACGTTCAGCTGTATCATGCGATCATGTAAGCCTCCGTCATCGCGCTTATCATATAGGTACGAGCGCGCGAGGTTGGTATCATTGAGAAATCTGAGGTGCCAATGAAATCCTTTGACACATCTCTGTCCGAGAATGCGTCGTCTGCAGGGTCTTTGAAATAACAATAACAAACAACGAAAACATAAAATGGAGACAAGTCAAGGCTAAGTACTTCACTTCGCCAATAGGTAATATTATGATAAAGTAATCGTATTATGTTAAAGTTATGGGGAAAGTGTAGTATTACTTTTCGGTGTGTGATAACGTAATCTATTATGCTAATGCTCGCCGGGAGATGCTGCAGTCATTATATTTGCTCTATCGTAGAGAAAGGTCGAGAAGTCGTGACCTTGGATTGAAACTAATTAATGTTGAAATGATGATGGAAGTGTAATCGCGGTAGCGATTTGAATGTAAGTAGTTATTAGTTGATTTGTGATGATTAAAGAATCGAAAAGGAGTTTAGCGATGCTGATATACTGGAGAACATACTTGGAAAATGTTGATAATTAAACTTCGATATAAAGTAATGGACGTTTAAATCACGGATGTACTTCAATTAGCAGTACTTTCCAATTTGCTGTGTGAAAGTAAAGTTGCTCAATCGAATTCACTACCATGCGCATATAAAAATTGAACAACGTGGACAACTAATAGTGTCAAGAGAGCACTCCATTAGAAATAATTAAGAATTTTATTGGTTTTTACTCGATTGTAGGGCATTTTTAAGTTAAACAAACAATACTTTTTGCTAATATTTGCATTTAGTGCTCGTTTTTATGTCAACATATGCTTGTCACCATCGGTTTCGAACGTGATAGGCCGATGACGCTCGCAGCGTGATAAAGAGTGCGATCACGGTTTCATAATCGCTGCTATCACCTTCCGTCGTGGGAATCGCGTTGCCCCTGGCTACGACATCGCTCTCACCTTTCTCACAGTTACATAATCAGGGTGCTGGGTATTCTACCTCCACCTTGTTACAATTATGTTTGAGAAAATGGCAGACGGGAAAAGATCCTATGATCTACCGCCACTGCATCCTTAAACACTCATCCCATTATCTTTTTCCCTTCTCAAGCCTAAAATCTCTTTCCCCTTGCAAAACATCACTCCATTAATGGATCACGGCGACTAACTTCCCACATTAGTCAATATAGAGTCTACCACACACTTTTTTCGGCGTAAATCTTCCTGTCAGACGCATCGCTATGAAAAATTCGGTTGTTTTGGAATTTACTTGAAATGGATTGGCTTTTTGCATACTTAAGTGTGGCATTTATTTGATGAAGCAATCGCAATCACCTGCGATTAAAAAGAATTTGGACTTCTACCGGGCATAATGTCAAGAAAACTCCCGATAGATTAATCTTTTTTAACTTGAATTTCGGAACATTGAAATGTCATGAGGCAGAATTTAAATTTGAGGTTGGATGCATGTTATATAGTCGAAAGATCAATTCTGTAAAACACGTTCTTTTCTTAATACCACAACAAAACCTGGCCTTTTCCAAAACGTAAGCCAAATATTTATCAAAATTTCATTGGTGAAAGTGTAAAAAATTGAGGCTACAATGGCGTATGATAAATGAAAAAAAAACTTTAAAATAGTTCCCTGAGTGGACTTTTGACTATTTGATTTGAAAAGTTAGTTGAAAATATTAAGAATCTTCTTACCTAGGCATTCCTTGTCCGTGTGAATCACGTCGACGAATTTTGCATCACTGGCATCCAATCGTTTATCATTTGGAGCTTCAGAGAACAAGGGTCCTGCCGGATCAAGTCCTAGAATTGCAGAAATTATAGCTATTAGTCGAACACGTACGTCAAATAAGGGATAAATAAAAGAAAACATCAAAGAATATCCGAAAGAAGTCTTGGATTTATGTAGGTCTCGAATTAATTTGTCGCAGCTATGCTGGAATTGGAAACAATGTATAATTAACGTTCCTGTCTAAGTGTTTCAATTTTATGTATCAACTCTACAGGATGGGGAAATACATTGCTTTCAAGAAACTGGATGACCTCATATTTCATTGGATACATTTTTTGCATCACAGTGAATTAAGTATTTAACGTTTTACGATTATACTTTCTTAAATAATTTTCTCTTCACTTTATTGTTTGAATCGGATAACAATCATTCTCCACTTTTTTTAGAAATGATAGTATATTACAGTTATTATACTTCGTATCGTCGTGACTTTTAGCAAAAATAACCATAAATTTAATATTATGAATGTTATTACGCTGCACGTTTGTCGTGTCTCATTTAATAACAATTTTTTCCCAATGGATGTTGCAATGTCATGTCAAATTTTTTTCCAAGGACGCATTATTCATGCAGCGAGATTATGTGCTTCCACCTTTGGCAGGGAATACCGCAGATGACTAAAAAATTATTTTGCAAAGGAAACATTATCACTGACCGGATATTCTTCCGATTTTCTTCCCCAATCCTGCACCAGCATACCCGGCCACGTGTGATCCAAGGCTGTGACCAATCAAATGGAAACGATCCAAATCTCCTCCGAATTGAGCCTGGGAAAGATAATTTTTTTTTAATTTCAGTGAGCTGATATTCGATTTTTTTCAACTAATTTAGTGGCAATTTGAAAAGACTCAATCGTAACCGGTCACTTGAGCTCATGATCTATAGTGTTTAAAAGATAAATCTGCCTCAGAATGATCGACTAATGTAAGTTATCTTCTTCAGCTCAAAATGGCTATTGTTCTTACCCAATTGGAATCAGCTGATGCTTTGGGCAAACTTTTGAATGCTCATTTTTATTCCGCATTTTTTATCTTCCTTCGCTTTCTACTCTACGACATTGACGTAGGAAAACTCGTTACTTTCTCTCTACCGGTTTTATTATTTATTTGTCCGCTTGTTTAACAGTTAAGTTATCATCCTAAAATATATACGGTTTATGTGGTTTCCGTGATTTTCTTGTACCCAAAGAAAAAATAATTTACTTCTGAGTGAATTAAGGAGGCAATTTATGAGGTACACAAATTTTAACAATGATCCAATTAATACACCCCGAAAATTTAACGTGGTAGAATTACCTTTAAACGAGTCACGAAAAAAGACTAGTGGAGTGAAAGAGATGGTTCAAGGGGCTATGATGTCGGCGATTTTTCTTAAATCTTTATGTGTTAATTTCCATTATTTGGTTTATGTATGTTTTATGTGGCAATCTTTGCATATATGAATCACTTCCCACTCTGGAGGATGTAATTACATTTTGCTATCAATGAATTGTTTTGAAAACCCTTTAAGGCTGGAGATTTTTCCTGAAAGTCGCTAGTTTTAAGATACATGTAGTTCATATAAGATGTTGGGGCATAGATTATTTAACAAGTAGTATGCATCACGCTTTCTGTGTCTGTATTATATGTAGTATATAGATAGGTAAACGAAAGTATATAAATGGGTTTCGCATGTCATTAGTGTATTGTGTCACGTGAACGACGGCATAAATCGGGCCCGGCGCAAGGCGTCGAGGTGGTGTATTGGTGGAAGGTGCAAGGAGGCAGTCTCATATACTCCGTAAGCCTGGCAACAAGAGGTCAGCGGCGCACCGGGGTGCGAGAGAGGGAGAAAAAAGGGTCGAGGAGCTGTGTCTAGATTTCGTCAAGTCGAGTAACGCCAATACGCCGATCATCCCCGGGAAATTTTTATAAGTAGTGAGTTTTAAGTTTTTTAAGCATTTAGGAAGTCATATGATCAACATTGATAACTCGAATCTCGATATCTGGACACTCCGGGGAAAATCGACAAGCCTGACACATTTTTTCTTTACACCCATAACGAATTTTTGAGGGGGCTCGGGCCCCCTCAGGCCCCATGGAGTCGGCGCCACTGACCCTTCTCCCTGGATAGTGAAATATCCACTCTCCCTACTTCAACCAGCATTTCTTCCGCTAAGAAGACACCTCGTGTGGAGGTGATCACTTGTAATAGTGACTCAGGAACAATTTCACTTTATAAGTAGTTAAGGTGTCCTAATTCCAATGGTGCTGTAATACAATTTTGTTTTTAGGGTGCCTCGACAACTAAGGTCATTTGCACCACTGACAATCTATAAAATCAAAATTTAAAAAGGTGTATAAAAAATTAAACATGCATTAAAAGCGTCAAAAAAGCTTGTCACGAAGCAAAAAACCTGTATAATTATTCTCCCGTCCTTGCAGTTTGTGCTTGAAATTCCAATAGTGCTGGACACTTAAGTACGAGCGGACGTGGAGCATGTAAAATTAGAGGTGGACAATCAAACCGACATTCATAATTGTGGTAGAGATACCGAAAGAGGCCATTATGAATTTTGTTATGCATTAGTATTAGTTTTTTTTTGTTTTTGTGGGGTATTGCATTTTTTCTTCTCTTCCCATCGGTGTGTCATCCAAACAGATAATCATTTCCTCCCTCATTAGATTTAAGAAGGAAGTTGCTTATGTTCATTTTATTTTCTTTTTTGCCAATAAATGTGTAAAATCATTCACAATATATATACTTTTTCAACATAATTAAAGTGCAGTTTGCATTCCGTCCCTCGCTAATGACAGCCATAACGCCTTTGCACGACTAGGGATCTGTTTCATAACTATTGGTTATATAACCCCATATGGGGGGTGATTCGTGGACAGTTCCCGATGGACTACAGCACTACAAATTTTGATTGAAATCTAAGACCCAATTTCGTGACACTCCCCCTGTGATATTTTCATTTCAAGTAGTATTTTGTTTTTAGGGTGCCTCGACAACTAAGGTCGTTTGCACCACTGACAATCTATAAAATCAAAATTTAAAAAGGTCTATAAAAAATTAAACATGCATTAAAAAGTTGAACTAAAAGGGGTCATCAGATACTAAAACGGTTGGAATTTAAACGCTGTTAATTAGCCCGGTCTCTATTAAAAACTTTATGACTCGGCTGACACTATCAGGGTGTGCCCTAGGTCTCCTCCGATGTTCAGCCGATGGCGCACAGAACGGTATTTCTCACACTCCGTCAGGAGAAATCTCACAGTAATGGGAGAGTCGCAATCATCACATAGGGGTGGAATAGGGTGGTTTCCTATTATTTTTTTATTGCCTAAATCGAAAGATTATTACTCCTGGAGTACGTATTTCACGCTTTTAGATTTTTAAATGACGATATCTATTTTTCGCGATTAAATGAAAAGTGAAAATTTTCAAGCGCGCGAAAACGCGACGCGAAAATCTTTTTTCATTACCCCTCGCCGTTACTGGCGATACAATATCAAAAACGCAGACACATACAAAATACAGATCTCCCATGAAATGCCAAAAGTCATTCCCAGCCGCCCCCCCCCCTTTTTTCTTGATACATGTTTGGACCCTAGATTCCCAACCGTCACAGTTGACCCCGAAAAAATACGTTACTATATCCAAAGGTTTTAAAAAAAAAAATTTTTGTACAAACCTTTCCACACTACACCCCCACTTTCACACCGCAGAAGAACAGTAGAAGAAGGACATGAGGTCAACTACCCAGGAGGAGAAGATCATCTGGGCGAGGACGCTATCCGGACAACCACAACCCGAAAGAAGACAGTGAATTAGTGCGGGGTACCCTCACCCATCCTAGAACCTTTCTTTCCTTCCCCCTCACCCTGCTTCAGTTCGAGACCCTAAACACGACCCTTTAACCCCCCCCCACAGCCTTCAATATGCTCACTTCTCGTCACCCAAACCCCATTCTCCATCTTACTCCCCCATCCCTTCAAGCACCATGATATATAAGGAAAATCTTTAAGACTTTTTTCACACTTGAAAATGTCGCTGTAACGACGAAACGCGTAGTGTAAAATAAATCTATAAGTGGAAATATTGCAATGTGTCATTTCAACAATATTACGAACTTCCACCACATCGTGCCTAACATCATACAAGACCTTTCGTTTTTTTTTGATGAAGGAAACCACCCTATTGCGCGTAGTGTATTCCCGGTCACGCAGGTCTCTTTACACTTTTCTAAGGCTATGTTTTTCAAAGTGGCCATCAAATCCTCGTATGGCACCAGCACAGAGGCTCCGTGAGGACTCCTTTCTTCATTTCAATCCACAGCGTCATGCCTCATCGATAAATTTAATCCGAAATTTGTCGAAATATAAATTTACATTTCCGTTGCCACCAATAGTCACGTAATTATTTCGATGGAACCAGAGAATCAGGGGCTTCCGTATCACGCTAAAGTCATAGAGCAGATGAGAGCAGATCGTGTCAATGAACGTTTCTTTAATCTCGTCTATGATATGCAATGGCATCATGAGCCTCTCTTCACCATCCATGCTTACTCCGATGGTTGGGCCTACCCGAAAACCATTTTCAAAAGACATCGTTACAATACCTTGCAAATTCACTGGACTTACAATCAGGGCGTTTATAAAACGTTTTAATATTTCTGCAATCTTTGCAGTGTTTGATGCCGCTAGTGGGTAGCGAACCGTGGCCATTACTTGCCAATCGACGACGATCACGTTGACATCACCCCAGTTGAGAAGAGCATCCTTAAGGTCCTGTGAAAACATAAAAAAACATATCTAATTGATAATTATTGCGGCAGGAAGTCCAAAATGTACCTTCTGTATGAGTTAATGTAACGAGATGCCCGATTCACTTAAAGATGAACAACTTATAGATGCTGCAGTCACAAAATACATCTGGTCTCTCTTCATCTTGAACAATGATTTTAAGTAGTGGGACTTGATTATAGATGCCTCAATTGATTTTGGGTTTCATCGTTGAGAAACCCAGGAATTTGATAAAATTCTCTGGCGAAAATTCCGTCTTAAATTAGCAAATATTTACAAAGAAGGAATCAACCAGCGAGGCGTTCTAAAAATATGTTTTTGATTTTCAATGCTAAGTAACTAAATAAACTCTTGATAGTATACATATCATGAACATTGGTCTTTATCCCTCTGAAATTTATTTGAAGGAATTGGAGAGCATAATTTGAATTATCATTAGGTTTTGCGCCGCATTTTCTCCTCTTGGAGGAAAAATTGTTCTTACCAGAACCCACTGGTTGGTTCCACATCCTAAGAAGCCGTGAATGATGAATTTTGTTTCCTTTTGGGAGTCGTAGAATTTTGACTTGACCTTTCCATCAGCCGTTACTGCCAAAGCCTATAAAGATGCAACGATAAACATTTAAATTTATCCATAATGTACTACATACACTCAAAGGAAGCTATGGCTTCATTATTTCTTTCTCGCTCGGCCGTGCGTTTGGCAATTGGTTACATTAAATCTCTTCGCCCCTTTACTGTAGTTATGAACTACATCTTAGCTTACCTCTCGGTTTGTGTTTTTTCTTGTGTACAAAGCAAACATTGGCTCATCCGGAAGGATGCGCAGCGTGGGCACATTCAGTATTCCTAAAAATGCAGCTTCGATGAGCCTTGTGCATTGCGCAGTTCCTGGGAAAAAAATCAGAGTAATTTTACGCTAAAAATCTTATTCATAAATTATTTTTCATCTCGAAGTGGTACTTAAAGGTAATCATTACGATCTTTAGTCATGGTTTGGCATAAATTACTTTCAAAATGATCAGTAATGGAAACCTAGGAACTAACTGGAATTCTTGTCACGCATTTAATTTTATGTGCAGGTTGGTCGTTATAAAATTGGTGACTAAAACTGTGAAATTTTGATAGAAAATTCAATGTTGTTTTTGTTTCTTCACAATTTATTTTACTCTCTCTTCAGCTAATTTTAATTGAACTTTGGGAATTAATGGTTCTCTTCTTCAATTAAAAGCTGGGTCAATTCTCGCGGTCGAGTTTTTGAGACGGTCAGGGCTTAGGATATAGGTTCGAAGGTTTTCGCGGCGTTGATCAAATGATTTGAGCATTTTCTTCGGGTTCTCACCGTGACCGTTGGCTTTTGTTGACTACAGTTTCGTCACCTCCTACCTGAAGACGCTGACTGCAATATCAGCGAAACTGTTGTCAACAAAAGCCGACGGACTTTGCGAGGACTCGAGAAAATGCAGAAATCAATTGGTTTGGGACCTTCACTCTGACCCGAATTGGCAATTTACTCCAAGGATAGCTGGATGAGACGGGAATTTTGGCGCGTGCTCATTCTTCAGTTTTTTTCACTCACCCGAGTATCATAAAAATTAGAGAAAAATTGCTGCACAAGCTTAAAGTTCGTAACATCGCCATGGATTTGTTTCCTAAGCTTAGAAGACAGGATTTGGGTGAGGCATCTAACTTGGGTGGAGCAAGAAGAAGTTGATCGAGATATTACTCGTAACGTAAAAAGTAGCCAAGAGTATTGGAAAAATGGATATAATATCCAACTTAGCTTGGCGCTCTGTATGGATTCACCGTGCCACTGCGCTGCCAGATTGCCAAACACGCTCTTTGTGTTTTGGCTGAAGCTTAACGTCAATTATTGAGGGATTTTTCGTGCGTAGTGGTGTACACAATTTTCGTTAGTTTAAATTGGAGCAACTATAAAATGTGCTGTGGTGTTTCACAAAAATATGAAGAACGTTTTGACATTTTACGCAAAATATTATACCTTTGACTCCCGCCTCGCTCACTCTACCGAATTTGTTTTAATTTAAACAGGTACATAGAAAAGTTTAGAAAATAAAATTGCCCTTAGTTTTTACATTTTACCGTCTAATTCTCGGGCCATTGATAGCGAAACATTAAAAAAGGATTCACGGTAATGGAGGTGGAAAGTTATTGACATTCCCCGCTGCTCCTTTCCAGCCACCATGGGCACTTTTCAGCATTCTTCTTCCTTGGACCTTGCGACGACGTCACGAAAATTTTGACTGGGCAGCAGCATTCGCGAATTCTCGTTCACAAAGGTCGAAGAATGAGTTTTATCGCCAAATTTCTCTTTCCCATCCACATAACTGATTCATAAATTAAATATCTCACGGTTTCGGGTCTGAGTCATGACCTTTTCACTCTAGAATTATCTCCAACCTCATTTCCGGACGGGGAATGCTTTTTTGCATCCTGAATACCTGCGTAGAAATCCAGCATGGGGATGGGAGCGACAGCCATATTCCACCACTCACCGTTCGTCGCGCTGTCGAAGTTGTAGGTGCCCGATTGGGCTGACACTTTGCCCCAAAAGAGCGGAGCAAGGAAGGCTGACAAGAGCACAAGACACAACTCATTCGTAAGCTTCATTTTGCTCAACTGATCAAGGTAGGAAACACGAAACTGTTATTAGGTCACAGGGAATTTCATTCGGGGATTGCGTCCATAGTTTTGAATTTCGAATTTTCTGTTTTGTTTACTCGTTGCATAAACGAGCTCGGCTTTTCGTTCAACAAGCGCGGCCTGTTGACTGGCTACTATTGTTAATCGTTTCAACACCCTTTCGGGTATTATATTTTTGGTGATACTCCATTCCTGACTCGTATTCAGAAGATCAGGCAGGAAGATCGAGCAGGCGAACGAGAGCGTCGAAGTAAGACATTATCAGTCGTGTGCGCAGGTGTACAAATATGTTCGGCTCATAGCGTGGCAACAATGATGGCTTTGGCTCGGTTTCCAACACGCTAGCTGGAAAGAAGTTGCAAGAATATATATTTACCCGCAACGTTTCTATATTTGTTGAATCAGGGCACTAGCTTGCGGTGTGTGCGGAATTCAATAGGTGTGCAAGAGTTTACGTGCTCGGTGTATGTTGCGGTGAAATTAGAGCAAAGACGGACTTTCAAAGTCTGGGAAAAGTTTTTCTAGCTCTATATGAGCAGTAGCATAATCATGGGCATTATTATTTTCCTACGAGTCAGTCCAAAGCAAAGTTGGATTAAAAACCACATCTAGGCCCTGAAGGCTTTGCTGTTTATAACGCACCAAGACATTTATTGGAATACACTTAATGTATCATTGGTTTGAAAATAAACTGATCAGTAAAATAAAATAATATTGCTATTAAATGTATGTTCATCCGACGCTAATTATGCCTCAAATTTACAGCAGGCTCTTTTCCTAGAAATTGGAGATTTGCGCAGCAGTAGAATGCCCAGACTAAATGAATGAAGGAGGGCATTATTCACTGTTGGGCTTGGAGTTTTTGAAATACGATTATGAAATGGGTTTTTGAAGTTGGCCACTGTGAGCGCACATATTAAAGCATTCGAAAGATATGGTCTCATGTTGAATAAAAAAAAAAGTTCAATGCATCATAACGTTGTTATCAGGGTCGGCAATAGGAGTTTTATCGGGGGGGGGGGGGGGGAGGGAGGCAAAGATCATTTTGCCGATTCCCCCTCGCTTTCTCCCTCCCCCTCTACCACCACCACTAAAATATAACTCATCCGTATGCTATTTTTTGAGATGCGGTAGTTGAAATTACGCACCGTAAATTTACTGTAAGACAGAAATTTTACTAATATTATTTTAAATTAATTTGTAAATTAATAATTATTGTTGAATAATGTAATTAAAAAATAAAATAACTTTTAACTATAAACTTTTCAAATTTTGCCGCCCCCTCATGTCTGCCCCCTCTGCCCCGACCTGAGCTCCGGGCCTGTGTGTTATGTTTTCCCGTGGTAACCTCAAAATTATCAGCTTAATTTCAAAATATCTTTGGCTTATATCCTATGCAAGAAAAGATTGATTGAACATTAAACATTGATTGATTTAACATTGATTGAATGACAAAATTAGCAAAAGAGGCCACGAGGAAAGAGTCACCCATCCCTTTATCTTAACGACAAAATCACTGATTCATACGTTTAACTTGTTTTCCAATGACCTCTGTTGTGATCAGAGTTACGACCTCAATCCTTTATCCATAATACTAACCTTGTCATTATCCAAGGCCGAGATAAGAGCAATGCAAGCAGCGATTTTAGCCTAAAAAGTGCAATTATGTTTTTACTTTAAAGAAAAAGCGATTAGGGCAGTTGTGTAACTTGGTTTATGATTATTTTTCGGCCACGCACAATTAATTAAATGATGTTGTCAAGACTAAAACACATTTCGTTCATCACTTATATTACATAGTTGTATTTTTGCACAATTGTCATTTTTTACGCGCGGTGATAGGCGCCAATCGGTGAAAGCAACCGGTAACGATAGTCTTTGCCACGCCCTGCCTTCCCCTCGGTGCTGACAATGAGTAAGAGTTTGAATTTTCCTTGTCACGAGTTGCTAAGACATCATATCAAAATCAACGCATATTTGTTAACAATCGGTAGCATATGTACGAGGGGCATGAGAAAAGTATGGTCTCCAATTTTTTTTCTCATAGCCATTGAGATTTTTTGCTAATGCATTTTACATGGTTAGAAACCTTGAACATTCAGCTATTCTTCGATGTAGTCGCCATTACTCTCAATGACCTTCCGCGTCCGTGAGACGAATGCTTGTGATCCCTCCTTGAACCAGGTTTACGCCGCTTCCGGTAAGAACCACTTCTTGAACGTGGTCGTCGTAAGCGAATTTTCGCCCTCCCAAATATTTTTTAGGGCCGGAAAGAGATGATATTCACAGGGATCTATCTGGACTGTAAGGTGGGTGATCAATTAACTTCTATCCATGAGTGACGTTGTTTTGTGGGCCACATCTTTGTCCCTTGTGGGCATCACACCTTGTCCTTGTGTAATCGAACGCCTTTCGTCAACCTGCCGCGCCTATTGTTCTCAGCTCTTTGAAGTTTGCTAAAGCCCGTATGGCACTTCCCAATTTATTGGCCAATCCATTGGATATTGGATTGTGGTCCAACCGACACAAATCAATTTCTAGTCCAATATCCTTTCACAATATTGGGCACAATTTCTTTCCCAATTTGGAATTTATAACAGGTTCTATTTTCTCGCATCCAATCTCCAATCAGAAGTCAATGTTGTTGACTCCTAGTGGCCAAAACTAGAAGCTCTTTGAAAAACATTCGGTTTGGCGGTAAAACATTGTTTATTCCAGAAAATGCGCTTGAAGTTTCTAAAATGTGGACGAAAGAAGTTGTTTCACAATTAAATAAAGCGTACAAATCACACGGATGCTTATGCTGCGTAAAAACATCGAAATACAGTGGCGTCCTCTAGCGGGACATTAGAACACTATTTCGGCCAATATTGGTGCAAATAATGATGCGTGTCGTACGGTACGTAACGCCCAATATTTTGAGCAATATTGCGCGCCGATTTGTTGGCCAATAAATTATAAAGTGTCTTACGGGCGTAAGGGTCTCATAGTGCCTCTCTGTTAATTTTTGTATCCTCAGGCATGAAATCGACCAGGAGGATACATTTTTTTCCCAGAAGATGGTAGTCACAATCTTTCTCGCTTATTTTGGGAATTCAACTTCTCGTTATGAACACTGAGGCGACAAGCAGTAAATTTTCTGCACCACTTCCGTACATTTTTCAAGTCTGTACGCTACGGTAAACACATTCCTTCCAATTGGCGATGGATTTAAATCAGAGCTACCTTCTCCGCATGTAAAAATTTAATGACAGTCCGCAATTCGCACTTGGCGGGAGCAACGATCGCGGCGCCCATCGCCAATGGGTGCTGCGCCGATAATTATCTTGCTAATGAGGAACTGTTTATGCTACGACAAGGAGGAAGGACCAATAAACACGATGGGGAGGGTGGATTTTGCATAGTGCTTCATGCAGTGACTCCTAGGCTTTGGAGACCTTTCTTTTCATATCCCCCTCGCACAAAGATACGGAAGGCTAGCCAATGATAATAGTGTCAAAATTAACTTCATACGGGCAACCGTTGCTTCGAAAATATTGTTTCATAAAAGAAATACAATAACAAGTTTTATAATCGCGGGAGACTTATGCAACTTAACATTAATGCCAAAAGAGTCTTACTCCATGATATATTTAAATTTGATAAAGTTAGTGATATGCGCTTAACGTTGGCCATTGTTTAAAGTTGAGGGTTACTTAGAAAGGCTATAAAAAACCGGTACCTTTTAGTTTATGCATTAATATCTATATTTAACTAGCCGGGTAAAAATTTTCAACCATTTTAACAACGCAAACTATAGAAGAAAAGTAAAGGCACACATGGCATGAAAATAGCTTCAAGGGTATGGTTTTTATATGCGTTAAACTCGAGTCTCTATACTTTTTGTACGGAAATAAATGTGGGTTGAATACAAAGAAATCGAATGCAGTGACTATTGAAATATATCATATTTATTTAAGAAGTGAATATGCAGCTGAATGTATAAATTATTAGTTTAAAACATCCATAGAAAATATTATTATCCATGTTCCATATCTGCTGCAATGTTGAGATGGTGATGATATTATAAATGCATTTTCAATTTTCTATGTTAATGGTATTTAAATTCACAAACAACATTCACTTTAGAGATCACTCTGATAATTAATACATTTTATACATTTAACTTTGAAGTCAGGATTTGAAAAGATGGCTTTTGATACACATTAATTTTTGGGGGAATTGGAACAAAGCATTTATTTGAAGTGACAGAACATGTTCATATAAACAGCAAATATTTATACAAGGTTAATCACAGTCGACTCTCCGTTCTTAAACTCTATGGCACCAGCGGACCGAGCAGCCTTTTCAAGTCTGAAAGAAAATGTATATCCTAAATTTTAGTATCTGAATTGATCCGAATATATTCAATTCTTCCCAATAAAAATTACTAAACGGATGGAAAGGTCATTGTCCCTCTCACGAACAATTAATTACATGTTAAATTTACGTAATATGGCTTCAAATTACTCATAATGCCATAAAAATGTTATGCAAGTAGGATACAAAATGAATTGGAGGCGAAATAAAGGAATGATAAAGTACGAAATGTATATATTTGTTCAATATTTTTTAACATATCCATTATTGACGGCATAAAAATATTGAGACAGAGGTATTTACTATTCATTGCATAATTATATAGCTCCATAAATTGAATCAGTTACACATAGGCGGATTTAAGGGAGGAAACGGGGGAAAGTGCCCGCTTAAAAAATAGACTAGATTTAGAATACAAATTTTGATAAATTGCATATTAAAGTTAAGAGTATATTTCACAAAGTAATTTTTGTATGATGTTTTTAGTCCCGAATATGAGACGACCGTTTGCCTGTCAGACCCTAGAAATAAATCCTGGATCCGCCCCTGCATTTACCCTAGTTTCACTGTCAACTTGAATCGCACATAGATGGATTGTGACCCCGGAAAGCCTAAAAGTTACCAGAAACGCATCAGCAGATCATGGCCAAATTAAATTAATTTTCCCAGAATGGGATTTCAATAAGGGCTGGGAAGGGTATTTGAGTGTGGTTCAATTTTTTTCCAATCTCCCGGTTTAATATGTATAAAAATGATAGCCCTTCTTAGTTTACTTCCATTCCAACGTTAGCTAATTTTAGGTGGAGGAATCCATGCATAAATATTTACCGGAACTCCCTACATCCCTTTGATTACTATATAATGACTTCTTTAGTTTCACTTTTTTTGTTAATATAGGGATATTACCTACACGAATGCGTCTACAAACCTTTTGGAGGGCGAATGTCCCAAGTTTGTGACCTCAAAGTCGGATACGTAGAGGTCTTTTACACAGCCAAGCAAACATGAGACCTTAGTAAGAATCTTTGGGTTCCACTTCCATGTAACTGCTACCCTTCCAATATTTCCTGTGTTTGTTTCGTTGTATCCAAGGAAGCTATATGTTTCGCCTTTTTTCAGCATCCTCGCACCACTAAAATGAGATGAAACTTCATTAAAGCCACAAAATTTAAAGGTAACAGTCATACACAAGTCAAGTCTTGGGCTATTGTAAATTTCATTTTAACTGCGAGAGAGAAGTTCTTGAAGCTCCCAAGAAATGAAACTTCTGACACAGCATTGAACATTTTAGTAAATTCTCAGTTAAAATTTAAATAAATCAACGTTTTTGATGATGCTGGTAAAGATAGAACCTCTCATTTTAACTTTAGGGTCAATAAGGTGAAAGCACTAAATATAATTTATGCTTAGGAGGTTGAAAATGATAAGAAGGGAAATTTTCCAGCCGTGAACAGGACGCAAAATAATTATTGTGCGCCCGTCCAACATTTTTGGTGATAAATGAAAAGTTATAAACAGGAAAACAAATAGGGTACTGAGTTGAACTTAACTTGTTTGATTTCACTCAATAATATCTCGAGTGAGTCATTTGCTCAGAAAATGCACTATTTCTTCCCATCTTCAATTCGAACAGAATTTAAGGGTCATTGAAATTACGCTGCGGTCCTCCTGCAAAAAAACGAGTAAAACGCGGACTATCCTGTTCGCTGTTTCTTGAATCCTATCTCCAAAGTTTCTCTCTCTTCAATTTAATCCTTAAGAATTATGTTGCTCCTTGAGTAACGGTGATTGAAATAATTTTGTGAAGTACAACGACAACCTTTTGACTCTGATCAAGGTAGATGAAGGTTGGCAAGAAGTCTATCGATACAAGTGGGCCTTGATTCTCTATATTCCAATGCGATTTAGTCCTAACAGTCCTCTCGGAAAAATAAATTGCAGCCAATGAATTGGGAACCTTAGAAGCCAAGGGGGAAAGTGCATTTTTTTATTGTGGAGATGATTGCAAACAGTGGTTGGTGGGGTACACAATATTGTTGCAACAAAGAAATATGAGGGAGTGAGAAGCAAAGGGGAAAACTGATTTTTTATAAACAAAGTAGGAAAAGAAATTGATGGAAGAAATATACAGAAACTTGGTCGCTGAGGGATTCGAGTGAGTCTTTGTTCTGTGCTGACATCGAGTGGAAAATCAAATGCACAACAAAATATCTAATTAATCTCGTTTATTTTCTTTATCTATTTTCTGCGCCTAACTCTGTCTAGAATCACTTTCACCCCTTGGCTTTTCACCCCTCGTGTATAACCTACCTATATGCATATGCTTATCAATGATCCCTTTGCCGCACCAGCATTATGTACCCCAACAACCATTATCTGGACTTATCTCCAAAAATAAAGGATTTCACTAATGCCCCTTGGCTTCTAGGGTCTTCATTAATGAAGAGATGATGTGAAAACATTTTTGATGTTATTGAAATTATTGTTTCTACTACTCCGTCTCTTGTTGTAATTTGTGGGACCATTGAATTGAAGAAAGTTTGTGCTTATTATCCCGCGATCTACCAATGCATGTCCGGACAGAGAATGACCATTAGAAAGGATGATTTATAGATTTGTTAGATAATATTGACCCTGGCATGGTATACTTTTCAAATTTTCTGCGTCGCACAACGAAAAACAGCACAATGAAATTCCTTTATCGAAGTTCCGTTGTTCCTGTGCTCACTTGAAGTTTGAACATTTTGTTAGGATCGTTTATTTGAAAGAATAAAAATCATGTATCATCAAATGAAAAGAAAGGTATCGGGAGATATCAGTTTACTCTTACCTATCCGTCAGGGGCATATCTTTTACAGTGCCCAGGTCGCCAGTTAATGTCGCCACCAACTCTCCGGCCGTTTCCTCCTTTCCTGCGTCGTTTTTCGCGAGTGTCAGTTTAAAAGCGTAATGGTGGCCTGTAACAGAAAGCCCATTCCCATAAATTTTATATTTTTGCCCACTCTCTATTTTCCTGGAGATATACATGCATGCATTTAGTCGTGCCCCCTATAAATATAAATAAATATGTAAAAACATAAATAAAGATAGAAATTGAAACATAGAGGCAGGAACATAAACACATGACGATGACACTGCGGTGGCGTGGAGATGTAATGATGGCCGAAAACTTATGGAAAATTTTCACCTTGACTGGGAATGGAACCACACCTACTCGTTGAGAAAGAAGCCATACGCTTCGAAATCTCCAGATATTATTTCCTGTGAGACCATTCTTTTTTTGGTTGTATTTTACTAAGTACTAGTGAGTTACTGTATTTATTATTATGTTCTACACCTTAAGTTCCTGCGAAACTGTATAAATGTATGTTGAGTTTCAAGACAACGACAGTAACGTGCTCAGATTTGACAAAAAAATCTCATACATTTTTGCATGCATCGCAAAGAATAATTAGCTTACACATATTCTCCAAATCTGTTTCCTATCTTAAGCGTCCCCGTTTTCTATCGCAGGCCGTAGCTGTACCATAGTCATTCCAGTGGCCACCACAGAAAATTAAAGTTGTAGCTAAAATTCTTTTGGAAAATAGTGTTTGCTGAAGGGCTTGTTTCGATTTACAGAATTTTAAATCAGAAGAACGTATCAATTAAGTACTTACCGCAAAATGGTGGCATTGCATTAGTTTTCAAGAAAAATTTAAGTGGTGCTGGAGAGCTTCTTCCAGCGAGAGAATATGTGTCGGCATTTATTCCCATCAGGGGACATTTTTCTCCTTTCTCTCCACAGGCAGTGCAGTTTCCCTGGAAGCAACAAAATTATTTCAATATTTAAAAAATGGAAAATGTACAAAATTCAAAGTTCAATGGTTAGAACGAATACTCCCGACCAATTACATCTATTCCGTTTGAGTTGCGAGCTAATATTTTGTTTTGGTATGCAAGACATTCACGATTATCACTCACTTCAAGAAAAGCTTCGTACGATTCACAAGGGAAGCCAATCAATGGACAGCTGTTGACCGCTTGGCTTCCGCTGCGTCGATCATCGCTTAGCACAGGTAGAGCTCTAATGGAATCCAAATAGAGTTGAACTGCTCGCCCGTGTGAGGACCCCAGGTCGTGATCCTCGGCTATTTCATCTGGGATGGTAGAGCGAGGAATACCAGGCACTTCGGCTCCTGGCTGCCTATAGCCTCCGTTCGGGAAGAAGTCCACGTGACCGGATATGTCCTGAATTCCATAGCCTATATTAACGAAAGCACAGTCTTTTTAAATTTCTGAATAAATGTAAGTCAAAGTGCCTATCACTTCCTGTTCTAAAATCAATGGAATGGGCAGTGAATGTCGAAATTAATCGCTACTGTATTAAAAAAGTATTTAATTACGAAATAAATCTTTCGTAACACCCTAACGTTGGGATTTTATTTGATAAAGTTAAAATTTCATTTTTATTGGTCAAGTTGGAATGTATCTAAGATATATTAAATCAAAAAGGACGCAGTAGTCTATTCTTTCTTGGGATATTTTCGTTATTGACCATGCATTTAGACTTTAAGGCTTATTGTTAGTGATTTTACCATCACTTGTAGTTCCAGGAGAACGTACTAGTAGAATAGTATTGTGGGGCATCCTCTAACGGATTGGTTTGTCCCCTCTTTCCTTCCAATTATTCATTTGGCTAATCTCTGCATTCAGAGGTGGACATGCCACTCTCTTATTCTGCAAACGTACATTATTTGCTCCATCTTCCTCAGCGGCAGCTATTTCCAACACATTTTCCTTCGTATTAATCCTCTTGCGATTGTTTTCCTTCAGCGGCAATCCCCATAAATGGTGGATATGGTTGTCTTTCTTTTCCTCAGTATCCCAATGAGAATCCTTTCCTCATAAATCCTCTTTTCATAATATACTCGTTTTTCCACCGGCGATCCACTCGATCTTTTCAATACTTCTATCTCGTTGCCCCAAATTCCCGTAATATTTCACCAAGGCCCAAATTAGAGACCTATTTACTTTATACATCTTTTAATGAAGATTCTTCCATCACGTACTTCCGTGAAATACAACTCATATAAGATAGTCAGTTTTTTCATGCGGTTCTCAATTTCAAGTTTTTCAAGTTCTCTTTTACCCTCCATTTTGCAGTAGAACAGTAGTTAGAGATAACATTGCCCTTGGTGAGTAATAGTGCTGCTTTACCAAAAATGGCCTCCACATCATGTCAAATATGTTGCCCCATTCTCCGTTTATTGAGCGCGGCTGCTGATATGACGAGTACGCTCACTTATTTCATAGCTTAGCCTTCTAGTATCCACTGTCCACTAATTGCATTTGTTAGCATAATACAGTAGTTAAGTGAAGAAGTTGACACCATTGCTTATCAAAGAGGAATTTTGCGCCAATCCTATGACTCAACGAGAGAAGCTAACCAGCTAAAACCACGGAATGGCTACCAATGGAGGTTAAGGAGCTTCTGCGGGAGGAAATTAGAGATCTGAAATGGCCCATAGGAAACGGAAGAGTTCTCCTGTGCGCAGTAATTAGTGTGAGACGACTCTTTAGACCATTCATTGTTTTCTTTTGCTGGGATCCCAGTTCTCTAAGTTTTGTTTGGTGAATTCGGCGTCATGAGGAGGAATGTCATTTTACCGTCTGAAATGAGGGAATGTTGAGGGAAAATGTGAAGGGAAGGGCCTGCAACCCACCCAATAGCTCAGCGTCCGTGTGAATAACGTCAACAAACATAGCATCACTCGCGTCCAGTCGTACGAAGGTCGGCAATTCCTTGAACAGAGGTCCAGCGGGATCTAATCCTGTGGATGAATGAAATATCAGATTAATAGTTATAAATAAAATGTAAATTATCACTTAATCTGAACATTTCCCCAAGTATCCAAAATACAGTATGTATTTGAGCTATGCTGATTATCAAGTGAGTGAATGCGATTAAAATTTTATGAATGACGAATGTTGAAGAAATTTAAATGCATATCCATGCATACATATCTTAGGGAAAGGCTTTTTTCTAAGGTTAATTTCAAAATGATCTATAGATGATAAATCTCAGTTCGGGCTCAATCATTATCTACGACGAGAAAACTAGCGCAGCAGTGGAATGGAAATTAAGGTCTCCACATAAGATGTTTAAATGATAAATACATTTTGGAAAAAGATCCAGTCCATTCTGCAGCTAAAGTCGATTATGTTTTGACTGCTCACTCTCCCCCTAGGCTTCGCATGATGTGAGTGTTTCAATGCTTTTGACTTCGATAATGCTGAAATTCTAAGTATGAAAGTAATCTAAAAAAAAAGATTATTTAAAGAAAAGATTCATGCCTCTAAAAATAAAAATAACTCTAATAAAAGATCAGACATTCACAATCTAAGAACAATTTATTTTATAATCCGAATTGACGATAACTCTGATATTTTTATAGCTTAGTTACATTCGGCAAAGAATTTTGTGCAAATAAGGCTTTCTTGTCGCTTCTTTTTCATTTATTTACTGTTAAATTCTTTACATATTTTTATTTTACTATCATAAAAACATTGTAACAATCTTTGATGCCTTCATGTATTCATTTATTGTAACCATCATGCATCATATCCCTAAAGAAGATATAAGAAACAAGCAGGCAACCCGGCGTGGGAAGAATAGTACTCAGAGAAGTGGGAAACTTGGAACGTGGAATTCATGGTCGCATAGCAGGATTTTATATTTTCTCTTTGAGCTCGTCAAGAGGTGTGCCTACTCGGTAGGACGTCCAATCCTAGAAGTCGTATGACGCGTGACAAACAGTAATGAGCAAACGATGAAAAGGACGCTTTGGACGCAACCGAAAGTAGCACTACGGGGTTCCTGAGCATGAGATGCACCTATGTTCTAATTTTGATGGTAATCCGTGCTGCCGTATGGAAACGCATAGCGGACAGACAAACTGACATCTTCTTTTAAATATATAGATATATCGTAACGTTGGCAAACAATTTTGCATATCATTCACAGACCTATACTCCGATACGTCATTTAATAATTGAGGTCAAGAAACGAAACCGATTTAAACCGTTGTCATTACGCACCCGTGATCCTTCTCAGTCCGGGAATCCTTTCCCCTGCGTAGCCGGCAGTGTGTGCACCCAGGCTGTGTCCGATCAGGTGGAAGCTGGAAGCGGACCCTCCTTTGCGATCCTACAAATAAATATTATCATAAAATGTATGCCATTGGCCATTTTCAGTAAGAATTGGGAGGTTGAAATACCATATTTCTTTTCTCAAATCTCTTACACCATCTTGGAATGTGTCGAATGATAATCAAAGAAATCGTATTGGCTACAAATTTTATTATAACAAATTACTACACGTGTTTCGATTGCTACTCAATCATCATCAGTCACAAAGAGTACCTGATGATACATTGTGAAATCATCATCGGGTACTTTTTGATCGAAAAAATGAAAGCACGTGTAGTAAGGTGTTTCACGTGTGGTAAGGTGTTATAATTTAATTTGTGGACAATAAGATATCATTGTTTATTCGATATGTTGTTCCACGACATATTTCCGCAAAAAAGTTGCCTTTATTTGAAATGTGTCGTCTATCAAGTTTTTTTATCGTTATCATCGCCTTGTTGGAAAGTTGATTCCCTGCGTAAAGTTTTCGTAACTTTCAAAATGCATTCATTAAATACAATCTCAGAGATAGAACAGGTAAAATGGTAATAGTGCCTGATATTCGATTTCCACACACGTGACTCTTGCGTCGACCAGTAACCACGTGTGTGGAACGGAATGCAAAAAAAACACAAGTCGACTTCGTTGAATGGATAGCAATCATTTTAATTTTTTGGGGGAATTATCCATTTCTTCATTTGAGGATTTTCCATTCTCACTTCCGCTGGGGACGGTGCCGGCGCCAGCGAAATTTTTTCCTTATTTTGTAAAGTTTTAGTATTTATTTTTAAATTTCCTCCATGCATGTGGAAATTTTGCATTCCATGTTCATCTCGGGTTTCCGCGCGGGTGAGAAAATCTAAGGCAGACGAACCCGAAACGTCGGTTGCTTAAGGTTTTCTTATCCGCGCTGAAACCCGAGAAAAGTTTATTCATATTAAAGTTATTTACATGTTTTGTGTGCCTTTCACTTACTATTAGAGAGTTCACCATGTTGGCCACCTCCAACCCCACCACGCGAGTATTGGAGACCGCCTGAGGATAGGCCGCCGACGCACCTTTGGACCAGTCCACTGTTATCACGTTGACGTCCAGGTGCTTCAGAAGTAGTTGCCTCATATCCTTGGAACAGAAAAAAGGCAACGTTTTGTGATAAAATTTACGCGAGAAAGATGAAGAATAAATCAGACTCGTGATCATTTTGGAGGAAAATGGCGTGGTAAATATTCATCAACACACTTCTTTGCAACCCTATCTTGATTGTGGATCGTTTACCAACACACGGATCGTTCAAGCTGTGCGACTTGATCATCGACCAAGTCCTTTTGTAGCATGAAGAGAGGAATATCTACTCCTGTTACCACAATTTAACATCTGTTGGAAGTATTTTGAACTTCAATAATCGTCACACATTTTATCATATATTTTAAAATTTGCATTTATTGTTACCTACAACGGAGAATCGTTGCGCGTCTTGCAATTAGAGCATGTATGTACGTATTACTGGTTAGTGCGTCCAGTGTTCAGTCATCTGAGCTAAGACAATAAGTTGAGCTAAACTCTGCTTATCTTTGTATCAAACTCCTTCAACTTGTACTACGCAGATGTAAAAATAAGCTCGTATAATGTTTCATGCTGCACCGACTGCTGCATCAAGCTCTAATCATGAGATGCAAAAGTTGTGGCATAATTAGACATAGGTAAAATGATTAAACTTTTCGTTTAATTTCCTTTTTATAATTGATTCCAGTTGGTTTGAAATCACCTCACATTTAATTATCCAATTTTAAAATTATCTGGCAAGAGAGCCATGATAGAGTTAATTCTACATTATTTTCCTAATATACCGTAGTTTTATCATTATTATTAAGCTAATTGAATTCGTTCATTATTTTTTAGTACTTAGAATCCTTGTATATAGTTCGATATTTGTCCTGTAAAAGAGTGGCGTGTCACTGCTCAAGTGTACCTACTAATTATTTATGCATGCTTAAAAATGAATGCAATCATACTCACCACGACCCAGTCTTCATTTGCAGAACTTCCGAATCCATGGATGATGAATTTTGTGTCCTTTTTTGGATCGAAGAAACGGCTTTCAACGTTTCCGTTGTCTGACACACGCAGCCTCTCCTGTAAACAAAAACGAATAGATAAAAACGCCCTGTGCTCGAAATATGAAAGCTTTATAGTCTTTAGGCTCTTTTCTCAAACGTTATGAATCTGTTTGGCATTCAAAAGTTGACTTTGTCAACATGCATGGCTTTAATTCTAAATTCTTCCATTGGTGTTGAGAGGAGGTCAATGTCAAATACGAGTTTTATTGTTGATTTCTTCCGCTTTATTGAGTTCAATGTTGGGTAAGCGTTTAAGGAGTAAAGGAGAACACCTATTATGGATGAGACGAAGAAAAGTAGGCCGTTAGCCTTGCGGGAGAAGTAAATGAAATAGGAGAAAAGTTCTCAAGGGTCAATAAGAAAAATGCCAGTAAACCGGTTCCATAGGTGCTTCAGCTGATAATTCATTGATTTACATTTTTAGGCACTAAAATTTACATTTCTGCGTTCCATACTACGCTAAAGCACTCTCAGCCCATACTCTTGGTCACCTGGAGCTCTTTCTCGATATGTCTGTTAACATACCGAGAAATGTTGACCATAAGGCTGAATCACCATGTAAAACCTCGTTTTTGAACCAGATGAATTTATTCGCATGTTCAACCTTACAAAAGTTTCAT